>NC_140465.1:4841545-5281545 GCF_051167445.1 Perissodus microlepis
ACTTTTCAGATGATCAGCATTCTTTCTGTTGCCTAACATCATATGCATCTGGCTCAGTTGAAGGCCCGCACACATGGACTGTGAATAGCCAGTCCATGTGTCAAATACATGCAGTGCTGCGAAAAAGTATTTGCCCACTCGTACCAGGGTGATCAGCCTCTAGCGGGGTTGACTTCCCGTTGCCTCCGGTCCTCTGGGACTCTTTGGCCCTGGGCGCCTCCCTCCTTCTCCTGCTGGGATGGGCGTACAGTTGGTACGCCTTTGGTACTCTTGGGGGCTGCTGTTGTCCTGGTTCCTGTTTGCATCTCTGTATATATAACGACACTCTCTCTCTCTCTCTCTCTCTGAAGATTTCATAGACCAGGGAATATAGGCCATTAAAATTTCCCAACGCCAGTGTCTGCATGTCACTGTAAAGTTCTTCCTCCCCACTGTTGCCAAGTACTTGCTCTCTCTTATATTGTAGTCTTTAATTGAAATTCGATTTGAATAAAGAGACCATTTAAATGGTACACTTTATTATGCAACATGTGTTAAACAGGTGATAAAGTACCCACTCCACAAATAAGAATTTATTTGTTTTTTTAAAACAGTCCCACAAACATAAATCAGAGACACATTGTAACTATTCTGAGAGTTTTCATTTTGAATTTGAATGCAATTACAGTTGTGACAGACTCAAGCAGATTATTCCAGTGGCACAGGGTTTTTAAATCTTTGAAGTTATTCTCAGCTTGTGAAATAAATAATATTTTTATATAGATTTTAGTGAAAAGTCCTTAACTTATATCTTTGTAAAATAGCTTGAAATTAACATTAGAGCCTCAAATAGCTTAAATGTCCCCAAATGGGATTATTTATTTTGTAGTAGCACAAAACAAACAAATGACCAAGTATTAAACAGAAAGTATGTAAGAGAGAGAGTGAAAAAAACCCACTTTGGTACCCTGCAGGTAATAAGGGGAACACTGTGTAGGGGTTAAGTCTGCAGTTGTGAACAGTATGACTCTGCTTCTCACTTTTTTTTTGCTATTAGATTTAATTACTTGGCAGTGCATTAGCTAAAGGAACTACAATGTCACTCATAAGAAACTAGGGAATATACAGTGATGTGAAAAAGTGTTTGCTCCTGTCTGGATTTCTGATTTTTTTTTTTATGTCTGTCACACTTAAATGTTTCAGATCACCAAACAAATGTAAATATTAGACAAAGATAAGACAAGATAACACTTCTACGCGAAGCTGTTTATTAAGAGGAAAAAATCCAAACCTACATGGCGCTGTGTGAAAAAAAGTCTGTATTACAGACTCAATGTTACGAGACGTTTGTTTTCATTTCTTATCAAATTTGATTTGGACTTATATTATTATCTGTAAGAGCAATACGCTGACTACTACACAGAAGAAGCCCACTGATATTTGGAACTTTTAGGTAAAACAATAACGTGACACCAACGGTCAAAACGAGCCGGTGAAGGCTACAAGTATGTGTAAAAACTGAGTGGACACAATCCCTTTTTTCATGTAATTGCCTTGCGATTTCTGCTGTGGGGATACCAGCAGTACTGCGAACTGTGAGTAGAAACGTGTCATTTCCACTGCTGAAGTTGTTTAAATCACAAGTAAGTAAAGTACTATTGTTGTTTAGCTACATAATATATAAATTAACTACAATGACTTTGACACACCTGCAATAAACAAATAACGACAAAGGAAGTGAGCTCAGCGTGAGTTTAATGACGCATTAATGTGCTTTTGGTAGAGCAGGATTTTTTGCAACCAAAAGCAGGTGCAAACACTGAAGATTGCACGGTATAACTTTTAAGCCGATTTAATAATAACACTGCTAACATTAAACGCATATCCAGCAAGAAAGGCGACTATTCTTACACTAGTTTCGTAACTCGAATGCGTTTGATGCTCAGTTTCTACCAATAAAAAAAATCTAGTGCCGCCAGCACACTTGAAGCAGTTGAAGGCGGATAATTCACTGAACTGGAAGTGTACGAGGAACGTTGAACGCGACATTATTTCCTGTTCAGAGGATATCTCGTCAGTGGGAGCCAAATACAGTTTAATGTGTTTGATGTTCAGGCATTTGCTTGACGTTCTGTTTGAAACTTGTTTCCTGAGCTATGGTCGCATAGAAAGCCCTCCGGAAATGTTTGGGGAATATTTCGATGCGGCTCGACGACTCGAAAATTCAGCGGGCTCCGCGAGCGAGGTAATGTTAGCAGGCAAAGCTAACGCCAGGTTAGCTAAGTGCTAACTTAGAGTTAGCAAAATAACAGACTGCTTTGATTTGTTGGTGTACGCGGATGTTTGCGCTCGCGCTAAACGTAGCTTCGAAGCTATAGCTCGAGACTTGCAAGTCTCGAGGGGAAAAAGACGTCCAGCCTGTGTTGACGGTGACGAAACTAGCAAACGTTACCTATCAACAAGTGGTCTTTTATTTTGAACTGTGTGGGTGCTTTGCTGTGACAGGGGAGAAAACCAGCAACTCGGGTCCTAGCGTTCGCACCACACGAATAACACACCTCATTTGACTGATTTGACCTAGCTGACATTATCTGCATAGATAACATTTGCAGCTAATGTCAGGAGTTGCATAACATTCAGTGGTAATCTTCTTCCCTGGCACCAGTTTTGACACTGTCCTATTTTTTGCCCTGATATCACCGGTTTAACACGACAGTTTGGGACAGATTGTGTGAGTGTGTGGGTTTGGGTGTCTCCATCCCAGCAGGTTTCGATGAGTCAGGACAGATTTATTATTCCCTGGCCCATAAGAAGCTTATATGCACACATGTTGACAGATACTGACGAGAGCATAAGTCATATTGAACCTGTTACTTGGACAAAATAACAAGAATCGCAGATGAAAAAGCCAGCGACACACAGCAGCAGCAGCGATCACCTCAGTAATAAGTTGTTGTGCGCAAGAGGAGTGGAGCTGTGAGTTACAGGTACATAAAACCTTCAATAGATGTTATTAAAACTGAAGAGTAAGCATGAGGAAAAAACGAGCTTCTTACAAAATAAGGCAGCCACATCCTTTTCCAAAACTACATCACTTGTAGATTACTGAGACTGGGCTCCAAGCATGATCCATTAGACTTTTTAAATAAAGCTATGATGCATATATATAACTCATCAGAACACCCCCCACTGGGAGGCAGCACTCCAAAAGATAGACGGGGGTGATGTTGAGTGGCTTTTATTACTATCATTTGATAAATGCGTAAAAAAATCTTTCTCACACACACACATACACACATTCAATTCTATGTACTAATGTCCTAATTAGGGCTGCCACAAACGATTATTTTGATAGTTGACTAGTCACCGATTATTTTTGCGATTAGTCGACTAATCAGATCATGTAAAACGTACGGCTTATTGCACCAGCATGCGTCTGCTCTTATATAACTGTCATTAGCTTACAGCTTGATGTGTTTAAGGTATGTGCTAACTAAAAATAAAGACAAGATGATAGTTTATTAAACTTTTGATGAAATTTGCAGATTGTCTCAGTGGAGTTTAATAAACTCAGCTCCTTGCTATCTAAAATATAACAGGCCACTGGAGTAAATTCTCGACCATCTCACACTTCTGTTTAATCAGTTCTTTTTGATATTTATTCAGCTGTGTAAAAACTATCACTTTAATCTCAGCCAAACCGATTTTCCGAGGAACAAATAAAATACTGAAAAAAGCCAAACAACAACATTTTTAAGTTATCTAAGTGACTTATATATCATGTTTAACCTGAGTAGCAAAAGACCGCGGGGGGATTTGAAAATTATGTGCTGAGAGTTCGATGTTCTGGCCGCTCTAGTGAGCCCTGAACTGAAAAACTAGCTATCGAGCTGGTGGGTAACAGACGTCTCCAAAAACGTCGGCGCACTTTTGCAAATATGTGATGTCTTGATAAACCAAGCAGATATTTGAAGTTTACACAGCTACATTCTCGCCTGAAAATATGCTAAAAGTTTATTTTGTGACCCAGAAATAGTAATAAGAGTAATATTAAAACTAAGTAGCTGCCACCATTGTTGGAAACAGGAATTGGCTGGGCCGCACTATGAATCCTGGGATAGGTTGGGCCACGAAAGATACACCCGACCCATCCTTCACATCTGGGGAAATGAAGGACGCATTTTTCGGCCGTGTTTGGGGGAGTCTTCAAATTTGGACAGGCTTCGCCGTGTCGCTGTAATGTAATTGGCCTACAAATGTAGCCACCGAAATGTGGATACAGCTACAATACCGGGCACTGCTTCTTCTTCTTCGGGGTTTAACGGCAGCTGGACTCCTTGTACATGCCGTGCTGCCATCTTCTGTTTCAGTCAGTTATTGCACTCTTAAATCCTACTACTTATTCCTGCGTCTTTCGAGATCTTAAAAGGCTTTAAACGACTCGTCGCCTATTAAATTAGTCTTGAAAGTCGACGTAATCGTGACTAGTCGACTAATTGTGGCAGCCTTAGTCCTAATGAGGGAAATGGTCAATAGATAAGTTTTTTTTGTTGTTTTAAATTTTTTTTAAAGAACAGCCCTTTTTCCATTTATATCAGTGTGCATTGACATATTAGTCAACAAAACACAAACCTTCTAAGCAAAGTATTAAAAATTATTCCTATTCAACAATGATTAAGTCTCTCTAGTGTTTACCACAGAACTTGTGATGGTAGCAGGGTTTTCCTTGGCTCGAAACTGGCCTTTATAGAGTTCGGAAAAAGTGTCAGCTATGTACCATCAGTGTATCAGCTAAGAAGAAAGTTTACTCACATTTATAACGTGTGAATCAGAATCCTTTTATTGTCATTGAACATCATATGTTCAACGAAATTGAATAAATAACAATAAAAAACAAATAAATAGTGAATATTTTAAAGAACAAACAAACAGATGTACAATGTTTATGCAGACGTGCACTGTTGCGCCAAAGTATTGCGCTTGTCCTATGTGGTGGTGATGTTTATGTTTATGTGTCAGTGTTTGTGTTTTATGTGTGTTTGAAGTGCTGTTGTGTGAGTTGTGGTGGGGCGTGATGGCTTGGGGAAAGAAATTGTACCTGACTGTGTAAATCCTGGTTTGGATGATATGAACTGAACTGAAATCACAGACCAGCAAAGTCTTTACTGTATGTGAATGGGCAATTTTATCAGATGCCTTCTTATTAAAAAAATTGTGACTTAAGCAGTGAAGAAAAGCAAACTGAAAATTTGGCAGGTTTAATCTGTGTTAATATGTTTTTCCGGTACAGTCATCTGACAGCAAAAACATGATGTGACCACAGAGAGTAGAAGAGAAGCAGAGAGATGGAACTTTTTTCAGATTATTCCTTCATTGAAAACATGCCTGTTGTTTTGGCAGCATTGCTGTTGGAAATAAGTTAAGCACAGGGTTCTCAGTTCCTCACATATATGGACCTGTGCTGGTGCTGAATGATGGGGCTTGACTCAAAATGCTGGGAATTCTATGATATATTACCATTAAAGCCAGTAGGAGAGTGTTTGTGGCACAGTATTTGGACAATGAACTGTACAGAAATGGAACCCAGTCAAAACCAAAACATTGCAGCTTAGCTAGTCGATCCAGTGCCTTTTGGAAAATACAGCCAGTATGGATGGAGACAAAGACGTTGTATTTATGTGCTGTTTGTGCATTTGATTCATTGCATTCACAGAGCGCATGCATTGCATTCAGTCTTGAGAAAACTCAAGAACTCAAGACAACTGAAAGACGTTGATGACCACCACAATAGCAACCTAACCAACCAGTGCATAGCTAGCTGGTTAGCACTGACTTAATTTTCAAAGAAGAGTGAGTAAATTGTGAAAAGTAAAGCAATTGTGTTCAGTGAATGAAATAATCAAATTAACGCTGGCATACAATCAGCATAAAGCTGTAGACTGATACCATTAGTACTAGGGCTGGGCGATATGAGGAAAATCTAATCACAACATGTTTTGGCTATATCATGATACGCCGTATACTAATGTTGTTTTTAACTACATAGTGCCAAACGACAGCGAGTATTCCCTCGCATGTCTGAAACTCCCGCAGTCTCCATATTTTTCCCTATCTGGTAGTATATAAGCACGCATGCTCAGCGTAGTGTGCTAGGTAGAAAATGTCCTGGTTGGGAGGGGGAATTAATGATGCATTCACAGCATGTGGTAGAAAAAACCCCAAAGCTGATACACTGCAGACAGCTTAATATTTCCAATTTATACGTGATGATTACAATAAAGCCATTTTAACCATTGTACGTGGAAAAACTTGCAAATATGCATGAAGTATATTCAATATATCGCCCACCCATAATTAGTACTACATGATTAATACCAGCTTACTGTTGGAAACCAACAAGCAAAAGCTCCTGTTAGGGTTAGGAGCTTTTGCTTGTTGCTCCACTGCCTTAAATCTGATGTCATTGTTTTGAAATGAGAAACTGTCGCACGCATTCCAGTGGTGATTAAAATGATTGATAAGGCTGCAGGCATTTAATAATTCTATTTTTCTATTCTATTGGAACCAGTTGTCCATTCCCCTTGCTTGTCACCAGACAATCGCAAATTACTGTTGAACCTTTCTTTTAACAGTAAACTAATACCAGAAAACCAAAATATACTGAACATGTTACAAGGAAGCTTGTCATTCTATTGCCCTATCTTTGATAAATGCTGTGATTAGCCTGACCCATGCAAGACTGAGATGAAATGTGTGTGGACAATATGTATGTAGTTGCCCCCTGTGGTCTCATTGGATGTCAATCATTGCTTTGTACTCTTGATTTTGTACACTTTATATATATGTGCTTTGGCTGTTGCCATGTTGGGTTTTTTAAGGAACCAAAAGTGATGTGAATTTTTTTTGTACCAGGCTGCAAATGTGCTGTAAAACCGTGCATTCTAACATGGGAGTCTATGGAGATTGGCTACGTTTTGGAGCAGGAGGGCCAGATTTAATGTGCCTGATGGTCTTAGTTGTGCAGCTCTGTTGTTAACGACTCTTGCTACAATTAGATACAAGTTGTAGAGCAGCTTGCTTGCTTATCACATACATTTTCCGCCCTCCATTTCAGATTTGTTTAGCTACATTTACTCTACACTTGCACGGTCTTTTGCTCTTAATATGCAGTGAAAAAATTGAAAGCATTTAGCTTTAGACTGTTGCTTTCCACAGCACAGCAACTGCACGAAAATTGTTGTCATAGCATTAAAGTGTGAGAAAGGACCAGAGATTCCAGGTTATTGTTTTCATAATTCTAAACAGGTTGAAAAAAGGTTACATGAAAAGCAGGATGTTGTTATAATGAAACTGTCACCTGCCCCCAGCCGAATAGAAAGAGATTGTCCACTCTGTTTTTATGTCCAAAAACTGCACGAGTCCAGAGAGTTGGCAGGATAAGGAGCACCGAAGACAAAGGGCAGCTATACTCTTGTGTACTTTTAGGGTTATGTGTAGTATCCACTCACTCAATATACATTTGTTCCTCTGCTGTCTTCACTATAGGACTTGCAGCAGTGTCACTCACAACATGAACTCAGCTGATTTTTTTTCTAATTCCATAGAAGCCTTTTTCCCTGCTGAGAAAAGGAACTTCTCATTTTTCTTTTTAAAACCATATAATTAGGTGACCCTTGAGAGATGCACCCAGCTGAGGTAACAAGCAGGAAGAACTATAGTTAGGCTGTCTTGGCTGGTTTGAAGTAAGATGTACCAGTTGCCTGTGCTCTTGATTTCAAGATCACAAAGCATGGAACAAAATGAAAGTAAAAGTTGGTGCTTACAAATATGTGAGCTGCAATGTGGAGAGAGATGGCAGTCAACAACATTCTGTACACTCCTACATAGTCCTAATTAGTTATAGTGAGGACACCTGTGTGGGTGTGCCGCCTGTGTTTGTGGGCTGGAATCAGAGCACACTGTCATATCAGTAAAGTCAATCACAAGTATGAAAGAAAATCACACCGAGGACATGATCTGAAAATTACAAAATAATACAGGAAACCAAAGTGTTATCAAAAGTCAGCCTTTTGATTGTTACTCAGTTGTTTGCAGTGTTGTTGAAACAGTGATTTATCTGCAAATAACAGGACTCTTTTCTGCTAAATTAGCATAATAAGCATATTCACTTGGTGTTGTTTCCCACCATGATTCAAAGACAGTCAGAAACACATGGGCCTCAGCAGGCCTGCATATATCTAATATGTAAATGTGGCAAAAATGGAGTTTGTGCAATTCTACTGAGCTTGAAAGTCAATATTTGGTATGACAAAATCAGATTGCTCTTTTCTGTGTTCATTATTCCTTCATCTTTGACAAGATCCCCAAATGCAGTTCCAAACCATGACAGAGGCTCCATCATGTTGTACAGATGCCTGGAAACTAGGGGTGGGCGATATAAACGATATACGATAGAAACGATATAAATTTGGCCAACGATAGAGATTTTGACTATATCGACCAAAACAAGCGCATGTTGATGATGTCATCAAGCTGCGCCTGTTTTGGTCGAAAGCATCGCAGCGGCTAAAACCATTATCATCTGCAAATTATGCCGGGCGACAGTCATAGCAAAGAGATGAAGCACTCTTGAAATATGGGGAAAGCCAAAAACTGCGCTTCCTCCACTTCCGTAACATTGATTCATTAATGTTGAATTCTCTCGCAGCTGTTCTATTCCCATGTTGTTGCAGTATATTAATAACTAACCTTGTATTGTGGATGAATAATCTCAGTTGTTCTCCTGACTGACGTTTGGCCCGTGTATAGCATCCTGCTATGCGATTGCATTTGTCCCTGACCACCAGAATCCCTCACGTTAACTTTTATCGAGTGGAAAAAAAGTTGGCGTTCATCCTCCAGCTTCACTGTGCTAATGTTATGCTAACATAGCTGTGTCGCTAGCAATCACGTAGCACAACATCATATACCAGGTAGTCCAACTTCAGTAACCCTGCAAATGCCACTGCTGTTTAGTTTTCTGTCTTCATTTATGTTGGAAGTGGTAGCAGAGCTGTAGGTTTTAATTAGTTTCAAAAACCTCTCAGTCAGAACATGGTATGAAATGTTTAGGTGGAAACTAGCGAGCTAACTTCCTGTTAACTTCTAACTCCGTTAAATTTAATAAATTCTGTTTTCATGGATGCATGGATGTAAAACTTAATTATTACACCCGATAAAGCAGCAACATTTCTGCACGCCCAAATCGGTTCGAGGTCAATAAGCTCAACCAGAATTCATACATAAGGCACACTCTCGATTTTTGAGAAAATTAACTGATTTTAAGTGTGCCTTATAGTGTGGAAAATACGTTATACAGAAGAAAAGAATATATCGTGATATATATCGTTACCGCACATGCTTCAAATTATATCGCGATATGAATTTTAGGCCATATCGCCCAGCCCTACTGGAAACACACACTGTTGTACCTGTCTCCTGACCTCTGGGTATTTGGTGATAATTTAAACCTAAGATTTGAATCCATCACTTCAAAGGTCCAGCTGCTTTTCAGTCCAGTTCCTGTGTCATTTGGCATACTTCATTCTTTTCTCCCCGTTTCCCTTCCTTAAGAATGTCTTCTTAAAAAGGACAGGCTACGCACCAAAAGATCATATAAGTTATCAGTTTCTGGCTAATAACGCTTTTACTAATAGTATTTTGTGTTTGTCAGTGATGGCAAATTCTGTGTGTCTGAAGATAGAATTATATATCGGTTCTTTGCTAAATTCTCTTACGCTGGTTCATCCTTTGAGTTAGGTGGCTTTTGTACTTGAATGATTCATAAGTCATAATAATAAATCCTAACCCATTCCTCTGAAAATGGTCAGGTAGGAGGACTGGACTGAAAATAAGTGAGTGAAGTAAAAATTTGAAAGACATTCAGAAATCCTGGAGAACTGTTGCTCAAGATTACTGGCTTTTTGGAAGTCAAATCTAAAGAAATGAGAGCTGGCTTGAGGCTTTTGAACAGTACTGTACGCCACGGTATGAAGCCATAGTGAAACTGATTGCTTCATCACACAGCCGGTAAGGATTGGACAGAGTCAAATCGTTAAGGCTGCATGGTTACACTTTTACGGGTGGCAGTCGTATTAATGCTGCTACCACTGTCATTGCTACAGTTATTGTGTTATTTGGGGGATGCACACTTCTGATGGTGACCACCTCAGACATTACCCTTCTTTAAAATTGCTGTCTACTTAAAAACCAGAGTGCAGTTATTTGTGGCTGATTTGTGAAGTGATGTAACCACCGTTCTTATGATGGCAGTTCTACATATAACACTTAGATGTAACTGAGTAGACAGTTCCTAAAGTCATTTGACTGTGCCAGGGCCTCTGACTCACCGTCTTTATCAGACAGTCCATGTATGTTCTGGTAACAAAATAATGATCAAATTCACTGTTGTTCCAAGGCAACTGGCAACTGTTAAGGTGGAATGTTTTCCTACATATAATTTAGTGCATGAGTTGACAGCTTGAGTTGTTCTGGCTGTTTAAATGCTCAAACATCTTTTTCTTTTAGCTTTAAAAAAAGATACACAATTAAAAAACAAAACAAAACAGGGAAACAATGAAAAATAACGACAGTAAGAAGAAAATGAGACAAGAAGAGAACTATCAAAACTGTTGCCACATAAATGGACACTCAGTCAAAAATGAAAGGGTGCCAGATCTTTTCACATTCCTTCTGTTTCATTTTAAGAAAAATCCACTAGCTCCAAGTCTTAGCTCAACTAGCCAACAGTGACCATTTATTTTGGTTTTGTCAGCCCTCTCTCAACATACTCTTGAGTGGTGATTGCATCTTCTAGCATTTGAAAAGATGTGCAGCAATTAACCAAGCTGTAAATATTCTTATAGCAATCTTTGTCCGAGTTCTGTCACAGTTATCCAGAATTGCACATCAATGATTCTCATCCTCAGCTCCTCCCCTCATGTCTTAATCACTCCCACTAGAAATGTGAGCAGAGGAGGCAAGAAAACAGCCTTCTAACTTCTAACAAAAACAAGTCACCTTTGACTTGGATCCATCACTTTAAAGCAGTGCCAATTAAATGTGACCTTTGACATACTGTTCTGTTATAGTGTAACTACTGTTGTGCCTGTGATAAGGAGGTGTGTTATTTTTGGTTCAGAATAACTGGTATTTAGTTTCAAAGTGTAAATGTGCCTGGAAGAACTGGTTACTTATTATACATTTACATGATTTGTGTGTGTGATTCTTTCTTTGCCTTCCAGGCACTTGAGCAGCTGTTTAGTGTATGGCAGAATGAGTCTGTTAGATAAAGAGACAATTTTAGCCACATGAAATCAAATGTAATTGATTACTGTGTGGGTAAATGTGTGTTGAATCTGTTATGAACAAGGGTGCTAATTTTAGTGTAAAGTGGAGGCAGTCACTTATCACTTATACTTATTATACTTAGGACTCACCTGTTTTTCTTCTTTGTATTTTTTGAGGGTGTTCAGGCGACTGTATCCCCAGAGAATAGAAAACAGTCCAAGAATGGAATTGTGTGTGGGATCCTTTTTTTTTATTTTAGATCCTTTAGGTATGTTTTTTTTGTTTTTAGTTTTTTATTAAATTGTTTTAATGTAAATCCAGTATTTGTGTTAGTGACCGTTTCTATTGTAGTTTATAATACGGAAAATTGTTTTGCTTGTCGTAAATGCCTTTTGTAAAATTTGGAAACAGCCCTGTCTAGCAAAGCATGGGCCATTAGCAGCAGGGTAGAAATAGCTGCCTGCTACCCAGTCGGGGGTTGCTGCTTGTGGATGTCACAAGTGCTTCATAGTCCCGCAATGTTGAACACTAAATTAAAGGCATGGTACATAAAAATAACAAACGCTGGTCTGCACCAAGTTCTTCCTCTCTGGTCAGTGATCGAAGCTTAGCTGCTGTCAATTCAATTCACAACATGGTGCAGTGCAACAACATATCAGACACTTTTTTTAAATCACACACAGAGAAACAGTGAAAGGCATGAAGTTTGATCATCTTTATAAAAAAACAAACCCATAAAAGTTCTTTTAAAGAGTCCTGTTCCTACAGTCATTTATTGGAACTGTAGACATAAATATATACATAAACACCTCTGCAAATGACACACCTGTGCATATCCTGGGCCCTTTCAGCAAGTCTCCTTTCTGAGCCGTCTGTATTACATTTTAGGAAGGGAATTTTGTGAATACTTCCCGACATGTGAGAAAGATATTTGGGCCTGAGCAGGACTGCATAGTAACCACATTGCATTGTTAATTTTTATGTTTATCTCTGAATAATTGGCTTAAAGTGAAGTATGTGATTTTCCATTTAGTATGAGTGTGTCGTGGTCGTAAACAACCGCAGTCGTTCAGAATGCTCCTGCTCACCAAGATATGAAGATGAACCAAAGTGACTGTGTTCTCTGCGTATTAGAAATTTCCATAAAGAGTGTGGCATCGAAGTTTTTTGACTCAGTCCAGCTGGTAAAGAAACAAGTCTTCCGTTTATTCAGCAGAGTGTGTGGCTGCATTATTATCTAGCAATTCAGTTCAATTTTAGTTATACAGCGCCAAATCACAACTACAGTCGCCTCAAGGCGCTTTATATTGTAAGGTAGACCCTACAGTAATACATACAATGGCAGAACCACACAGGTGAACAGTGCTTGTAGCAGATATTCCACCTGGTCCTGTAAAAGCTGTAAATCTTTAGTTATAAGATGTAATATAATATAAATTGGGGCCACATTGCTGTGGGATCTCAGTATTTGATTTAATACTGACCCAAAGCGTCATTTTTTGTTTATTTTTTTGTCCCTGCCCTGTTTTTTTTCAGTGAGAGACATGGACAACTCCGTCACCCTGTGGCAGTTCCTGCTTCAGCTTCTGTTGGATTCCAACAATGAGCAGCTCATCTGCTGGACCAATGACGAAGGGGAGTTCAAACTGCTGCAGGCTGAGGAGGTGGCCCGGCTGTGGGGAGCCCGCAAGAACAAGCCCAATATGAACTATGACAAACTGAGCAGGGCACTCAGATACTACTATGACAAGGTAAGCACGTCTATAGTCTTCTATCAGGTGGGATACATCGCAGCTGAAAGCTCAGTTTTTTTTGTTCTTCAAGTAACAGTTATTACACTTTCAGTTCATTAAGACTGAACATAAACCATTCATTGCGCTTCAGTATTCTTAAACATTCAACCAATTGCAGGCCGGTGTTCATGTAGGCCAGATGATGTCAGGATATGTTTTTTCCTGTGGCTGATAGGGTGGGTACTGTGTGGTTGGTGGGCTACCAGCTGCTGTGAGCCTTAACTGCCTTGAAAAGTTGTTCTTTTGTTTTTTTTTTATTATTATTATTTGGGTGTTTTAAAAATCCCCCTCACCCAGCTGAACATGGGTATTTTAAAGAAGCTAGCAGAGGCAAAAGGGCTAAAGCTACTCATAGCCAGTCACAAGCTAGCAGGCTAAGTACAGGCAAAGGATTAAAGTGGTTATGAGGAGAATTATAGAGATAGGTGAAAAAGAGAGTAGCGTAAAAGTCTTTATCGAAGGAGTTTATAAACATACTGCAACGTGATACAAGTTACTGCCATTTGTTTTGCTGTACGAAACTGTTGCACCTGCTTCTGTGTTGTAAGCTAAAATATGTCAGGTCACTTGTTTTCAGAGTTTGTACCTCTTACAGCAGGAGAGCAGCTTATTTTCAGTTGTTTAAGTGAGAACTTGTGAAAACTGTAAAGTTGAATCATTTCTGTTATTGTGAAAATAAAACTTTTTTTTTGAAGAAAAGTTGTTTTTTATTTTATTATAGGTTTTAGAAAGAAAATCGGGTATAAAAAGAAGATCTGTATCGGCGGGATGCAGTTACAACAAATCAGAATCAGCCAAGAAAGTTGCAGTGATTGCAACTGTAATAATCGGAATCTGAGACTGGTCTGTTGACACCACTTAAGTAACACAAAGAGTGACTAGTGAAACAGACTTAGCCTTCAAAGCTAACTGAGGCAGAGGGTAAAGAGCCAAAAGCACACAGTTGTGGCAATTTCTCAATTTTTTTCCTTAGTCTGAAAAGATTTATATACCCTCTGTGGTTTTTGGACTCCTCATTTTGAAACGTGCACTTTGGAGCCAAAGCTGACCATATTTATAAACTGTGCAATGCAGAGACCTACAGACTAATAAAATAACTGAATTTCACTGAAATTGAAGCACAGACTTATTGAATGGATTTTGTCTCACAGCGGGACGTTATTTATGAAATTAGGCCATTAACATACTCAAACCCTCAAATGTGGTCAAGCGATCGAGTTCTTTGACTCCAATTAGCAGAGTTAAGGCCTAACCATAACCGCATCTGTCAATCCAAGCTGACATGCTCCTTACTGTAAACCTCAGTAAAATCCAAACAGGAGAAGTAAAAACAAAAAAGCCCTCAGCTACCATGCAGTTGTTGTGAAGGAGTAAAATAGCCATTAGTTGGAAAACCATTTTTAAACTGGGATGTAAATATGCTTTTTCACAATGTCAAGTTAAGGCTTTTAAACTGGGAGTCTGTGGTGATCACTTCGCTTTTACAGCCAGGTTCAAGTGACCTTTGGAGGACCTGCAGTTTACTCATGGTAGCGTCATTCAGCTTCGTAGATGGCACCTTGGGCTGAGGGCCATACAGGTTCAGATCATCTCTGATTTCTCTAGTAGAGATCAGCAATAGTTTTCCCACTAAATGTGCAGCACAGTCTCCTGGCCTTGTTTTCTAGATACTGATGATTGTTTTCAAAATAAGATAATGCTGGAATATATGACATTACCACAGTTAATCTATGATGAATCACTTGTTCTATTCTTGTCCTATTTCTCGAATTTCAAAAAGCCCCTGAGGTCAGATGAAGTAGAAGGGAATTTTAAATTTGAAAAGTTGAATATTTAAAAATACTCCCCGGCATGTTGTCCGGGAGGCGGAATGTTAGCTACATAAAGACTCACATTCCAAAACGTGTACTGTAAGTTTGATCACATGATGCTCGATTCTGATGTGTGTGAAATCAGGTGTGCAGCTGTTGTGTGTTTTGAAGCAGCAGCTGGAGACTCGGAGGTCGTTTCCTCCAGGCAGCTGCATCAAAGAGCAACCATTCCAGAGTATATACAGACGTATAGGAAAACAGTTTTCAGTAGTAATCTGTGACACATGTGGCACCATGGTTGGCTTCAAAGCAGTAGTAATGTCACCGAATCATTCCCACTTCCTCTTTAAGTACCACACTTGGTTGTCCACAATAAGAGTCAAATGCATTTTTGAGTGTGGGGAGGGGCCTTTCAAACCTACTGCTCTGTGACATGTTGAAGAGAAGGAGAGAGCTGTCTGTCTCCCACTCTGCTCGCGGTTTGGCTGAGTCTCAGGCTGACCCTGTGGGCGTGCTGGGCAGGGCTGGTCTGGTATGTTTGGCTGCAGCATTCGTGGTTAGTAGCCTACAGACAGGAAAGACGGATCTGTCCCACGCACAAAGCCTTTCTGTGGTTTGACTCTATATTTTTTCTTAGAAACATACTACCACAGTCTCACACTGCACTAGCTGTGTGCGTGCATAATTATCACGCTGTGTTTCTGTTTTGTAGAACATCATAAAGAAGGTGAACGGTCAGAAGTTTGTCTATCGCTTCGTGTCCTATCCTGACATCCTCAAAGGAGACGTCACTCGAGCAGAGGGCGTGGATGCAGGCGCAGGGGGTACCACTCCACTATCGAAGAGGGCAGACGACATTGTGCAGGAGGCCGAGTCTGGCGACAGAGCCAGGGTGGGAGTTAGCGCAGCATCTCTGGCCTCCAGCACCAAGCAGTCGAACCGTAATGACTACATTCACTCTGGCATGTACACGTCCTTCACGCTCAACTCGCTGCAAAATGGGCGGCAGCTCTTCAAGTCCATCAAAATAGAGAATCCAGCAGAGAAGATGGCTGAAAAGAGGGCTGTCACTGCCGCTTCACAGGGCCAGGAGACGCTGCCTCAAACACAGCAACCCACTGCTTTGCCCTCAGTCATCAAGTTCGGGAACACCCCTCAAAAACCAGCACCAGCACTGCCTCCTCAGGTTGCTATAGAGCCCGGCCTCATGCCCAGCCCCTTGGATTCTCTTCAAACTCCTCCCCGCAGGCCTGAAGACATCAGCACACACTCCTCCCTGCCACCACAGACCATTTACTCATTCGATACCATCCGCCCATCAGAACCAACGTTCAGCCTCCCAGATCTGACCTCAACCAGCCCCTCGCCCAATCTAGTGCCAGACTCTTCCCAGGAGCTGGTGATTGACAGCGACATTGAGTCTGGATCTTCTCAGCCCACAGACGCTCAGGCACCGGAGCCCACAAATTCTCAGGCACAGGAGAAGGCAAGTATACATTCAAACGCAGAGAGACGGTCACTCTGCTCAGTGGAACAATCACACATCATCATAGTACAGTACTGTGCAAGAGCCTTGAATCACGCCTCAATTTTAGTTATAATTAAAACTGAAATTATTTAAATTTTGCTTGGAGGTGCAACGATTTATTGAAACGTGTGCAAACAGACGTGGAAATACAGTACACACGAGATTGTACAATTTTAAAGAGCTTGAAACTCCATATTTGGTATGACCACCTTTATTCGTCAGCGGTACTTTAAGTAGTCTTTAGGAAAAGTTCTCCAGACTTCTTGAAGGACATTGAAAGCCCTTGTTTGGATGTTGACTACATTTTGTTCTGTTTCTGTTAAAATGATCCCACGCTGCTTCAGTGCTGGCTCTGGGTGGGCCACTGACTGATAGTAGGGCTGTGCGATATGACCAAAATCTCATATCCCGATATATCGTCCCGACAACGCTATATATCACAAAAATTTTACATTTTCTGTAAATTCTGTGAATCTCGGGCAACTCGACCTGCGGGAAGTGTTTTCAGCTGGGCGTTGTGTACCTGGATTTGAATGTTTTGACCGATGCATGAAACTACATTTTTAGACATAGTTGTAACGGCCGCCAGTTACTTTGAGTATTTATTACACGGCGTGCTGCGGGGAAAAGCCTGTTCTAACGTTTGAGTCTAAGGTTTATTTTGAGCACCTGACGGCTTGTCTTTTGCTTCTCATCCATAAACTGTCTCCATACTCTTTCATGTGATTCTTGCATAGGTGGTAGAGGTTTGCCGGGTTTCAGTCTGAGGTGGGAACCGGTTTCCTGCATAATTTGCATAGTACAGTTTTCTGGTCCGTGGCAGACTTTTCATAACCAAACCATGTCCATGCTACAGAGGGAGCCCCTCATTTAGAAATAAGGTCCTCGGTTTGTTTTGACTGGTTTTTCTGTTTGTCATCATTTCAGTTTATTTTGAAAAATCTCAACAGGATCTTCAGCTTTATTGTGTTTATATGAAAAATAAACAAGCGGGCGGCGGAGCCGAAACGCTGGGTTTACCGTCATTGTTGCTATTGACAACCTGTAAAAACAGTCACTGATCCATCCATAGTGTGGTTATTTTAAATATAAGAGAAAGAGAGAACTTTAAGCAATTAATATAGCCACTACAGTGACCATCAAAACCATGAAAAAATATTGCCATAAACAGTTTATTTTGCGACACCACGAAACACGGTAGTGTAATGTGAAACGATGCAGCTTCAAACAATGACACGACCTAATAGCTCTTTCTGAGTCACCTTGCAAAAAGTGCAAAAAGAAATAGGATTGCCAAGTTTTCTGTTACATGTATATACAACACTGTTTATTTATGTGCCTTTCTTTTTTGCTTGAATGATTCATAGGTCAGTGTTAAGCGGCTAAAGAAACAAAACCAAAAAAAAGGACTTGGGGGAAAAGGCAGCCAATGTCTGCAGAAAAAACTTTGGCAGGCCTTCAGAAAGTCTGGAGAACTCTTGTTCAATATTACAGAAAACCACACAAAGTCTGGAGTTTTACACAGTACTGGATATCATACATATTTAGAGTTTTCAAGCAGTTCATTTTCTTTAAAAATGGTAGGACTTTTTTTTATAATACAGGATATTTGATTTAGTTTATTATGTGTGTTGTTATATTGATAGTAATGTCTATAAAAGAACGTCAAAGTGTATTTTAGAATTCTGCAGCTGCTTTTTTGTGATGCCGTAAATACTGGTGATAAAACAACTGACTGGATTACTCCATAAATTTTACAGTCCTGTCAAAGTCTGACTTTAATCTCCTCTCAGCGCTACACTCGATGCACCTTTACCAAGGTTATTATAGTTAAGTAGAACTCAGCTAAAACTTTGACTTGTCTGTTAGAATATATCTTTTTGACGTGGTACACCTGGCAAATACCCCTCCATATAATGAAAAGTAGAACTAATTGAAAACAATAAACACCAAATTAAAACTAGACATTTTAAAAATAAAGTTAAATGGAATGAGCATGCCCACTAAAGTCACTATGGACTCCTGTTCTAGTTCTCTTTGGCGGGTTGTGCTGATTTGCTGTCCATCATATTGAGTCAGATATTAATAGTTTGAATATGTCAGAGTAAAAACAGAGAACCTGTTTTTGAGCAGCAGATGGAGAGCAGCGTTGTCCTGTCTGGAGATGAGACCAGCATGTTGGACACTGAAACCAGTTCCTCCTCAGTGAGCAGCAGCACCACAGTCAGCACCCAGAGCTCAGGAAAGGCACGCAAGCCCCCCAAAATCCTGCAGATCAGCCCACCAGCTCTGCTCGTCACTGCCTCTGACTTCTCCCCCATGAATCTCTGCAGCCCCTCACTGCCTACTGCCTCGCTCACACCAGCAATGCTTCAGGTGAGTTCACAGAAATGGCTCAAACAGGTAGTGATCATGTCCAGCAGGGGGCAGCAGTGCTTCAGGATTAACTGATGCTCCCTTGCTTTGTTGTGATGTTTGAGTCTTCCTGGTCATGCTATTTACAGATCACATGCCTGCGTGCGCTGCTGTATAAAATGTCACAGTCTGTTAGATGTAATTGTGTTGTTGATTCACTGTTTGTCCCCCAGCAGGCCAGCAAGGTCTGGTCATGAGATCCAGCTCAGACTGAGTTCATGTTTTCTCTGTTCGCAGCCTGTGATGGAGTCAGAGCTGCACTGGTAGCATCAGAGGTTTTAGCTGTTGATTTTTAACGCATGGTGATCCATCCTGTTATTTCCTGTCTTTCTATAAAACTAGATCAAAATCCTATCCAGATATTTTTAGACTGAATGGGGATATTTTCAACTAAAGCAATGTGTGAGAGGTCTCAATCACTTTTAATAACAATGAAAGAGTAATTTCCAAGGTGTCATGTAAAAGCAGTTTGCTTCTGTTTGAATGTCTCTTTATGTTTTCAGGAAACTATTGTTCTTTTTTCTGATGTCTAACATAATGTCTGTGTTGTTGGGTAAAGAAGTTTTGCCACTGGGGAAAAAGTCTCTTACGTCACACAGCCTGGGACTTGTTTGTCTCAATTTGGTCACTTGGTATTTATTATTCTGTGTATTGTCTTTGAATGTGTCAGTGTGTGTCCTGCCTTAGACATTGTCATTATATACCACATATAGTGTAATAACTGAAATAACACAAATAGAAATGAGTAATGTTAAGAGTCATGTGAGCAAGACGAGCCTGTAGAGATTCTCTAGAGCTGTTCTTGCAAAAGCAAAGTGTGTTTGGCACCACAAAGGATTCAGATCACAATTCTGATTGCAAAAACTGCCAGACAAAAAAACAAAACAAAAAAGAAAACCAAGTGAAAGTGCTTTGGTACTAACTCGGTGGTAGTTGTTCCTTTGGTTTGTGATTCTCTCTCCACGCCATATCAGATCATATATCACATGCATATTTATTCATTCAAGTAGCTGTGGATGTGCAGATTCTCTATTATCCCCTTGGGTATCCTGCAGCATCCTCAGCATCCTACTTCCCGGTCCTTGATAAGGTCTATTAGTGCGTTGTAATTGCATTCTCAGGGTTCCTCCAAGAAATACATGCTGCTGCTGCTAATGGGCAACAGTGGAGTCGAACAAAAGCATCGTGATCCTAACAGTTAGACTAGAAATAAACTCCAAAAATGCAACGTGACACCTCTGTGCAGCACAATGACTAGAAAGTCATGACTCTGTGTTTTTGCATATTTGGATAGTGAAACAGTGAAGATGGAGAGGGAAGACATGCAGCAGGCCGCTGCTCTCTCACTGAGCCAAACTGACACCCAATGTGTATTTATTTATTTTTAAAAATCTGCTATAAAAACATCTTTATCATTTATGTACATTAATCTCAGTCTAGTTTAAGTGTGGGCCTTGTTTTGTCCTCCTTAGACTCCAACGCTTCTGCTGACTCCAAGCCCGCTTCTCTCCAACATCCACTTCTGGAGCACGCTCAGTCCGGTCGCTCCACTCAGCCCAGCCACGCGACGCCAGGGAGGCCACCTGTTCCAAGTCAGTGCCGCTCTCTGCTCTCAGTATCTGTATCTCAGTATCTGTATCTATCGGTGCATCTAACTCACCCCTTGATAATCTCTTTCAGTTTCCGTCGGTCGTCACCCCCCAGTTCCAGATCCCAGTGCACAGCATGGACGGGACCAACACACCTGGCCCCATTTCACCGGACCCTCAGAAAACATAGGAGTAGCCCGTCTCCTCCTCCCCTCAGTACCAACACATTTGGACCCAGAAAGCCAGACACTTCTCCCTTCTCCCGCTCCTACTCCACCTTCTCCACCCACATCCAGGACGATGATGTTTAGAGCCGAGTGTTTATGTCACATCACTCTGGTGCTTTGAAGTTCTCTGCCACAGGATTCACACTACACTCAGGTGTGTGGAGAAGTGTCGGCAGGCCTGCTGTGTGACTGCTTTGCTGTGCTCGTTTATTTTCATCTTCACTATTATCTTAATAATACCAACACACTTAAACCGAGTCTGGCTTTTTTGGGGCTCCTTGTGTCACAAAAGTTGAAAGAAAGTTGTTTTGTTGAAAACCCTTTTTTATGGAAGCAGATGTAGCAGCCGCAGGCTGCTTCATACCTGGACACACGGAGCAGCTGAATCTTTCCTTTTATAGACTCAGACCTTCTTTTCTCGTGCTAAAGTGTTCTTGCCAAACACAACACCGGGCCTGCTCACAGTGATTCTGTTTGGTTTTGTGCTCAGTCCTTAACTTTTCCTCTAGTTTAAAGGATTTATTTCAACCTGCATGTTTACCTGCAGCTCCTCTATCTTCTAGCCAGGTCTCAACACAAATTTAAATGTTAAGCCTTGCCTCAGCTGCTCTGTCTTACCGTGACATGTGGCCACAATCCAAGCTGAACCATGAACCTTGCCTCGGTGTATCAGCTCTAGTGACTATTGCGTCTCTAGTAGAATAGGTCTGAAATCCAGCATGAGCTGGTCTGCCTCCGGTTGGTAAAGCTTTCACGTGGGAATGAAAGAAAGCGAAGCCATAACTCTTTCTCCAAGCAACGACAAATCCTTCATTTGTAATTCAGGCATCATGTTAACGGCTCTTACCATAAGTGTCTCAAACAAACCATGTAAGAGAAAAGCCGAGAGAAAATAAGGACTTCGTTGCATAGCAGCCACTCTACTGCCACTCCAGCAGAAACCGCTAAAGCTCAGTGATTAATATGCATAACATTAGTTCAGTATGGATGAAAGCTCACCTGTGCCAACACCAGTTTATCATTATCTGACGTAGTTATGCAAAAGACAGGTGATGTGGAGAAGTCTCCAGTACTTTACAGCATTAAAATGTATGTTTACAGCCTCTTGTTTCCTAACACCGAGGCTTCAAAATGTTTAAACCAAAACCAATTGGCAATGTCGTGGAGACTGTGTCCATCTTTTCTGTACAATTTGTTTAACATGCCAAGATCTAGTAAAAATGGCAGACATCATATATACTGGGTTATTCTGTCAGCTGAGGTGGTGTTTTTAAAGACGTAATATCTTTGAGCTGATGTATTAGTTAATTTTTGGTGGGAGCTGAAACCAGAAGGATTCTTCTCCCAGGAAACATTCCCAGCATCTTTTACAGTCTCACTGATATCTGTTGTGTTGCTTGGCGTGTCAGTGCTGTTGTTGGTTCCCAGCACTGGCTGTTAGTCATCTGAACATGCAGTGATGAGCCAAAGCATTTATGGTCACCTCTCATCATATGCTAATGAACCTTCATGTGCCACAGTGCACACCTGCTGTGTTGGGGATTATATCAGACAGTTGAAGGTGGTTTGTTGGTTACTACCCCACACGCCAGCCTTGGTGTTCCATATGTGCTGTCGCTGGCCATTGTAAGAGCTATCTGCTTGTTTCTCTGAGATTTACTAGTTCGCAGTTTGCTCACAGTACCTTTAAACACACCCCAGATTATTCTGTCTTCATGAGAGCAGCCATCATGTTGTGGCTCATCTGCAGAAAAGCTCCTTCCCCCTTAGGACCCTCTATACGCTGATCAGCCATGAGAGGTTTGCACCTTCTTTGCCACTGATTTTAAAGCCATACGTCTGAGTGACAGACTGAAATCCCAAAGGTGGTAAATCCCACCTTTCTATGCTAAACATGCAAATTGTACATGACATGTTTACACAATACTTGGATAAAACACACTGAATTTTGTGTGTTTACCAGACTTTGCACCCCAGGGATGGATGTTGGGGAGTGGGGGAACTTACTGCTCATTTCTGCTCAACTAACAGACCCCACTGTCCATCAGATTGATATATGGTGCCTTACCACAGCCGCGCCCACGTTTCTCCCAATACTGGATGGAGGTCAAGTGATGAAACAGTATACCACAGCTCTCCTCTTCGCTTTTATGCCATATCTTAGACCAAACCCCGGAAGTTTGGAGTAAAACTTCACCAGGGATGTTTTGTGCACAAGCACACTGCAGCTCAAATGTGCCGCAGTGACCTTCTGGATGCTTTACTGTACATATGGACAGCAACATGCACAGCATGTAAAATGTAATCAGGCCGTGTATTAAAGTTGGCAGCCATGTCTGTTTCCAGCCTGCTTCTCAATGTTCTACTCAGAAAGTATATGAATATATATAGAAGACCTGTTTAAGCTTTTGTTTGTGTGTAATCTTCTTTATTTTCCTGTAACACAAATAGAATTTTAAGATTAATTTCTATTTTTGTAATGGCCAAGTAGTTAGATGTCTCCTATGTTGGGTTTTCTGATTTAATGTTCTCTCTGTGCATGTGTTTCCTCTTGTGGATTTAGGAGGAGGTGGCAACGACAGCCCCGTGGCGATGTTGGCCATTTTTGTTTTGTTTTGTAGGGAATCAAAGCCTTATGGGATAAATCTAAATCTGCATTTTCTATGTTATGTGTTTTGATAATAGTGCTGATATTGTAAATGCAGATGTTGTGATGAAACGTTTGCACTTAAATCTTCGGGGTTCCTGTAGTATTGGATTCTGTCACTTTTCTATGCCTCAGAGTTGCTCTTTGAAATGTTGTTTGCTTACTGAGAAATGTCTATTTTCCCAAAGGGAGGAAACAATTATGCACTTGGTATTTTATATGGCAAACAAGAGTTTAATCTTTTACAGTGTATCAAATAAATTTACAATAATTTGTAATCAGGCACTGCCACTTAATATTTATTTGTATGACTTTATACCCAATAGAATTGGTAAGCTATATTGCATATTTTTGCAGTAACTTTAATGAAAAAAAAAACTATGAAATAGCTGGAACGTGACCTCAACTTCAACTCCATTTAAAATTTCCTCTTGGCCTTTTATTCATCGACATATTTGTTTTTGTATTCTGATTTTATTTTTCCCCCCTTGACTTTTCCTTCAAATGTAAAATCTTGTTTTGGACAAATTGAGCCCCTTCTTGCTTTGTATTGTCCAGTTCTCCAACTGTTTGATGCTTTTTTCAAATGTTTACAAGCTGCTTGTCTTAAGTGGCGTATTGATGTGCGAGGAAGTGTTTATATCAAAAGAGTTAGGTGAGACCAATAATAAAAGATCTCTAACTGACTGCGTCTTTAATGTCCGCCAGGAAACGAACACACGCGCATACACTCACACAAATCAGTTTCACTTTTAAATGAATTTCACTTTCTAAACTTATTCAGACTCAGAAAAAGTGAATTTAATTTTATTGACTGAAAATTATCAGGAATAGCCTCTAAATACATCGATTCTCAATCGGACCTCTGTTGTAATTCCAGTAGTGCTGTAGTCCAGCAGCATTAGCATCAAGCTTCAAAACATTGCTACATTGTCTACATCACCACTTTGAATACAAGTTGTTCCAGACTAGGTTATGTGCTTAAGTTACCACATTGATCTGTCCAGTTCAAACAGTGAAAGCGTCTTGACTGAAAACTCTGAGACTTTAAGAATGAACCTTAATAAACTCTCAAATATTAAGAATTTAATGTCCTGCCCAAAGGTATTTTGGCATGCAGACTGAAACAGCCAGGGATCAAACCACCAACCTTCTAATTAACAGATGACCTGCGCTGTCTCCTGAGCTACAGCCACCTCAGGTCGCTCCTGAATGAAGTGTGAGAAGCTTCTTACCTGTGCTAAGGAGACAACAAACTGGACTTTTGTTCTGTGATCCGGTCCTCTTTTCAGATTAAAGCAAATTTTGTACTTCATTTGAAAATCCTGGAGGAAGAGTGGAGAGGCAGCAAGTCCAAGGTGTTTGAAGTCTAGTGTAAAGCCTGTGATGACTGTTGCACCATGTCCTTTGCTGGTATTTGTGGTGGTCGGTCCACTATTATAAAGTCAAAAGCCAAACTTTGCCATGTAATTTCAGAACACTTCATGCTTTAATCTGTTGACAAGCTATATGGAGATGGATTTTAGCTTTCAGAAGGACTTTACCAAATGATTTTCTGGCCATATTCCCACTGGCCAACACATGAACTCCACATGTTGAAAAAAAAGACAAGAACCACCCAACTTCAAACTACAGATGAGCTGAAGACCGCTATCAAAGCAACCTAGGCTTTAATAACACCTCAGCAGTCCCACAAGCTAATGTGGGACTAAGCTACTGCATTTCGTTGCCCTGTACCTGTGCATGAGCAATGACAATAAAGTTGAATTCTATTCTATTCTATTCTAATGAACTCCATCGATACAGTCAGTGTTTAAATGAGCATACTTTTCAGATATTTCTGTAAATACTTTTTTTTTTTTTCTTTTTCTTTTTTTGTGTCCCGTTTGGATCTTTAGCCATCAGAATTGTTGTCTTAAGGCCAAGAAAGATGCCAAGCGGATTTATTTTACCAAGTGGATCATCATGGCCTTGCCATATTGGTCCATTTGATTGACCTTTATTATAATTATGTATTTATTTTATTTTCGGTTGCTACAAACGGGACAGACGTGACTGGGGGATAGGACAGGGAGAAAGAATGAAAGAAAGAGAGGGAGAGAAAGAAAATCAAAGGGGAGAAGAGACGGTGAGAAGGGGGGGAAGAAAGGAAAAAACAAACAAACAAACAAAACACCTGGATCACCTGTATGGAGAAAAAAAAAACAGAAGAGAAAGCAAACAACAAAGAGCAACATAATAAAAACAGCACCATCACAATAAACTAGCTAGCAGTAGATAACAGTAGATACTAAATAATAAACGATATTGTGCAGCACGCAAGATAGACAGCGCACAATGTGCTTTGAGGCAGCAGCCAAGAAAGGTGTAGTCCGCGTCTGTGAACACCCGTGTGTACACCTGTGTGCACACCTGTGTGGATCAGCATGCTTGTATTCCAAAGGTTTCTCCATGTAACGATCTGCTAGGGAGTGTGGGGAGCCATAGCCCCGTCCACCAGGGTATGAAGCAGGTATGGAGGAGATCCAGGCCCCAGATATCCAGAGGCCCCAGAGTACAAGGACCCGAGGAGGACCACCAAAGGGGGGGGGGAACCGTGCCACCCTCCTGGGAAGAGCTGAGTAGAGCCCCAAACGAGAGGTCACCCCGCAGCTACGGAGCAGAGGCCAGAGGGGGTTGCAGTGGCGTGCCCGCGGGCTCTGCCGGCAGCCAGCTGTGCCAGAGAGGACCGAGCTTCAGGCCCAGAGGCCAGAGGCCTGAGGGCATCCCATCCCCCGGAAGGAGCCCAACCGGGCCACAGGCGCCCGGCCCCGCCAATCGACCACCAGGAGTGAGCCGGTACATGCATGAGTGCCCAGCCCCAGATGACAAGGACCACCAACACACCAACGTCTGAGGGCATCAGCCACCGGCAGGGAGTGTGGTGAGGGGAGATAGGCCTCCGTACTTTAGAGGGCCTGAGATGTACCCAGAGAGGTTGAGTCTAAAACCCAACCTGACATATAGACACAGACAAACAGGCACACGCGGACACAGACGTGCATTCCCACCCCCATATGCACAACCAAATACTCGGCACTCACCCAACGTGTAGACAGACACAAATAGACACTGCACAGACAGTCGCACTCCCCAAACATACTCTATATCCCAGGTCCAGGTACCCCCGCCCCCAGAGGGGCAAGCCGCACCTAGACCCAGGAGATGTAACCCTTCTCTCTGGGGTGGAGGCAAGCGGACCACCTCCTTATCTGCAGTAGCAGGGAGGCCCCGCATGTAAATACTTTTCTGCTTGACCTTGGAAAATATTCTAATAATCTGAGATAATGGATTACCGATTTTTATGAGCGGCATGCTACGAAAGAGATGTAACTATGGAAGGTGTTGGGATACTGAGTCGTTTTACCACAGGTCACCATTTTAATGCATTTAGCCATTTACATATAAATGGTATGTTGAACATGGTACACTTAAGCTCCCCAGCCTCCCTCAGGATTCTTTTGAAGGTCTACCAGACGTGGGAATCGTCTTTACAGCACCACTTAGTACCCTTTCAAATGACATATGGCAAAACCAAATTTAAATTTTAGAATAAAAGAACTGTTAAGTCAAATATGCATAACATATAGTATATATAAGACACTTGAATCGAAAGATAAGATCTTTTGGTATCTGACACTTTGCTTGTTGTCTGGTGTGGCTGTAGCTCAAGAGGTCATCTACTAAACAGAAGCTTGCATCCATCAGTGTGTAAATGTTGGATATACTACTTATAAGTACTTAAGCATAGGGAAGAAAAGCACTTGGGTGAATGAGACATGATGTATAAAGTGCTTGGATTGTTCAGGTAGAATAGCAAAGCACTATATAAGAACTTGATTACCATCTATTTTATTGTAGGATCTTTACCTTATAACATGAAGTGCTTGAGGTGACTGTTGTTGTGATTTGGTTCTATATAAGTGAATTGAAACTCTTTGCTGAAACACTTCAGTGAAAGGCCTGCAGTCTGGCCCCATCCAAAACCACTTTTGATGACTGATAATCTCCATTAGTGACTCACTTTATATGCACACACAGGATTGACTGTATTGCGTATTGATGTGTGAGGAAGAGTTCATATATGAAGAATTACAGAGAAACCAATAATAAAAGATCTCTAACCGACTGCATCTTACACCGTGTGTCTTTATTTTCCACCACCGAACGAGTCCTATTATAAGAGTCCATTTACATTCATACTGAAGAGGTCGTATTTAATCAACGCACAGTTTAATGTGCTCAAAGAGATGATTGTGTACACTCTAATCATCCATTGAGCTGTTTGTTGATCATCAGGCTGTGAAAGTAGGGTGCAAATAATTATTCAGCATTTCCATGACGCAGGAGTGTGATTGTGAACCCTCCACCCTGGGGGAACGTGAAGAAGTGTCAGCTTCTCCTGAAGTATTTCTCCCTTTGCTGTATCCTCTGCTCTCTTGGGTTCCAGTGCGTCACGAGTCTCCGGTCTTCGGCTTCTCTTTCATGTCTGTGCATTGAGACAAATCTGAGAGGTAAAAGAGTTGGTTACTAAAGGAAAACAGGAGAAAAAAAAAAAAGACATCCACAGGCTGACACGTCACATCGGATGCGATATTGTCAAGCTGAAAAAAATCTATGAAAAAGGAGGTTTGATTGTTGGTTCGCTACCTGTGAGCGCAGATAGAACCAGAATGAAACGTCAGAATTAGTCCAAACAAGTCCAGGCAGCAACCTCCAGGGCAGAAAATGTGACTGAAGCACAAGTGCCAAAATTGCAGTTCCTCTAATGGCCACTTGAGGCTGCCTTTTGTATCACCAGTGTTTTGGCAAACCATTTAGTCTTTCTGCATGTATTTACCTGTGTGCTGGCTTCTGTGGATATTCTGGATATAGAGGAGCAGCAGGAACAGGCAGAAGCCGATAAAGGACGCTACTGTACCGCACAGCAGGAAGGAGTAGCTGCCCTGACTGTGGATCACCTGCAGGAGCCACACACATAAACACACATTGAGTTCCAAATCGCAAAGATCTCAGCGGTCAACCCTGGGAAGCAATGGAGCCACCAAGCAACGTTAGTGAGGCGCTTTAGCCTAATTCATTCAGACACAGCAGGCTACAGTCACTGCACAAATGCTCAGTAGTGACCTGAAAGCCTGTTCCCCAGTGAGGCGACATGCACTATTATATTACAGTTATTTAAATGTTTCAGAAAGAAACGAGAAATTCATATAAAACACTGAATGTAAAAGCATTTTGTGAAAGTGAATACTTTATAAAAATGTTCAGGAAGACAGAAGAGTCTCGAATCCCTTCTTACCGATCCAACAAGCAGCTGAAGCAGCATCTCCCCCGTGCTGGCACTCGTTACCAGCACTGTTGTGGCACAGCCTGTAACACACAATAAGCACACAGGAATAATCTACAGCTATGGGACAAAAGTTGCACGTTGTAAAAGTGTACATGAGGCAATTAATAAAAAAAGAAAATCAATGCTTATTATTAAGTTATAATAATTAATAATCAAACAAATGAACAAATGTGTTAGATTATGATCATATGTGTGTGTTACATGGAGAACAGGGTTTCTGTTTGTTTATATTAAACACTTGATGTAAAATATATTGAGAAATTTAAATTTAAATTAATTTGAATATTATGATAAAAACTGGATG
The DNA here is from genome assembly GCF_051167445.1 of Perissodus microlepis. NCBI lineage: Eukaryota > Metazoa > Chordata > Actinopteri > Cichliformes > Cichlidae > Perissodus > Perissodus microlepis. The sequence goes on from NC_140465.1 coordinate 4,870,556, forward strand.
ACATAAAAATTGTAAAAACTAATGAAAGTATAAATGAATCAGTAATATCTGATCATTAAGAACTAATAATAAATCATACTTGAAGACAAACATGTATATTTAAACAATCTTTGTCTGTTTTGGGGGAAATTATTACACTCAAGTGCAGGAATGTGGGGAAAAACCCTCAACAGAACTGTAGAAACACAGTTATTTATGATGCGTATTATAAACAGAACATCAATATTTTATTTTTACATGTAAAAATGCTGCATGGATCTACATTTTTATGTGATAGTTTTAATTTCATGTATTATAAATCTCTCCTTCTGCTGCCTTTGTGGCATGAAATTCAAAGTGAGCACATATTTCCATGCCCACAGTTTGATCTGCTCTTAATCCAATATTGTATTTATATGTTTTGCAAACAAGTTATTCTGTTTTACACTTTCACTGTTAACTTTTCTGTAACTGAGTGTCATCAGGAATGATTTTACTCATTTCCTACTGGTTTACAATATATAAGATTACTTATGCAGCAAATGCAGTATGCACCCTGGTGCAGTGAAAAAGTATTTGTCCTCTTTCTGACCGTTGTTTTCTTTTTCTACAAATCCTAACAAAGACAGAAATATTACAAATGAAAATACTTCAGTGAGCAAACTGTATGAACGCTGACCTTAACTGTTCTTTACATCTTTGTCTGCATTCCTTTGTGACCTGAATAAGCCACGAGTGCGCTCTTATTTTGATAGGAGTCATTTTTTCCTCCTGTGAAGGTTCACCACTGTTCAACATTATATCCATTTTTGGAAATTAGCTCTCTCAAAGTCATAGAAAAGACCTTTCTAGACTGATTTTGTTTCTCTTCTTGAGATTCTTTACATTTTGGCATGAAGTGTTGCTTTATGAGAACTTCACTTGGTCAGATTCTATTTTTTATTTTTTGATTCATCAGGTCTGGCAGTAATCAGGCCAGAGTATGGCAAAACAAACTGAATTTAATTTCATAAGCCGCTGTCTGTTGGGGAGGTTACTATTTTTATACCGGGCCAGGTAGGGTTGGGAAGCCTTCTCCCTTTAATAAATGAAATCGTCGGGTTATCTTAGCCTAATATTAACAATGACTGTTTGATGGCTGTACTCCTGTGAGGCACTGACGATGTGTGTGTGTACCTTTGTATTCTAATATGTCCTCTGTGAAGGCTAACACAGAGGGGAACACACTGCTGATGCACAGGCCCAACACACAGGTGCCAAAGAACAGAAACACAGAGCTGGTGTAGAAGATTAACAGCAGGCACTGAACCAGTATGACTCCCACCTGAGAAACACACACACACACACACACACACACACACACGCACGCATTAAATATAAAATATACATAAACAGAAAGAACAGAGAGGTAATGCACAGACATTGATGGAAATGTACACATACTGTTGTAAAGTGGAAATAACAGGTGACTGGATTTTAAAGCTTAGACTAACACTGGAAAGTCCTGCTAAAGGTTAAAAGGGAACTAAGTGCTGCCAAAACCCAGCAAAGAACCAAAGTCAGCTTCAGTCTAACACTTGACCAGCTGAGATATTCAACACATAACAGAGAGCCTGTTGTGACGAACAATTAGAAAAAGCAAAAATAACTAGAAACCATTACAGGTTAAAACCTGTAAACACGATCATTTAAAATCACATCGGGCTCCAGGAAACTGTAGAAAATTTGTTTTTTTGCATTTCATACAATTTTGCTATACAAACAAAATTAATAAAGACAAAAAAACAACAGTCACACTGTTTGCAAGAGAAAGGCAAACTTTATGTTCAGGCTAACACTGCAGAAAATTGATAATAACAATCCTTATGAGAGCAGGCAGGACGGCGTTTATACGTTTATAATGATCTGCTTGTCCACAGAGACATTACACTACAATGCCGAAACTGAGTGGAATGAATCAGACTGATGTGGTAAAGTGAGACTGAACCAGGTTAGCTCAGACACACTATGTGTACCCACTCAGACAACAATCCTCTTCTCGGTGGCTGCATTCCCACCCTGTTCAAATATTTGGTTTGAACTGTCGTAAGACAAACGTCTTATAGCTTTAAGAGGAATAAAGCCTGACCCCTGATGGTCACCTCTGCTTTTCCTGCCCTGTGATATCTGTGTTCATGCAGGTTTGTCCTTCAGACACGTGTCCATACTAGAGATGGACCGATCCGATATTACGTATCGGTATCGGTCCGATACTGACCCAAATTACTGGATCGGATATCGGCGAGAAATAAAAAATGTAATCCGATCCATTAAATATCAAAAAAGCACCTCACAAAACTTGCTACACGGCGTAACTCGGCTCATAACCGTAGCACGTCGCAGCAGTATGCATCACGTGATAGAGCAGCTGTGTGTATTTGTAGCTTCGCTACCAAACCAGCATTTCATCTCCGAGGAAGTTTTCCCAGAGAGAAGTAAAGCAAGTGTGTAAATTCATCTCTGAATGTTTGTAAAGCATTTTAGCGTTAAGCTTAACAACCGATATATGGAGGGACTGCCCCCCTCTCTGTCTCTCTCTCTCTCTCTCTCCTGCTGCTACTTCAATCGTGAAACTGCTTAATGATCAGCTGATCGGCTTTTCTGTCGTGAGTCCGTTTCTCGTCTTAGTTTTTGGCCCATTTCTCACCAGAAAGAGGAAACCAGCGGTTGAACAACAGCAGCACTATTAAGCTTGATAAGCTGTTGTTAGAATTTATTTAATATTACTTTCTACACCAGGATCTTTTTCTACGTAGCTGGTAACTGTGCAGGGGCGGATCTAGCAAAGTTTAGCCAGGGGGGCCGATAGGGCATGAACAGGGAAAAGGAGGCACAAAGACATACTTTTCTTTCTTATTCTCATTTAAAATGTCTAGCTTTTAATAAATAATTATCTGAATCTTACACCCAAAGTTTTAATCTGATGTAAAATATATAGTAGTCCATTACTGTATATAGTAACTGTTAAGTCTAATATACCCTAGTAAGCTATAGTACTTTTTCCTTTGGGAAGATACCATCTGTGCAGTCTGCAATTCTGTTGAAGAAAGATGTTGAATCTATTTAATTATTCTTGAAAAATAATTTATTTCTGTGCATGTTTCCCCACTGCATCAAATTAAATTTGATTACATCGATTAAGCATCATGAGGTGGAGGGTGGTTCCCTATTTTTTTTTTGCTGGGAGTTTGCAACCCTATTAGTTAGGTTGCTTAATATTTCTGCTAAGTACTCTTTAAAATACCAGAATAGGGAGGATGGAGTAGGTTTAAGTTTATTAGATTGATCAGCGTTGCTGAACTATGAAATATTTTGGGCGCAGTGTAGTTTTTACATACAGGTATAACAGAATAGCTTTAGTGTTGTTATTTATTTAAACTTGAGTATAAACTTATACAAAATGCAGCAAGATATTAAAAAAACGTTTTATTGATTAAAAAACACACTATATCGGATTCATATCGGTATCGGCAGATATCCAAATTTATGATATCGGTATCGGACATAAAAAAAGTGGTATCGTGCCATCTCTAGTCCATACCAGACTGACGGTGAGCAGCTTGGGTGCCGTGTATCTGTAGGACAAGTACATTGAAGCCAGTCTTCCCACGGTGATCGCGGCCCAGAATATGCTGTCCAGACAGCCTGCCATCTTATGGCCCATCAGCAGAGGAGGGGAGACGGCGTAGGTGTAGACGAAGCCAGCATAAGAGCCCTGCAGGACAAGAAACCCGGCCGGAGGTCAGTTAGATCAGGCCCAGGAACAAAGTTTGTCACTCACTTTTTTTCCTGTTCTCATTGGTAACATATAATCAGATCAAATAAGGCACCATAATATCTGAGCCTTGTTCTTAAAGCTTTATATTGCCTGTTTACACTGGATTCACAGACAGCCTTCAGCAGGTCACTCTAATAATGACGTTTCTTAAGGAAACTCAGTTTAAAGGTGCTCTTTTTTGTATGATTTCTTACCACATTTATAGAAGCAATATCCCTTCCCAGGATATTGCTTCTATAAATATAACACGGGTGCAATATAATATATAACACAGTGTAATAAACAGTCATGATGTCACAAGTGCAAACTTTCTATTTTAACGGTGACGGTACATCGATGTACTGCTCTGTGTTACTCCTAAGCAGAGTCTTAGTCGATTAGATGATGTTTTAATACAGCAAAGCCAAAACCACTGAAGCTCTCACATATCATGATCCTGTTTTGTTGTTTCTTGTGTAAAAGGTTATTCTTGGATTGTTCCCATTTTACTTACCTACAGCTATCAAACAAATTTGGACCAGTTCAGGGATCTTTTCCTCCTGCCTGGAAACGCCAACTTTAACATCCTTTGTCCAGTATATCCACTATGTCTCCTCTGCACACGTCAAGCTACTTCAGCCTTCCCTCAACTTTTTCTTCAAACAGAATTTCTCATACAGTACCTCAGTTTCTCTTGCCATCCTATCATATGCTTTCTCTAGATCCACAAAAACACATTGTATACTTCTCCATCAACACTCTGAGTCTAAAAAAGAAAACATTGCATCTGTAAAGCTCTTTCTTTCCATGGAGCCATTCTGCTGCTCACTGATTGTCACTTCTCTCCTTCACCTAGATCGGGGTCCACTGCCCTCTCTCCTACACATCTCCATACCTCCACAGGTTTTCATCTTAACAATCGCACAAACTCTTCATCATTTTGAAGCTAACTGCAGTCCTAAATGGCTTTAATCATTGGAATTGCTATAAATATGACCACCATGGTTAGCAATTCACCTCAGACACTAAAGCAAAGTGTAAAAAGTTCATGTGTAATTGTGTGTGGTGTTAGCTGGAAGCCTTACTATAATCCCATCTGTGATAAAGAGGATAGCTCCTCCTAGAGCGTGGATGATGAAGAAAGTAGCAGGGCGATCCCGGAGTTTGGCAGGGTTACAGCAGCTAAAAACACTCCCATGTCCTGGGGAGACAGTCACACTCAGAGGTCTGCACTTTCATCTCAGCAAAGTTGTCACACAGACACACAGACACACAAACACGTGTGCACTACCTTGGTCCGTGTCCCCCGTGGGGCTCCTGTTGGAGTCTGCATCGAGCAGAACTGGACTGCTTCTGGAGCAAGGCAGCAATCGCTCATGGGACATCAATGCGAGCACTGCCGCTGGGACAGGGAGCTGTCAAAACACACACAAACACACAGACACACAATGAGAACGTTGTTCACCAAATGAAGAGGTAACACTTCCTGTTTGTATGTTTGCGAGAACCTCTTCTCTTCTCACAAACATACAATCTTCTTTTCTTGTCATCCACTTGAAACTGATCCAGCACACTCTGAAAATGCTGCACGCAGTGATGGGGAAGTCTGTTTACTTCATCTGAACTTCTGTTACTTCTAACCCAGATAAACTGTAAACAACAGGTTTAGGCAACTCTGAGGAGCAGCAGTGCTATCTGGAAATGTCATTATATCATTAACTTCCATTTGAGCCATTTTCATGTGAAATTGTTCAGCACTACTCGGGAAATCTAGTCATGGGATACATCAGTGATTTCATTATGGGGAAGAAAACTACGCTAAAAATCCGTGCAGATTGTTTTGTTTCTTCGCCGCCAGCACCCAAGCTAATTACTCGACCAAGCTAAACATTTAACTGAGGTACAAACTTACACACAAATTCAGTGTTTAAGAGAAAGCTGATTATATTTCTTACACTGTTCTAGTAGCATGTTTGACTACTCTACTAACAATGAACTACTAACAATGAGGCAAACATGTCAAACAGGGGCTCTTTGTTCATTCAGAACCACACCTGACTAGTGTTCTATTCATAAGAGGATCCTATTCACAACACACAACTTCATAGATTAACTTTCAAGATCATGTATTATGTAACTATGTGTTTGCATTATTCACATCATGTACAGTACCATGGGAAAGTATGTGCCCCTTCATGACTTTTTTTTTTTTTGCATATTCATCACATGTACACTAGCGGTCAAAAGTCTGGACACGCCTTCTCATTTAATGGTTATTCTTTATTTTTACTACTTTCTACATTGTGATACAAAATGAAGACATCAAATATATGAAGCAAGATATATGGAATTATCTAGCAAAGAAAAAAATTGATCAGTAACACTACGTATTATATTTTAAGATTGTTGAAGATTGCTTTGTTGACAGTGCTCCAAACCGTTGGCCTTCTCTCAGTGACATCATGATGTAGTCACCTGAAATGGTTATCACGACAGGTGTGCCTTGTCATGGTTCATTTCTGGAATTTCAAGCTTTCTTAATGGGGTTGGGAGCATCAGTTCTATTATCTAGAAGTCAGGTTGGTACACAGCTGACAGCCCTATTTGACAACTGTTAGAATTCATATTATGGCAAGAACCAATCACCTAAGTTAAGAGAAACGACAGTCCGTCATTACTGTCAGGTCAGTCTGGAAATGTTCTAAAACTGAATGCGTCCCCAAGTGCAGTCGCAAAAACCATCAAGTGCTACGAGGAAACTGGCTCACATGAGGACCGCCCCAGGAAAGGAAGACGAAGAGTCAGCTCTGCTGCTGAGGATAAATTCATCCAAGTCACCAGCCTCAAAAAGTCCAGAGGAGACTGTGAATCAGACCTTTATGGTCAAATAGCTGCTAAGAAACCACTACTAAGGAAAAACAACAAGCAGAAGAGATTTGTTTGGGCCAAGAAACACAAGGAGTGGACATTAGACCAGTGAAAATCTGTGCTTTGGTCTGATGAGTCCAAATTTGAGATCTTTGGTTCCACCTGCAGTGTCTTTGTGCGATGCAGAAAAGGTAAACGGATGGTCTCCACATGCATGGTTCCCACCGTGAAGCATGGTGGAGGAGGTGTGATGGTGTGGGGTGCTTCACTGGTGACACTGTTGGGGATTTATTCAAAACTGAAGGCACACTGAACCAGCATGGCTACCACAGCATCCTGCAGCGACATGCCATTCTATCCAGTTTGCATTTAGTTGGACCATCATTTATTTTTCAACAGGACAATGACCCCAGACCAGATGGCCTGGCCTCCACAGTCACCTGACCTAAACCCAATTGAGATGGTTTGGGATGAGATGGACCACAGAGTGAAGGCAAACAGGCCAACAAGTGCTCAGCATCTCTGGGAACTCCTTCAAGACTGTTGGAAAATCATTTCAGGCAGTGGCGGTTCTAGCCTATTTGGCGCCCTGGGTGAACACTCCCTCTGGCGCCCCCCCCAAATCATCAAATTTTAAATTGTTATTGATCCCTTTATCCCTAGTCCTAAAGTGTATATTTATTTTCTTACTCTTCTTATATATATTGTTTGTTTACTTGCACTGCTGTAACTGGAGCCTCGTCGTCTCGTCTCTCTATATACTGGACTGTAGCGGAGATGACAATAAAGTTTACTTTGACTTCAGCAGCGAGCAGGCGCACCGAGGGCTCTCGCGCTCGCTTTTCGTGTACAGAATTTCAAAAAAACATCTGTGCAAATTATAAGTCTGTATCATGATGTCTGGTGTTTTCGTGTTTGTTGGTTTGTTTTTATTTTGTTTTATTTTGCGAGTTGGTTATTAGATGCTGCTCCAGCCGGTCAGAGAATCCCCCGCCGCCCCGCCCTCTCCTCTCTGTGCCGCTAAGCAGCAGGCGCACCTCACAAACGAAGGGCGCCCTTACTCCCAGCAAATGGGCGATAGAAAACCGATCGGTGCCTGTGCCATTCCCAATATGCGCTGGCATGACGCCGGGGCAGCATGAGTACGAGCATTTTTTTATTATTTTTTTGCCGATGCCCACACCATGATGCCGCCCCGGGCAACCGCCCGTGTCGCCCGTATCTAAAACCGCTACTGATTTCAGGTGACGACCTCATGAAGCTCATCGAGAGTCTGCAAAGCAGCAATCAAAGCAAAGGGTGGCCCTACGTGAAAAAGTAATGGTTTCTTAAACCTAATAACTGGTGGCGCCACAGACACACTGGACAGTTTTCAAGCATTAACAGCTGTTTAAGGACATTTCAAGACATCAGTCATATCTAAGTCTGGATTTTGACTAGGTCACTGTCATTCATAGGTGTGTTATATTATTTTGAACCATTACCCAAGAGCACTTGAGTTTTAGGAGATGGAGGGATGGCCGGACATTTTCCTTCAGGATGCTCTGTTAGAGAGCAGAATTCATGGTTCCACCAAGTCATCCAGGTTCTGAAGCAGCAAAGCAGGCCTAGACCACCACCATGTTTGACTGCTGGTATGATGTTCTTTTTATGAAATGCTGTGTTAGTTTTACACCAGATATGATGGGACTCAAAGCTTCCAGAAAGTTCAGCTTTTATCTCATCAGTCCAGAAGGGGATTTTTTTGATTCAGTGGGTCTGGAAGTAATTAAGCCTGGTTACTGTAAGAGAAATTGACCTTCTTTCCAAAAAATGTATTTAATCATGACTTAAAAACTCTATGTTGTATTTTCTCGGGTTATCATTGCCTAATATTTACATTGGTTTGATAATCTGAAACATTTAAGTGTGAAAAATATACAAAAATTAAGAAATCAAGGATCATCACATTGAACTCACATTGATAAGAGCCATGATCCAGAAAGCATACGACACCCTGGTGACGACAACCCCGTCAGTATACAGACGAAAGTGAGAGATGGTGTGCAGTGCTGCTCCATGGCCAGCGAGGGTGCTGCGGAGATGCTGTAGGTTCCTGGGAGAGGATGAGTTGGTGGTCAAGTTAGCTCCCAGCACACAGCTGTCCTCAGCCAGGAAGGGATCGGCCACCAGGGGACTGACCAGTGCCCCAAGGCCTGTGAAGAAATGCAAGGCCTAGCAAGAGACACGAACAGCAGCCTCCGTTATTCAAATTAAGAGGATCTAGCAGTCTAGGAGTCAGAACTTTCAAGATTAAAAAAAAAGTTTGGTTTTTACTTTTTAAAATATTGCACCCTCCTCCAGCCCTGCATGTACTTATTCATTTATTTTAGCTGGCATTGTACTATCAGCCAGATCTGTACAATTAATACAATTTTAAACTCAATCACAATTTTGGTTTCCAACAATCATATGAGCATGATCAAGCGATATTTAAAAAGCATGCTCTGTTGACCAAATCAGCCGCTGACCAATTATCACAGCTGTTCCCTGAACCACACAGCTTGAAGTTTCTTGGAATAGTCTGGACAAATACACGGCATCAGAGACAGGACGGAATTACAGACTTTATATTATTTGTCTGCAAAGACTAATTTATTATCATAATGTAGCACAATGTAAAGGTGAAATGAAGTGAAAGTGTCCTTCTGAATTAATTTTGTGCTACATTTTGGTGTGTTTTGTTTTTCTTACATGTATTTTCTACTTTTCTTCTAAGAGATGCTCAGCTCAATAATGAAGAGATGTTATATTTGTGCTAAGATTTATACAGACGTTGAGATGTGAAAGCAGTATTCAGTTTATATGACAGTGCAATAAAAAGACACTTTGTCTCTAAAGCCTTTTAATAATCACTACAAATAAAAGTCATTTCAAGACTGAACAAAATAATTGTGATAATCATTCTTGCCATAATCGTGCAGGCTTAGTGCGGTGTGTCAAGGGCAGCGTGATAAGGGGTCATTTGCAATGACAAGCAAACAGGATTTTCACCTGACTGTGCAGGCGCCTGGTTTCTGTTGGCATGATGAATGTAAGTCACACATTCACTCTCCTTTTAACCTAGTTTGGCCTCCTAATGAGCCCAATGAAAGGAATCCAAACAGTAAACAAATGAGTAACCTATAAAACCCATGAAAATCCAGACACAAAACCATGTGACTGTTTGACTAAATAAAAATGCTCATTAAGACACCATTATTCTCAGTTACTCCCCTTACTTTTTTCAACAAGGCTATGTCAAAGAGTGATTTTCTTTTTTTTTTCCCCAAATTGACCCACAGTCACAGCAGCTTTTTAACTGCACCGACACAAACACACAGACACATCAACATCTTAGTGACCTGCAGGAAGATGGCAGAGTCCTTCTGGTACAGCTTCACTAGCTGCAGGTTGGCGATGGTGTCGATCACGCCCATGGCTTTGCCAGCCAGCCCCATGGCGATGGACAGCAGTATGACGTGGTGACATAGTGGTATGACGGCAAACACCAGCGAGATGATGAGGGTGCAGAAGAAGAGGGCTAAGAGCGAGGACTTAAGGCTAAAAAAAAAAAAAAAAAAAGAGGGAGCAGAGGATAGAATACACATCCAGTGTACACATGATAGAGTTTTGTTTGAATAAATAAACTTCTTATGCTCTACTAACCTAAAATTAAAGGAAAATACCAACAATAATCTTCCGCCTACATTCACACCTACTTACTGCTGCAGTAAAGTCACCTTGATGGTCTGTCGCTTAAAACTTATTTACCTAGCCAGAATTATCACAGCCACCCCCCCCCCCCCCCCCCCCCCCCCAACACACACACACACACACACCTTCAGTAAACCTACATCTTATCTTCACCTTACATTCCCATTCTTCTCTTTCAGCTTGTCCCAGATAATCCTCTGTTAGCTACAGGGACATTCACAAAAACCACCAGAGGGTGAAAGACCAGCAGCAAAAATAATGAATCACACCTGCTGAGTTTGTAAAGGCTTCCTCTTAAATTATATAAATGTACTGTTTAAGGCTTCCAAAGTGCACACAAACACATCCAGGATTAGCTTTTGGGAAATGAATTCACCTACGCAGGTGTGCAAGGTGAGCAGCAAACACAATAAAGATAAAGGAGCTTTCTCAACAGTGATAATGAAAAAACAGTGTAGGTGCACTAAAAGATAATGGTTAAAAAAAAAAACAAATGTCCAAGAAACACGGTTGGCTGTTTAACCTCTTAACAGCCACTTGACTTTGCTTTAGACCCAAGGTTTCCCAGCAGAACATTGACATTACCTTTCTAGCGGCTTGACTTCTTTCTACAGTGCATCCTGGTGCCTGGGTTAGGGTTATGTAAGCATTCGGCAGTGGACAGGGGTCAGCTCTTCTCTTGTATCTGACCACATAGGCCAACCACTAACATGCATCACTGAGACTTGGCCAACCATGACTCTGGTTCACCACTGTTCCTTCCTTGGACTCCCTTTCATAGAGACTGGGAAAACCCCACAAGAGTTACAGTTTTGGAGATGCTCTGACCCAGTCATTTAGCCATAACAATTTGGCCCTTGTCAAAGTCCCTCAAAATCTTATACGTGCCTATTTTTCCAACTGCTTATTGCAATGTGCCAAAATTCTTGTGGATTATTTAAACATACAGTACTGTAGGTCATTAACTATATAAACACAAAAGTTTTTGTAAAGTGCTTCAAGTTTGTTAAATCTATAAGTGAACTATGCACTTCAAACACTTCAAACTGATGAAAGTTCAACACCTAACAGCATATTGGCAAGTAACAGTAACAGGGGAGAACACAGCAATGTACATAATGACCAAAGTCACTTATTAATTATGTTGTTTGTTTGTATGAATGCGGCAGCATTATGTCCTCTCTGTTCGTAATGGATGGTCCAGTGTGTCTTTGGTAAAGGAGCGAAGAAAAAAAAAAAAGCACCTTTCCTCAGTATTTAGAGAATTCCATATGCCCGTATGATAGGTACCAGGCTGAAACTGCGCTGTGAAAAAGTATTTACCCACTTCCTAGTTTCTGTTTTTCCTCTTTTTCCTCACATGTTTCAGATCACGAAACAAATTTAATTATTTTAAAAATAACCCAACTAAATAGAAAATCAGTTTTTTAAATGATGATTTATTTTATTGTGGGAAACGCTATCCAAACCTACTTGCCTCTATGCGTAAAAAATAGTTCCCTCCTTATTCAATCATAAATTAACTGTGATTAACTACATTTTTTGGAAAGCTAATCTCTGGTTCAACAGCCACACAATCCTGAGTACTGCCAGACCTGCTCAGTGAAGAAATCACTGAAGTAGAAAATGTATGTATGTGTGTATTAAGTGAAGTAAGCTGAAAGATCTCTAAAAGCAACACATCATTGCACAAAGAAACATCAAGAACAACTCATCCAGGATGTCTCAAAAGTCTCACTTGCCTCAGTTAAGGTCAGTTTTGATGATTTAACAATAAGAAAGAGACTGGGCTTCCATGGGAACGTTCCAAGGTTCCAAAGGCTTTTTCCCATTAACCAAAAAACCCCAACATTCAGTGAAAGGATTTCCTAATGCTTCAGCATACCAAGACATTTTGGACAATTTTTGGACAATTATATACTCCCACGTTTGTGGGAACAGTTTGGAGATGGCTCCTTCCTGTTCAAACATGACTGTGCACCACTGCACAAAGCAAGGTCCATAAAGACACGGACGAGTTAGTTTGATGTGGAAGAACTTAACTGGCCTGCACAGAGTCCTCAAATCAACCTGACAGAACACGTTTGGGATGAGTTAGAGAATCAGTGTCTGGCCCCACAAGTGCGATTCTGGAAAAATGGTCAGAAATTCCCATAAAAACTAAACCTTGGTGAAGCTGTTATAGCTGCAAACAGCGGCTGACATCATATTAAGCTCTATGGATTAAGAATGGGATGTCACAGACGAGTGAATGTGTTTGGCATTATACTGTATGTCCATTGTGTCCCAACACATGTAGATTTCCATTTCACACAATCTGTCATTCCTGCTCAGTGGCTGGAATTTTCAAACAGAGATGTGAACCAAAACTCTGTCATTTGCATGCCATAGATCTGCCAGTCAAATACAATATTCAGTCCAACTGTCACAGGTGAAAGTCTAGCTGCAGTCAGAAAATTATTTCAACACTATTGTTAATCAGGAACAAAACATTTCATACTGAGCCCTCCATCAAGTCCACAATATTTTGTAAACTCTCAACTTCAGTCACTAAAAAGAAAAAAAGAAAAGAAAAAAAATCCCATTTGGTGTAATAATTCATCTGCTCAGTTATTTTATCTGTGCATTCATAAACCTGAACTCTCATTTGAATGTGTTTATTTACAATGTAACTTTATTCTGTTTTAGGGCCAAAAAGCAAGCTTTAAAGGTAGCAGAGATATCAGCAAAGGCACGTCTTTGTTACCCACAGGGTTAGTTACTGTATATGGCTCTGTACTCTGTGAAACTCTAAACTGCTGTCCTGCTCAAATGTGAGAACCAGTTATTCTGCCAGAACAAGAACGCTGATATCACTGCAGGTAAGTCCTGTAATTAGAAGACGCAGGTGAATTAGAGGACATAAGTGAACTGACTTAAACTTAACAGGTAAAACTCATCCTCTTTTCCTTATTTAAAAACTTTTAACTTTTTTTTAGCTGCTTTCATGGTTAAGTGGCTCCCTAAAACTTAACAAGCTAAAGATCCAAACATGCCACGCCACCCACTGTGGCACCCCCTTGTGAATAAGTGTATTTTCAACATGTAACAGAAGGCTAATAAGACATATTAACTAGTTTAACAATTGTGGTTTTAGTATCTAGAAAGGTTCCTGCAGGCAGTTGTGCTTGTAGTGCACTCACAGAAACCCTGATAACAGACCCACCTGAGAGAGTAGCCTCTCCTATAACCACTGACGTCAGTGGCTTCAGCTTTGCAGCCAGCAGTTTATTCATATCTTGCTTTTAGTACAAACCAGGTTCTTTTAGGAAATGTGTGGAACTGCGCATAGATTGAAAACAGTTCATAGTAACTCCCCTTGCCGCACAGCTGGGACCTGTAAAGGTGAAGTATATGTTCCTTTGTTTATTATAAAGTTCATCACTGACATGTAAACTATGTTATCCTACACACTCCTTGGGTGTGGGTTCACATGGACCCTGTTAGAAACCTTCCCAGTGGGCTTGTGTCTAACCCATCACACATACAGAGTGAGAGAGGATTCACAGCTTTCACAGCTGAGCTCTGATAACAAACACAAGTCAAAGCATTGATGACTGGCAGAGGACGCACTGGATGAAACACAGTGAGCGGTGAGGTGTTTTACATGTGAAGCTAGACCTCATGAAAACACTCGGTGTTCACTAACCAGACTCACGTTTTCTTAAACAGTCCTCCCACGCTGCTGCCCACCAGCAGAAAGAACTGCTGAGAGACAAACACCCAGGTGATCTGCTGCAGGGTCGACTGGGTCTGACACCTCAGGTCCAGGATAGTGGGTCCCAGGAAGGCGATGCACAGGCCGAAGCTGAAGAACACGCTCCAGTAGGTGAGAGTCTGTGGCCAGTGGCGCTTAAACAGCAACCAGATCCGCTCGTCTAGCAGCATCGTTAACACGTCTGAGCAGACGGAAGTCCTGAGAGGCCTCACAGCTGCCAGCTGCTCATATCTACAGAGTGGGCTCCTTCACACTGAACTGAACACACTGCCAGCCGACAAAGTAAACAGAGTGCGAGCACTCAGCCGAGGCGTCCTCCACTGCTGTGCCAGCGAGCTTGTAGTGAAAATCACGTTGATTGGCTGTCGAAAGCACCGCCCTCATGATAATGACAGATCTGATCCGTTTGGTCTCATCCGAGATCCGTTTTCTGTGAGGTCACAAACGTCTAAAAGTTGTTGTGGTCCTTCCTGAAGGGTCGACGGAATTCTCATGTGACTATCATTACAGGAGGCTGTGCAGGCATGCCTGTAGGATTCAAAGCAACATTCTTCAAAAACAAACCATACATGATGCAGATGATGACATTAAATGGCGTATAGAACTGGAAGAAGAAACAAATCATAGTTAATCCATTTGAGCCCAGATGCTTTTTTACTGTCAGGAAAACTATGGCAGAGTCAGTGTTGACAAATTAAGAACTAATTACAGGTTTAACACAGGTATTTTTTATTAGAGTATGTTACAGCTGCTGCGGCGTGTTCTCGCCTCCACAACACAGATACGGATATCCGATGTATGATCAATATTCAGAGTTGTGCAGGTCGTCCAATATCTTGTCTCAACTGTTTAGTTGTATCTTCCTTCTCTTCTGTAATCCTACACAGACTACATAATGTCAAATATGACTTAAAAGGTTAAGCTAGAGCTTTCTCTAGTGCTGTGGTGTCAAACAGTCCGCAAAGACTCCAATCAGGCCCGCTGGATGACTTTGGAAAATCTGAAGGAGAACAGTAATTGGTGAAATATAATTAAAATATTTTTTTTATTTATTATTATATGTGGACTTCTTACACTCATATTTCTTCCAACAAAAAATCTGAGCCATAGGTCCCCAGGGTGAAACAGTTCCCTCAGTTTCCGGTGGAAATGCATTGTTTCCTTTACTGAGAGACATGCGTAGCCTTCTGAGGACCAAGTCACCAGCAGTGACATGTTCAGGGTTAGCTTTAGGGTTTGTGAGTGGGAAGGTGTAACTATAAAAGATGTATCTTTCAAATGAAGCATCATACGTTCATTTTGGCCTTGAAGGTTTACCATTTTTCAAACGGGTGAAGATTTTGTAAAAAGAGGGGATATTAACCTCACCTAAACCCTAACCCTGATTCTTCATGGGTTGCCACTGACCTTGTGGACGCTGAAAGGTAAACTTTTAAACTCATTTAAGCTCATTTATGATGCTTTCCATGGCACACAGGGCAGAATCAGATGTTTCTACAATACATTAAGAAACACATTCATTCTCTCCGCTCTCTTCAGTCTCTCTCTGCTTTCCCCTCGCTGAGCAGGAAGAAGCGTCTGCCTGAAGCTTCTTCCTGCTAAAAGAGAGTTTTTCCTTCCCACTGTTGCCAAGTAATTGCTCATAGGGAGTTATCTGATTATGGGTTTTCCCTCTATCATTTTAGGGTTTTACCTTACAATATAATGTCTCTGTTGGTGTGAATTGGTGATATATAGATAAATCAATGAATTGAATTGCAGGACTGGTTTGTACTGCATGGAGGATAAAAAGGAGCAGAGATCTTCATAACTCTATACATGTAAATGCATATAAATTGTATTATTTCATACAAACAGTAATGATGATCTTGACTCTAAGCTAACAGATGAATCTCATGGCAAACAAAAGTGGAACAACTCTATTGCTTGGTCGCACAGGCTGTCGATACAATGATGCCATTAAATCTGTGACTTCTGACAGAACTAAACATCTGCTTTAGAAAAGCTTTCTTCCCGGGGCGTTTCTTTATTGTTGTTACAACACCCCTGACTGATTTAACCATTCTAACACTTCCTGTTTTATACTGGGATAAAAACTGTGGTTGATGGGTGTTTTCAGATCATCGTCTGGCTGTAGGATAAAAGTGAGAATTAAGGAATTACTTTCTGTCTGCACACTTCTGCATGCGTCTCACTGCTGCCACCATCTGTGCCAGTTACAGAAGCTGCAAACATATCCAGAGCGTCATATGATTTCTATGTTTCACTGACACTCTGGAATGACTTGGATTGTGGCCACATCCTGCGTCTCTGCACACCATCTGTCAGGTCTTTATTTCTTTTAAATCAACTCTTTGAATTCCTGCTGCAGTTTACAGGTCTACAAACTCATTATGCCTGTGACACTGACACTCTCTGGATCTGTTTATCTGTCACAGTCAGTTCTCTGGTCCTCCAATCATTTACCTTAACTAATAATAACAACTGAGTTTAATTGTTGTTAACTGAAATTACTGGAGCTGTCACTGTCCTTATATTCTCTTCATTCATCCAGCAAAAACAGCCTGTAGTTGTCCAGTAGCACCACCTTGTGTTTATCTGAGTTACTACTTCTTCTCCTTGGTATCGTGTCCCCCAAGAGCAGCATTATGGTAAACGTACACAAAAAGACTGGAACCAGTTTTCTCCACAATTTCGGTAGTTTATTGATTCATTAATTGAGCAATTATTCAATCAGTTTTATGCCTATGGCGGTCACAGTACATTCAATTTCTCGTTGTATAACAGTGTAGACAAATCCCACAAAATATCACATCTTATACAAAATCTAAACTCATCGTTTATAAAACATTTAGACGTCATCTACAGTTTTTTTTCTTTATTTTTATTTTAAGAGCTCCGCTTTTTTTTAACATCATAAAACTCACTGAGAAAAATGAGAACATCTGTTAAAATACATATATTATTTATTTTTTCTTTATTACAATATTTAAAATAGCTTCATTTACCACAACTAAACACAAAGTAATACTTCTGCCATTGAGGGAGGAGGAGGGGAAGGTTGGAAGTGTAACGTCTACAGCGATACATCCATCTGAAGTCCCTGCAGGTGGGTCCTGAATTCCTCTCTTCGGTGTCTATCTTTGCTCTAACACGCTGACAGGTGAACAGAGGTTGGGATGGTTTTACCATTATTCTATTCACCCACTTGTAGAGGTAGAAAAAAATTTGAATGGCGTCTGTCTCTTCACTCATATACAAGCGTAACCCCATTGACAGTGCTCAGCAAGCACCTGCTTTAGAGGCTCAGTGCTTGACTTAAGGACACTTGGACCCAGCTCTCTGCTTCTCTACTGCTGTCCTCTATGAGCACTTTAA
Organism: Perissodus microlepis; assembly: GCF_051167445.1. Taxonomy (NCBI): domain Eukaryota; kingdom Metazoa; phylum Chordata; class Actinopteri; order Cichliformes; family Cichlidae; genus Perissodus; species Perissodus microlepis. Next base: position 4,888,069 of record NC_140465.1, read on the forward strand.
AGTGACATTTGTTTGCTTGCACTTGGATAGAGAGCACACATAGCCAGTAAATCTGTGGATTGACTTATCTATTCAAGCTAAGTAAAATACAACTGGAGTGGCAGTAGATTTCATTAGGACATATCTACACTCACCCAAAAAGGCTTTTACAGCCTCTTGGAATTGCCATCCCCACTCAACGCCTCATTTGGCATGTTAAATCACAGGCAGATTAAAAACTACTGCAGCCTGTGAGACTGTTCACATTAGATGTGCAGCAATACCCAATACTGCAACATAAAAATCAAGGGTTGGTCTTTTTTAGCAGCCAGGATGACTTCAAACTGTCCTTGACATCAGTAAAACAGCACACAGCCATCCACCATTAGCAACCTACATCACATGGTGTGACATCAGTTACTCTGCATTAAAATTATATTAAAACTAGACTCACATGTACACCAGGAATGCCAGTGACATAGTAGCCCATCCACTTCACAGTCCATCATAATCCTCAGGTTATTGTAATGCGTGAAGCTTATACAATAGCAACACATCAGTCACAGCCCTACAGCATTCCCAGCTTTGCTCTTCCTTTTCACTTTAGCAGGGACCATCATTTAGAACATGAACTAGCATAGGCTGATGGGGACAGTGTTTACTGAGATCACAGGCTTAAGCAACAGACTTCTACTGGACTTCTTTTTGCAACTAGAGGACTTGCTCACAGCTGGCCATAGGAAAGAATGCAAGTTTAAAGCACGACCACACTGGTTGTCTGGAATACACAGCAGTGATTTAGAGCCATTCTGCTCAAAATGCAATGACTGGTCTCCCAACCAAAAGCCTTACAAAGGCTGCTGAGTTGCCTTTCTATATCTATTTACTGTATGGAGAGTGCTTACCAATTTTTTAGACCACCTTTCATAAAAACTAGAAAACAGATATTTTAGATATCTGTTAAAAACACGTTTAAAACTAAAAATGTGATTGTTATTTATTACTGAATTCATGTTTTTATACTCAAATTTGAGCCGACACTGGACTTTAGTCAGACATCAATCAAGTGTAGCATTCAACCACCAAAACTAATTTTGTACTTGAATATCAGCAAAAAATTATAACAATTTAGTTTATTTATCTTAATACAAAAATAATAATGATGTGCTTTTTATTTTATTTTTTTGGATTTATGTATAATAGTAAATTTGAAAGTTCATAGATAATGGCAATTACTACACTGTAGTATTAAAAATATGATTTTGATTAAATATGTTGCACAAACTGGTGGATTAAGCATTACAGAAACAAAACTGTCGGTAATTACTGATACTGTTAGCAAGCTGTGACATAAACCTTACATTGGGTTTGGATCAGTCTTTGTCTAATATTAAAATATTATATTAATATTATATTAATATTTTAATATTAAAACTTGTTTGATGATCTGAAACCTGTAAGTGTGACAGATATGCAAAAGGATAAAAAAAAAAAAAAAACAGGAAGGAGGGACTTTTTCATGTCTCTCTCATACATACAGAGCTGAATTCTTACAAAGGCAGCCAGGCTGGTAACGACAGACAAAACAAACTAATATATCTGCAACGTTCAGCGGTGTAAGCACCACCCTGAAAGTTTCAAAACCAGTGCTTACTCAGTACCGCTTTAACTCAGAGGTGACCACATACCGCGAGGCAGGAGAGCAGTGGTCCGAGTACAGTGGTCTTTGAGATTTTCACATATTTTATGGACCTTTTTACTACAGATCACATACTTAGGCCTTGAACGTGTCACAAAATAATGCCTATCTTCTTTTTCAATGGACAGATCAATTTCAAGGAGCAAGTTTATGAAAATTACTGGCACTCCTTTTTTCTGCTGTCTCAGCCGAGTGTAAAGTAAAGTAGTCATTTGTTCACATTCTGTTGATAGGTTTAATTAATTTAAATAATGAGAGGTTTTCAGCTATTTTAAAACAGGATTTTTACAGGTCACTTTCATAACAGCTGGGGAGAAGCCAGCAGCAGCAGTCCAAAACACCTTCCCTGGCCTGTTGGCAACGGCGCATGATTAGGAACTGAGAGCTGATCTGGCAAAACAGTTAAAGTTCCCTGATGTGGTAGCCAAGACAACGCTGAGGCCGGACATCATTCTTACCTCAGCTGATCCCAAGCACGTAATCCTCTTGGAGCTTACTGTGCCTTGGGAAGATGGTATGGAGGAGGTCAATGAGAGAAAGAGGGAAAAGTATTCTGTGCTAGTGGAGGAGTGCAGGAGTAATGGTTGGCCAGATGCCAACCCATCGAAGTGGGATGTTGAGGATTCGCGGGTCAGTCCCTCTGCAGGGAATACAAAATGCTGGGCATCGTAGGGGCCAGCCAGCGAAGGGCTATCAAGTTGGCCACCAACGCAGCAGAAGCGGCGTCAAAGTCGCTGTGGATCAGAAGAGGAGAGGCGTGGCATGTAGGGTAGCACTACCTGGCCACAAGCTGGGGCTTGATCAACACTAGCTGGGTCGCCTGGCAGAGGGGGTCTGATTGTTGAAAGACCCGAAACCCCCCATGACCTCAGGTTACATCACTGATGATGTGTCCAAGGGCACCAAACGGTGTATCTAAAACTATTAATAATACCTCAGTTGCCTCAACACCTCAGAGGTTTTAATGAGGATACCTCAGCAGCACTGAACAAGAAGGAAGAGGACAGGCAAGATGTCAGAGCAAATTAAGGACAGAGGAGAGTATCAATATCCAAAAGCCATTATCACTTTTGTCTCCAGATAATATTCATTGAACAGGACATACACATAAGCTCTTGGCTCAAATGATCACATGGGAACTATTAAAAACACAGATGTGAAATTCTCACCTGTCTATTAACAGATGAGTGTACTTATCACTGTATGCGCTTTTGTTTAGTGAATCTACTGTGAAAAGCTGCTCTCTAACAACAGGCTGTGCAAATTATGAAGGGTAGTGGTGACCCCTATTAAACTGATACGAGAAAGTACTACAGGGCATATTTTCTCCATTCACTGGTTTAGGAATGGGGGGTTTGGTAAAATATGGGGTCATACTTTGGAACCGTGTAAGGAAAGACACAAAGGGAGGGGAACAGGCTTCAGAGGACACTTCCGGCTTGTGCAAATAGGAAACTACAAAAATACATACACCCATAGTGAGTTATTTACATACACAAAATAAATGCCTCCTAGCACATTGGATACACTGAAGCAAATATAATTTCTTCACAAGCTAAAATATCATGCACAGTTTACTAAGGCAACTTCAAAAAACTGGTGTGAAAGTCAGCTGTTAACACTGTAAGGAATGTTACCCCACAATGAGAAGACACGGGCACTGTAGCGAGGCGAGTCTATCCAGTTTCCAGGTTTATATTCACAACGGAGTCAGATTTTATGGTAGCTTCAGTGGTGGTTACATGACGGCAGAGGTACTGCAAATGAGCAGTGTGACGCTATGCCTACAACTTCAAGACTGTTATATGATAACAGTAACCCATAGCTGCCACACTGGGGCCTAAGAAAGTCGGAGGTAATATCACAATACATCCGATTCCATTCTGTTCAATAACAACAGCTGAGATAAGGTATATACATGTAGATGCTGCAATGCTTACTTCTGTTCATTGGACCATTGTGTCAACACGGTTGCCATATTGTTCATGAAGAGCTGAACCTCCAGTTGTAACTATGGGACAGAGGCTCATACTCAATTAAAAATGACCATGAGTGAATTTTAAAATGATTTTGGATAGGATAATGTGATGTGAGATACAGAGTTATATTTAATCTGTGGGTTTCCCTATAAGAATATTTTAATAACAAAATATCTTAAGTTGTTGTTAGCAACCCTAATACTTCGATAATATAACACTTAAAGTTAACTTTCCAATTCTACAGGTGCTTTTCATAAACTTGAGCGGTAAAAATCAACTGTCAAATGCAACTCACACCATTTAAACCCATTTACTGTGCTGTCAAAGTGTAAGTAAATTGCGACTGCATTTCAGATTAGTGCCGTGCTGAATCCTTGGTCAGGTAAGCGAGAGTGCAGAGAAGCACCTCACAAGACTGAAAGCAGCACCTACAAGTATATATTCATTACAAAGCCAAGAGAGCATCAACGCCTTCTGCAACACACAGTGAACACAGAAACTGAACATGGTTTGACCACTACATGCTAAAACTACCATGCAACCCTGCACTGTTAAACAGACTGATTATTGAGCAATAATATTATATCAGTCTTCAAATATCTAATTTAATATCTGTGTGCCTATAACGTGCCATTTTAAAAGATGCCCTTCCAGAATAAACTTTTAGCTATTAGCATAATTACAAATGTCAGTGGGATTTGGAATAAGTTTTTAGCTAGCTGGGATAGCTAACCGTCACTAGCTAATGCACATTATGCATAGCTCGTCACATTATGCAAAGTAATGAATGACCATGAAGCCTTACTGAGTGTTTTTCTGTGAGCCACATAATGTTTTTGCCTCATCAGTTCACCAAAACACTTTGCAAATGCATACGAGTCCGTTATTAAGCAAGTGCCTAGCAGCACCCAGAGTTATATCTAACATTACAGTTTTTTAAAATTTCAGATTAGCAAAGCAAAGGGGCTTAAAAACATGATATGAATGTCTTGTGTGACAATAAAATATTAACTATATATTTACACAATGTTTAAACAAATTACATCACAAAATCGATAATCCAAGTAACAGAAAAAAATGTGACTATTCTCTTTGGTTTCTGGTCAGCCTTTTCTGTGGGTAGTGGTGGTGTATAAGTTTTAACCCTGTCCTCAAACTACAAATCCCTGGTGAATCACTGTTGAGAGAAGAATTAGGATTCATAAGGGTCCTTGGTTGCCAAACTGTGTCTTTAAGCTACATATCAGTGTTAGACCATAAGTTTTGTAAGATAAAACCAGAAAATAATTTAGAAACCAACTGACCTGGAACAAACTCAACACATAATGCAATACTTGCATTTCTGTTAGGGCAAAGACACGCACACCTGCAACTGTATCCATTGTTCCAGTTGTGATAGCAGCTACTTTGAATGGCTAGAACCCTGGGTGTGCTCTGAACACTATGTAAAGCAGTCCTGTGTAAGTATAGCATAGCAGAGCGTTTCATCTAGTGCTCCGTTTCTTCTTAGGCTGAAATGCATGTGCGTGTCGGGAGGATGAATCTCTCATGTGTCCAGTTACATCACGGCAGCATGTTCAGTGTAGCTGATTGTGCAAATGTGTGCAAATATGTATGAATAGAGAAGGTATATCAAGTGCAATACAAGTTTGTCTCCAGAAACTCTGTGTGCCTCCACGGTCAGCTGCCATGGAAATGAGTGCGTGTTTGTCCGTGCAGGTGAACATGCTGTGAATGTGCTGAGCTGCGATGGCCTTGGTGTTGTGATCTGAAAAGGCAGTTCCTTGCCGTCTTCTCTCTTCATCCTCTCCACGACCTCTAGAAGATGCTTTGTCTTCGGTTCTTTCCTCGACCTGTAATTGAAGTTGACACTTGTCGTTGGCATTGACTAATAGGGCATGACCAAAATCTCATATCCCGATATAAGACATCTATCGTCCGATATCGATATAAATCACAAAAATGTAACATTTTCTGTAAATTCTGTGAATCTCGGGCAGCTCGACTTGCGGGAAGTGTTTCCAGCTGCGCGTCATGTAGCTGGAGTCAAGTGTTTTAACCGATGCATGAAACGATACATTTTTAGACATAAGTTGTAACGGCCGCCGTTTTCTTTGTGAGTATTTATTACACGGCGTGCTGCGGGGAAAAGCCTGTTCTAACGTTTGAGTCTAAGGTTTATTTTTTAGCACCTGGCGGCTTTTTTAACTTCTCATCCGTAAATAATCTGCTCTTTCATGTGATTCAGTTTATTTTGAAAAGTCTCAACAGGATCTTGAGCTTTATTGTGAAAGGTTTATGTGGAACATAAACAAGCGGACACGCGATGGTGTTACCGTCGTTGTTGCTAACGACAACGCATAATAACAGCCGCTTGTCCGTCTGTAGTGTGGTTATATTAAATATAAGAGAAAGAGAGAACTTAAAGAAATTAATATAGCCACTACAGTGACCATCAAAATGATGAAAAAATATTGCCGTAAACAGTTTATTTTGCGACACCACGAAACAAACGATAGCGTAAAATGAAACGATAGACGTTTTTATATCGTCATCTGATATATATCGTTATATTGAACAGCCCTATTGACTAATTCAAACAAATAAAAGCAATTTTTAAAAGAAAGAATGACTCGTGTTTTTTTCCTCAAAGGAATCTCTCAACCTAACATTAATTAGTTTGATTAAAGAGTAGTAGAACTCTCACAATAGCTGAGCCTACTTTCCAAAGAAAAGGAAATGAAAAAGTAGAGAGGGCTTTATTACTTTTACTTGTCTTTCAGTTCCCCTGAGAGTTTTTGGAGTGGCAATTTTATTGCATTAGAATAAACAAACATGGCATGCTGGCCTCTCAGAGTGCTTTGCTAATTGACAAAGTACATGTGCAGACACCTCAGCATTTCAAGAACAAAGTTGTTTTTTTAGAATCAGATAAATTAACAATGAAGGAAATTTTTCTTTTGTGAACAATATGAAGAAAACACAAAGACTGAACGTTATAAATGTTATTTATGTGAACAACAAGCGGCCAGATTTTGCACTGAGGTCAGATCCCTTACCTAAAGGCTGGAATACTGAGCTGCGGTGTCCTGGGTCCTTCTGGAGCTGCACCTCTCTGAGAGAAAACACTGAAGCAGCTGTAACGCAGGTGGAGAACAAACGTAGCACAAAGCAAGTAAGGACACTTTTGTTTGGTCAGTTATTCCTTTGCTCTATAGTAATAGTTCTTCACAATAAATCGTAAACAACTGGAAAGACTTTGTTGCCCTTGAAATGGTGCCACATTTGTAAGGAGTGAGTAGACCACTGAATGTGGGCTGCTCCCATGAAAACCTTGCAAAAGCTTCTCTGTCAGTACCAAACAGCTTATTCTGCTGTTGGGTGTTGTTTGTTGTTGTTTACTGTATTGACAATTTAATGTATTCATTTAACAATAAAGGCCTTCAGTAGCATGCGGAGGAACCATACACAGCTGACACAGGCTGCAACCTCCTCATGCTGATTCACTTTTAGACAAAATCATGGTGAAAATCAAGGCGAAAAACCCCCCAAAACATTTACGCATCTAACATGCCAGTTTGAATGAGCAGAGTAAAAGACTGCAACACAATGGATGAGAAAGATTTAAAGAAAAAGGGAAGAGGCTCTTTAGACATCAGAGAAAACCAGGACAACATCATTGTGAGATGGTATGACAAAGCTGTGAACCTGCGCTCTTCTTGTGTTTAAGGAAGGAGTTCACCTTCTTCATATACCACTTTCAGGTTCAGATCCCAAAGATGGTACATGTATATGTGGTGGCACACCGTTACAGTGGCAATAATCTCTACAGAAGACCAGAAGAAATTAAAGCCCAGGCAGAAACCCATGCCCCTGTGAAGGTTTCAGGCTGCAGCTGGCACCTCTCTCAGCCCAGCAAAGGGCAAAGTCACTTATCCTCTTGAGTAACAGGAGAATTCATTTTTAGGCCCTCCCTTGTCACAAAGGGGTTGCCAGTGCGAGCAGCTTCACATGCTTTATTTGGAGGAGTTTCATACTGGATACTTCTGATTCTGATTCGACCCCAAAGGGCATTTCTGTCTCTGGCTGGAATTGAACAACTGACCTTTTGCTTGTCAAGCAAATGTTAATCACTATGCAATAAGACAAAGTTGGTCCAAATATATACAAATCTGTTCTCTGTCAAGATGACCCCACACTGCTTCAACAATGTTGAAAAGCAGGCTCTGGAGAGGTTCATCTACGGGTGTCCCCCCAATTGGAACAGGGTCATAATTAACTAAATTAGCTACACACTGGTCATACACTGCTATGAAAAGACAAACTGACATGCAGGAAAAGACATTTGTTTCTGAAGAGTGATAATACAGCAGCAGGAAAATATTATCCACACACAGAGTAAAAATATTCCTGCCTACAGTAATTAGAACAAATATTGAGTTTAGTACTTTAACTTAGTACAAAGCACCATCAGCGTTCATGCTTTGTTAGATATTGATTCTCTCTCTCTCTCTCTCTCTCCGTGTGTGTGTGTCTTACTGTCTGCCAAATTATGAATGTTGTCTCCCAGACTCAGGAAGTAGGGGTGACGTAGAGCGGTTTCAGAGGAGAGTCTGCTCCGGGTGTCATACTGCAATCATGAGATAAAAACAGCTCATCGGTGAGTCTGAATATTTAGGTCCTCATAACCAGGAGTGTGGATGTGTGGTCCTTTACCAGCAACAGAGCAGACAGCAGGTCAATCCCTTCTGGGTCCAACCTTAGAGACACAAAGCAACAGTTCAGACTGTATAATGAGTTTAGCTGCAAGAAATACAGTTTCCGTATAGGACACTAATTATGCCTTTAAATACATATTACTACTGTAAACAATGAATAACATTTTTATACTGTATTGTATTTTGTGTTTAGAATTGACATAATTAACTTTGAGTTCAGTTAACTATGTAAGACCTGAAACATGACAACAACATTAGCATATTGGGGACAAATAAAGTTACCATTATCAATGTGATGGCTCAAAAACTAGTTACTTTCTTCAAAAATGTTTTGCATCCTTTAAAAAAAACAAACAAAAAAAACATACTGATACCAGCATCAGCAATTATTCTGCATGTGATGCTAATTAGCAAATGTTAGCTTGTTTTTTGTGTCAGTGAATAGGCAGTGAACAGAAGATTGTGAGTTTTACCGGGGCACATGGTTGATGAGAGCTTGAGGTCTGTACTGAGGAAAGAGGTAGGACATAAATTCCTCATTACTGCTGATACCAGGCCAGGTCTCCTCTGTCGGAGTGCCTGTTGGGCAAAGAAACAAAAGAAATACTTGATCAGAGGACACTGCCAGCTAACATTTTCATACAAATGTTGAGCTGATCTATATCTAAATCAGGAGCAAGACAAACATTAAGCTCACTGAATCGTTACTGAATAGACACCAATAAAATTATGGTGCAATGCAAACTACAGTAGAAGATGGTAGGGAATTAAAGGGCACACTTTTGGGGTTCAAGCACAGTTGGGCAAGAAGAATTTTATTAAAAATCTGCAGGAACTAACAAATGGATCAACAATCTCTGGAAACAAGGCTAAATATTATTGCTAATGAAGGCTTGCTCAAAGAAATTGTCAGGCGCTGGGTCTGTGACTGAGCGTTTTGAGTTTATTTTGCATTTTTGATTCCTCATGTTATATTAGAAATATGTTTAGTTCTTTGTTTGTTATTATTAGTTAGAATTTAATTGAGTTTCATTCTAGTTTTTGTTTCATCTATAACTCCTGATTTATAAGTCTTTTGTTGTCCTCTTTGTAGTCTGTCTTGTCCTCAGTGTTTTTACTTTTCAGTTATGCCTGTGTGTCCGTCTCTCAGCGTGTTCCATGTTCTAATTGTCCGGCTTGTGTTGTCATGTCTACGTCTCTCCATGGTTCCTGTTTTATTTTGAAGAGTTTAGTGTTTTCATGTTTAATGTGTTTAGTTTTACTTTGCCCTGTGGCATCATGTTTATTTGTGTCTCCCCAGGTCTTTGAGGATTGGATGTTACTTATGGAATCATTATTATGGAAAGAATTGTCTTCTCTGTGAGACTTCAGGAGAGTAAATTTGAGAAAATGTAAATTTGAAAGTTATTATTCAATTTTTACATTTTTTTCTCGATTACCTTTGGTCAGTGATGGGAATAACAGCATTACAAGTAACGGCGTTACTTTTTTAAGTAATGAGTAATCTAACTAATTACTATTCCTATCGTTACAACGCCGTTGTAAGAAAATGCGGTCCGTTACTATTTTTCAACAAACTTACGGTTGAAGCTGTGTTCAGCTTACCGCATCTTATATCAGTTGCACGGAAGCAGCTGCGCGCGCTCCCGCGGACGGTAATCACGATCACTGCACAACACCTGGAGCTCAGGGGGCAAAACAATCACATGAGTGCTGCTGTTTGACTGAGGAAGTCGTGGTAAGCCAATCACATGACCAGCGTTTTTCCCTCAATAGTTTCGTCACATTTACTGTCTAAGGACAGCGCAGCAAGCACTCTCTGCTTATGAGCCAAAAAAAACCCCCCAAAAAACCGTGAAGTTTTAGGAGTGACGGAGAGCGAGAGAGAGAGAGAGCAGAAAGAGAGAGAGAGAGAAAGTTTTGAGATGTGAGAGATTTGCGACATTTAGCGTGTTTGGAGTGTGTAGTTAATATGTTGTCTTGTGTAGTTAGTGTGTAGTGGTGTGGATAGTTTTGTGTTGTGTGTCAGAACAATGAGGCCACTGCTGTCTCCAGGTAGAAAAAGCAGTGATACACCTGCTGCTGGCATACCTGCAGGTATCAGGCTGTGATGTTCTCCTTTATAGTGGACAGAAATCATCTTTTTGGAGTGGCACAAATAATTTGTTTGGCATCTTGTTGAATGCAGAACAGCTGATTGTTCTGTAAATAGTTTGAAATGGTTATTTGAAAAATCAAGGTAAAAGGTAAATGGCTGCAAATAACTTTGTTATCGCCCTTTGTGAGGGCGATCGTGGCTCAAGCGTTGGGAGTTCGCCTTGTAATCGGAAGGTTGCCGGTTCGAGCCCCGGCTCGGACAGTCTCGGTCGTTGTGTCCTTGGGCAAGACACTTCACCTACCGCCTACTGGTGTTGGCCAGAAGGGCCGATGGCGCGATATGGCAGCCTCGCTTCTGTCAGTCTGTCCCAGGGCAGCTGTGGCTACAACTGTAGCTTGCCTCCACCAGTGTGTGAATGGGTGTGTGAATGGGTGGATGACTGGGTGTGTAAAGCGCTTTGGGGTCCCTAGGGGGGACTAGTAAAAGCGCTATACAAATACAGGCCATTTACCAGGCCATTTGTTGTTTGCAAAACTTGTGCATAGGATTTTAAAATTGACAATTTATATTTGCATTTAAAGTTATGAAATATGATTCAATAAACATGTTTGTGGTTGTTACAGTAAAAAAATATAACTTTTTCTACTCTGATTTTATGTTTTTTGTCTGATTTTAGATCAATTGTGTTGATACAGTTTGTCAAAATGAAAACATAACTGTAAATTCAGACACATGAGGTTGTGCTGAAAAGGATGATACCAAACAAGCAAAGTAAATAGTTTTTAAAGGTGAAATGTGAAGGAAACATCAAAAGTAGTTAAAAATGGCCAATTATACCCTGGACCCCAGAGGGTTAAACATTTTTTTAAAGTAACGCAATAGTTACTTTTCAAGTAATTAATTACTTTTAGAATATTGTAACTCAGTTACTAACTCAGTTACTTTTTTGAAGAAGTAACTAGTAACTATAATTAAGTAACTTGCCCAACACTGCCTTTGGTGGGGTTTTTGTGTGTTTTCACAGGTGGTTCTTTTCTGCACTCATGTTAACATCAGCTCTTCTTCTCAGTTACGTTCAACTTGAAACAAAGTGGATGGAAATCTTTGCTGCCTATGAACACGATAAACTACAAAAAAGCATGGAGCTGCATTTTATTGTTTCATTAGAGCATTTTAAAAGGTTACATTTATGTGTGAACATGTATCTTTGTATTACATAAGTGTGCCTGTCTATATTGTTACATGTGCTTTGTACAAAGGCCTCTCCTAAAAATGAGCTCATGATCTCAAGGATTAAATAAATGTTTTTAAAATAACAACATGCACAAATGATATTCAGGTCTATACTAACTTACTCTTGGGAGATGTGCTTGTACCCGGCCTTATAAAATCTTGGTTGGCAGCTTTGTGTATGGCACATACAGTACTGTGCAAAAGTTTTAGGCAGGTGTGAAAAAATGGTGTAAACAAAGAATGCATTCAGAAATATAAATGATTGTTTATTGGCCCCAAATGTATTCTGCAGCAGGACGATGATCGCAAACACACAACAAAGTCATTAAGAATTATCTTCAGTGTAAAGAAGAACTGGAAGTACTGGAAGTGATGGTACGGCCCCCACAGAGTCCTGATCTCAACATCAACGAGTGTGTCTGAGATTACACGAAGAGACAGAAGGATGTGAGGAAGCTTACATCCACAGAAGATCTGTGCTTAGTTCTCCAAGATGTTTGGAATAACCTACCACCAGAGTTCCTTCAAAAACTGTGCAAGTGCACCTAGAAGAAGGCAAAGGGAGGTCACACCAAATACTGATTGGATTTACATGTCTCTTTTGTTCATTCACTGCATTTTTTTTGATTGATAAAAATTAATTATTAACACTTCAATTTGTGAAAGAATTCTTTCTTTACAGCATTTTTTCTCACCTGCCTGAAACCTTTGCACAGTACTGTATAAAGACGCGGCAGTTTGTATATGCATAAGGAAGTCAATTTATTTATTAAGTTCAACTTTACGAATCGGATGAGTTTGTATTTGTGGATCTGGGTGGTTTTGTGGAATTTGTGGCAAAACCCCACGTCGGCACGTGATGCGATCTGTAAATATCAGGCGATTGGTGCACAAGCATGCAAAGTTTGGTAAGTGAGCGGGAGAGAGGTTAGACGTAGTCTTAGACAAAGCTTTAAAAAGCTCTTTGAAAGAGAAATTTATCCAATTCAAGAAACTCAACTTGTGTGTAAATTGTGCATAAATAATGACTATTTATTCAGGTTTGCATGTAAAATAGTTTCATGTGTGGTCAGTTGCTTCACATTTGTGTGGACTGAATCACACTGGGTAAATTCCCAGATGATTAAATATGCAACTATTTTGCTGGTAATAACTGAAATGAGTAAAGAAAATCAACAGCCTATTTATGCAAGATAATCCATAATTTTATTGGGGGGGGGATTGCCTGGGTCTGATTATTGGGGGGTCATAACCCCCCAACCTCCCTGGAAATTACGCCCCTGGTGGACCATATCGTACGCATTTGGAACCCTTTTGAGGCAAATTTCTCTCCATAAAAATGCTTCAGAATAACAATTCAGAGCAGAATATGCTGAATGTAGAACATACATGAGCTGTGTCGAACTCTGAATATGCAATATTTGGAATAGAAATGAAATATTAAATATAGTGGCCAAGTCCTCTAAGACTTTTAAACTTGGTCGAGGATGAAGACGATTTAAAGCTTTACTTATTGTCTCTCGCTGCTGTAATATCCTTTAGTATGGCCTTTACATTTGAATAATGTTTTTCTTACCCATGAGCCTAAAAATTAGATGTAGTTCTTCCTTCACAGTGGCACCAGGAAACATAGGACGACCTGTTGCCATCTCATACAGGATGCAGCCTACGCCCCTGTGAGAAGGAGGCGGAGATAAGGAGGCACAGAGGAGGACGAGCTGTTAGGTATAAAAATTCTGAGTGAGGTCGAGTTCAACACACACACACACACACACACACACACACACACACACACACACACACACACACACACACTTCAAAGACTGTTAATTGTAAGTGCAAACTAGTATGCAGTGAGTGGGCACAGTCCAGCCTTTTGTTCCACACAGGATGGCGTGGTGAAGAGGCATCCTGCAGTCTGATGAGAGTGTATGTAGCTCTGTGTGCTCATAAAAGGCTGCTGTGTTGCTAGAGAGCCACATTTATATTTCTGATTTAGCAGAGCTGTGGGGGTGTTCTCACCACAGCAAACTGTGTGCAAAAACACGTAAGGAAAGTGAATGCACGCCCCTTTGTATGACTAGTGACTCACCTCACTGCTAACAACCTGTGACATTTTAATAGACAGAACTGAGTCATGGAAATCCTGGATGGCCCTCGAGAATATTTGAGTGTTTCACCAAGTAACAGGATTTTATTGTAACCAGGGTCGGCACCAATTCCTTTCCTGACAAGCTCAGTGGTTTAAAGTACACTTCTAGCTGTGTTTCAAGCATTTAGTTTCCAGCCAAGCAGGTCAGTGTGCACCGTGACTGATGTGGAAAAATGTAAGGACGGCCCTTCGACAGAAACGTCTATTGTCCCCTGCTTACCACATGTCGATGGGTGTGGAATATTCTGTAGAGCCTAGCAGCACGTCAGGAGGTCGATACCAAAGCGTTACCACCTCATTGGAATAGGTCTTAGTGGGGACGGACTTGGCCCTGGCCAGACCTGGACATTACACAAGTCACAGGACCTCAGTAACAGCACAGTGAAATATCATAAGTCCATCATCTACACACTGTGAGCAGGTATAGAGAAGCTTCCGCTATCCGCTCATTACCCGTGTTTATTTAAAACTTTTGAAATGCAGTCAGAAAGTACTGGTGGATTTAACTACCCATTTCCAGCAGAAAACTGTGAAAACTCAGAGTGAGGGGCACAGTTGCTAGGATACAGGAAGTAAAGGTGCTAAAGTAATTAGGACAGGCGATCTCTTGAGTGGCAGTAAAATAGAACTGGAGAGTGATCATGCCCAGAAATGTGCCGTTTCCTTCACAAAAGTTTACTTGTTAATGTGTACGTGTTGTTGTGTGTTTGTTATTGTTCTCCTTCCTACCAAAATCAGCTAATTTCAATTCGCCCTTATCATTGATGAGCAGGTTCTGAGGCTTTAGGTCTCTGTGGAGGATTTTTCTCTTGTGACAATAGGACAGACCACGCAGCAGCTGGAACATGAAGATCTGCAGACAGAAACATGAAAGGAGGGTGTAATTACCAGCACAACAATACAGGACCAGTCTGAGGAGAAAAAGAGTTGCAGTAGTTGTGTAATAGTTAAGATTTAAAACAAAAGAAAAGATAAAAACAAAACAATCTTTAATAAAAATGACACTAAGGGACGCTTCCACAAATCACCCTCTGTGAACACAGTTCATCGTGCCGTTCACAAAGCAAGGTCAAAGGTCTGTGAACATGTGCACAGCATCTAGAAACAGCATCCTCTTCTCTCGGTTATGCTCATTTAAACTGGACTGTGGTGAAGTGTCAAACTGTCCTGTAGTCAGATGAATCGAAATTTGAAGTTCTTTTTAGAAAACATGGATGCCCCACCCACTGAAAGTGGGAATGGATCTGGAAAGGCAGCATTAATTCTGAGAGGTAAGTACAGACCTTATTTACATCTTAAAATGGCACATTCCCTTAATTTAAACATTTGATATGTTTTCTATGTTCAGTGTATTGCATAACTATCATCTATTATCATCAGAGTTTCCTTAAACAATGTAGTTGTCATGCTGGAGGGAATATATCTCTCAGCTGGCCTGGGAATGCTTTGGTTTTTCCATGGACAAACTAGAGGAGGTGGCTGGGGAGAGGGTGGTCAACTTAGGCTGCTGCTGCGACCAGGGCCCAAATAAGCAGAAAAAAATTGATCAATCACATTTCTGTCAATCATTTAAATACTCTCCTTCCAAAATTTTTCAAGCTGAAAGGGAAGCTCCCATAAATACATATGCAATAAGGTCAGCTTTCCACTGCACAATTTACACTGGACCTAGTTATGAATATGGAGAGCAACTCTTAGTATCAAAAAACTAAACAGTTTTGTCCTGATACAGACCGTAGATCTGCCCAAAGGTTTTCACATTTGCAAACAAATAGTTCGTTTTGGCTGCTCTCTTATTCACGTGGGTCACTGTAGCAGGTGGCTCCACAGTGGCAGAATTTTTTGTTGGTTCCCCCTGATTGTAATTTGGTTTGGTGAGGTTCGGTGACCTCCCGACCTTTGTTAAAGAAATGTTAAATGCATTTTTCAGGAAACTTACTTAGTGCTACAGCTTGCAGCCTGCAACTGAACTATTTGGTCTACAATGTGCAGTATGTAGATGATGATTCATGCATATGACTCACCTTGACATTATGCATGCTCATGAGGTTCCCACAGTTGTCCAAGTACTGTTTAAGATCACTGTCCTGAAACACACAGTCAAATTGATCCATTTTGCTTTTTGGTATTTGAGATCAACATCTTCAGAAAACCTAATAAAGATGAAGTGATATACTCACAAGATACTCAAACACCAGAGTAAGGCAGCGGTCGGTGTGGATGATGTCATGCAGGGTGACAATGTTAGCGTGCTTCAGGTTCTTTAGCAGAGACACTGGTTGGGCAAGGGAAGGAGACATGAAGTGAGCTATTTTATTCAACAAAACCTGACAACACTACACCCGAGGTGTGAAACTAAATGTTCTGGCTTCACTTATTTGTCCACCTTTATATACAGTCTGTGGTCTAAAGCTAGCAGCTGTGTGTTGCTTTAAAGTTTGCATAGCCACTGTACAACAAAAAGAGAGAGGGAGAAAATTTGCAGCTCTTTGATCCTTTTCATCAAATTTAACACACACGCATGTACTGATTTTTTTCATGCTACTTTATACTCCTACTTCACTGTTTCCACACAAAGATTTTGTGTTTTGAGTTTCTGATATATTATGTTCATTTAAGTTTCACTCACTGTTACTATTTAATGAGTTCCCTTTTACTTATTTTCTTTGGCTTGCATTCCCTTTGGATTCTTTGGACATTGTAAATTGTTCAGATTAAATTTGCACTTAATGTTTTGAGTTTGATTTTGCGTCTTCTGCGTCTTGCATTTTGGTCTGCAAGATCTTTCCACATCTCAGCCTAAGAGACAGAATAAAATAACTAGAACAACTAGACTAGAATAAACCAAACAAAAATAAAAATTTAATGATGATCAAAATTCCATAACACTGTAAAATCCCGAGACCGTGACATGACTCACATGAGGAACATTTAAATGACCATTTAAGATAATTCAGCTTCTAAAAAGGATCATACATAAGCAAATTCTTTAGCAAGTTGTTTAAACTAACATCGACATGATATATTGAACTGTATCAACAGTTCTGTAGTATTAATTCAAGTTGCTCTGTTACTAATGCTGCAGGTGAATGAAAGGACACGGTGTTATTATTAGACCTACCTGTTCGGTGTGATTACCAAAACTGCAAGTAGAAGTGCTACACAAACACAGCAGCACTGGACTGTAAAGCGTGTGTGTGTCTGTGTGCACATACCTTCTCTGATAGCAGTGCAAGGTGCCCCCTCATCGTGCTCCAGCCGGATCTCCTTCAGTGCAACCAGGTTCTCAGTGAGTTTGCTCCGCCCTTTAAAGACTGTAGCATATGTCCCCTGCACAGAGAAACACCCCGAAGAGCTTACTGATATTCTGATGTTGCTGTACTACAACAAAATATACTAATAAGTACATGTTCACATAGAGACTATGGGTGTGGCATCCACACACACATCCACATCACTTATGCACAAATAACCCTTTAATATATTTTCAATCGTTAACTGTATCCTTGGCTCTTATTGGTATTCCATCAAAAGGAAAGAGCTGAAGTGGTTCAAACATCTGCATGCTAATGGAGTCATAACGGGAATACTGGGAAGTGCAGTGGAACCATCCATAGCAGGATGAAACAATGAAGTCTATAGTTTATGAAAATCCATAACAACAATAACAATTTTTCTTTTAAAGGAACAATTTGATGTCACAATAGGTTATAATGTTATAATAATATCATTTGTTAAAAGATTCCCAATGAAACTTTTCCGTTCTTTTACAAACTGAATTAAGATTTCACATATCGTGTGTGAAAGCATCAACTTCACATCTCGAACAGCCTTTGTCACATTCAATAATTAAATATATATATATGTATATATTGTTTTAGGATCTGATTATTAAAGTTTGATGATTTGTCATCTAGAATAACCTTCCACTGCTGATTTTGTGTAAAGCTAACCATGCTTTTGTGGACCTCCTATCACTATAATTGACAATAAAAGCAGCTCTTCTTGATCTCCTGCCACCCCTGTTATCAGCTGCTGAGCCTTGTGACTCAGACTGATGCAGGCTGCTTCTGCCACTAAACATTTCTCAGCCCTTAAGGCAATAAATGTTCTCACATGAATAGCATGGTATTTAGGTGCTTTCAGCCCATGAGCCCTCTTCATCTTAGGCAAGTCCATGAAATGTAATCCACTTAGCAATTTGTCATGAAGCCAGGCCAGAAATCTGGACACATGGGTACACTAGTTTGGCTTGGTATATAAGCAAAGAAGGCACATACTGCATGTGGTACTCATTTTGATATGATGAGCATGGCTGATCACAGACAACGTTATCCTCCGGAGACGTTTATCTGTGGACTTGTTGTGTACACTCATATCTCACTGGACTATGATGTGGGTGAAAATCTATTTCTTGTAAAGCAGCAGTTATAGTGACTGAGGAGAACAGAACCACTGTGTCTGACTGCTCTGACACGTGATAATGAGACAGCAGTATGTTGCTGATGTCAGTCTGCTGAGTTGATATCATGTCCCAGAGATGGACTACAAAACTCACATCTGTTATACTTTACCCTGTGCATTGTTTCTGTGTTTTATGAATGGTTGTGTCAACGTGGACAAACCAGTAGCAAAAATCACTTCATTACAAGATTAATTCCCAACCTCTGTAAAGTCTACTGTGCATTCACAGGAAACATGAAGTGTCATGACACTATGTTAGGTTAACTGAGATTACTTCACTCGAGGCAAACTAGAGAGTAATCTTTGTTAAAATATTCAAGCTTTGCAAAAACACGTCAGTTCAGATTCTTGCGTTTCTAGAAATGGACGAGAGGCAAATTAACACCATGTGAAATGAGGACAGGAAAAAAGCAGAGTGCTTGGAGCGAGGTTTTTACAGTTAACTTAAACTAAAAACGTAGTTAACTAAAATGAAAATAAAAATGAGACTTTTAAAAATATGAAAACCTATTGAAATCATTCTGCGAACTTGGCAAACTAATTAAAATACAACTATGTCCAAAATGAGGATAGTAAGACTACAAACTCCACTTTATCATTTTAATACAGCTCAAAATCATGGCAAGAAACTTCCTGATTTACATTTCCTGGGGCCTTTCCTGCATGGTCTCTCTGTAATCCAGTTACTTTACTCATTACTTGAAAAAAGTAAGGGATTACTATTGCAAAAAGGTAATTAAATACAGGTACTTTCCCGTAAGCACGCTGCGTTACTAAACCGTGATTTTGTTTGTGAGTGTCTCATGACAATGACGTACGAGCGTGCGACATCCATGGTAACAGACATGTGCAGATCAACAATGGATAATATGGAGTGCAGGAGAGAACACGACCATGCAGCGTTTAAAGTGTGGAAGTACTCATATCACTTTGAGTTTTAGTCCGTAAAAAGTGACAAAAACATTAGCGTTTAAAATTATTTAATTTTATATGCAGGAATATGCAGAAAATAGGTTTCAATGTTAAATAAATTTCTTCAAGTCAAATAGTGTTGCATATAACTGCATTTAATGCATTGAATTTTTGCTTGATGCAATGTGCATAACGTTAAAAGATGAAAACTAATAAAACAAGTTTTAAAAAGATACTTTTTTTCATTTGATTCAGTTTCATATGATGGATTATGCAGAAAAAAAATAGAATTGGGCTGAAAGGTCTGTTGCTTTATTACATATTCAGGTTGTGTATCGTGCTTTTAAAAAGTAACAAAGTAACAAAGTAAATAATTACTTTTGAAAATAAGTAATGGGATTACTTTCTTTGAGAAGTGATCAGTAATTAGGAACTAATTACTATTTTCAAGTAACTTGACCAACACTGCTCTGTACCAGTGAGTACTCTGACCCATACTCGGAGACATGCATATTAGGTTAACTGGTGATTCCACACTGGTCATGGATGTGAGGTAGATAAAGTGGAGTGGACAGAAGTGTATGAACGTAGCATAACCTTTCTGATTGGTCAGTAAGGCTAGAAAAGCACTATACAAATTCCAGTCTGCTCCATTTCCAAAGTACTTGACACAACAACTACATAACACGACGGCAAAGTGTTTATAGTTCACCGGTGGTATTCTGTCCCTCCTGTTATTTCTAAGGTATGTTTTTTCTAAGTTTGTTATATGGCGTAATCATTCGTTCTGTAATTAACTGTTGCAACGTGTCAGAAAATATGTTTATTCCTGATCTTGTCTGGGCAAAGCCTGCCATCTAGTGAGTTGACAGGGTCGCGCCATGTTAGAGCGCAAGCAGTGGTTTTCTCCCAGGGCTCGACAGGGAAGGTCCATTTCTCTGTGTCTCTGTAATTTCCTGCATCTGACGCCCTTGAAAAGGCATAATCTGTAAGTGTGGCAAAACGGTTTATTGTTCCCACTTATTAGTACCTTGTTCAGCAAAGTAATGAGTTTCTTGTGTGTTTAGCGAGTTTGTTACATTACTAGCACAAGCTAGCTGTTAGCCCTTTGTTTAGCCTGCTAACATGAAGCATACCAGCATGTGGTGTTAGCTATATCTCTTGACATCTCTGTATCTCTTGATTGTGTAGTGACTGTTTGCATAAGTCAACAATATTTAATGTAATCTTTGTGTATTTGTATGGAGAGTGAATACACTGTATTCTGTTTCTGTTATTACAGTTTTACAAAAAAGAAAAATAAGGATCAGTAAAGCTCTGAAGAATGCCACGCGGTCTCCTGAGTGTTTACTGAAGCCATTTAATGTTTAGCTCACTGCATAAGCTGGATAGAGACATTCAGCTGAGGGCAGAAGAGTAAAAAGATTGTCCACGCATCAAGTGCACTGCCAGGATCCTGAGACACTCCACTCCAGCGACAGCAATCATGTCCAACCACGGAGACACCTCGCAGCTTTCACAGCTGGAAGTCAGGTCGGAATGCAGATCAGCAGCTTCACGCCGGTCAAACAGCTCAGCAGCAAGCCTTGCTGCAGCACGAGCACGAGCTGAAGCCGAAGCTGCTCGAGCAAGAGCAGAATATGCCAAACGCCAAATAGACATGGAGGTCGAAAAGGCCCGGATGGAGGCAGCGCTAAATGCTCTGAAGCAGGAGGGAGAAGCAGAAGCAGCACATGCAGCCGCAAGGGTCCTAGAGGCTGCAGTTCTGGACCAAGCAGAGTCTGTGAAGCCATCAGACATCCCTGCCACAATAGCTGCGGCTGTCAGCCGCACTCAAGAGTATGTAGATACCCACTTCCACAACAACACTAATATGGAAGGTGAGTCAAAACACAGTAGAGAGCAAAAATGTGACTTAGACAACACCCACACTACAGGGCCGGACATATCAGCAGCAGCTGCGCGTGGGTACCCCCCCAGTTCTCCACCCGTTTGGCAGCCCAAACTTCCACCTCCCCATTGGTCCAACCATGTTGGAGCAGCCACACCACAACGACAAGCAGATGTATCAGACCTCGTTGCCCTCCTCTCACGTCGTGACCTACTGACAGCAGGACTGACAGTGTTTGATAACAAGCCAGAGACTTATCTAGCATGGAGATCTATGTTCCACAATGCCACTGAAGATTTAAACCTAAAGTGCAGTGAAGAACTTGATCTGCTCACTAAGTGGCTTAGTGGGGAGTCTCTCCAGCATGCTCTGAGAATCAGGGCTGTCCATGTTAACAATCCAGAAACAGGTCTGCAGCGTTTATGGCAAAGGCTAGACAGGATTTATGGCTCATCAGAAGTTATTGAAGCTTCTCTGTTCAAACGCCTAGAGAGCTTTCCCAGAGTTACTCCGAGAGACAATCACCTTCTTCAGGAACTTGCAGATCTCCTCCTGGAACTTGAAGCAGCAAAAAACGAAGGATATCTGCCAGGCCTCAGCTTTCTCGACACTCCAAGAGGCATAAACCCAATTGTGGAAAAACTCCCACATACCCTGCAAGAGTCATGGATCAAACAGGGGTCCAAGTATAAGAAAGAACACAGAGTGCACTATCCGCCTTTCTCCTACTTTGTCCAGTTCGTAAATAGCAATGCTGAAATGAAAACTGACCCCAGCTTCATCCTACAAAATTACAGCACTGGGCACATGAAGATAGAAAGGCCACTGGTGAGACAATCACATTTTAGAGCCCCGCTAACAGCAAACAAAACACAGGTTGGCACACCCAGCAACAAATCTAACACTCACTCTCTTGATCCCGACAAACAGTGTCCAGTACACATGAAGCCCCATTCACTTGCAAAATGTAGAGGGTTTAGGATGAAAACACTGGATGAGCGGAAAAGTCTGCTCAAAGGGCTCTCGATCTGTTACAAGTGTCTCTCATCAACAGAACACAGGGCCAAAGACTGTAAAGCTGATATTCGTTGTCTGGAGTGCAAAAGCGATACCCACATCTCCGCCATGCATGCCGGGCCACCCCCTTGGACAAGTGGGAGCTTTGATTCTACACCAGAGGCACACGGCGGGGAGCCAGACATCCCGAGCTCCACAGTGACTACATCTAACTGCACTGAGGTATGTGGACAGGGACAACAAGGACGGTCTTGTTCTAAAATTTGCATGGTGAAAGTATATCACAGCACAGCCCCTCAAATGAAAACGAAAATGTATGCAATTTTAGACGACCAAAGTAATGTGTCACTGGCTCGTTCTCCCTTTTTTGACATGTTTAATGTACATGGTGAAGCCTTTCCATACACAATGAAAACATGCTCTGGCACAACGAACAAAACAGGCCGTAGAGCTCACGGCTTTGTCATTGAGGGTGTTGACGGAAAAGTGTCCATACCACTACCAACACTGACAGAGTGTAATCAGATTCCTGATAACAGGAGTGAGATACCCACCCCAGAAGCTGCAGCTGCTCATCATCACCTAGCTCACATAGCCGCACAAATACCCCCTCTTGATCCAGAGGCAGATATTCTCCTCCTCTTAGGCCGTGATGTAATTCAGGCTCACAAGGTTCGACGCCAGGCAAATGGGCCCAATGAAGCACCTTATGCCCAAAAGCTTGATCTTGGATGGGTAATTGTTGGGGATGTTTGCCTCTTGGGAGCTCACAGACCCACAGTGAACTCCTACAAGACTAACATACTGGATAATGGCCGCCCCAGTTTTCTCTCTCCCTGTGGCAACAGAATCTACACAAAGGTGAAGATCACAGAAGAATGCCCCCTTTTTGAGAGCACACAGGTCAAAGATGAACTGGGCAAACACATCTTTCAACAAACTACTGATGATGACAAAATGGCACTCTCTGCAGAAGATAAGACGTTTCTGAACATTATGCACAAAGAGTTTGCTAAAGATGATGCAAATAACTGGGTCGCCCCCCTGCCCTTTCGTCATCCCCGACGTCGCTTACCCAACAACAGAGAGCAGGCTCTCAACCGCGTCATGTCCCTATGGAAGACATTAAAGAGAAAGACGGAGATGAAAGATCATTATGTGGAGTTTATGAAAAGGATCTTTGACAAAGGTCATGCAGAAAGGGCACCCCCTCTCAAACCCCACCAAGAATGCTGGTATCTCCCACACTTTGGTGTTTACCACCCCCAAAAGCCAGCAAAAATCAGAATAGTCTTCGATTCAAGCGCCCAGTTCGAAAATGTGTCTCTGAATCAAGTGCTGTGTAAAGGCCCAGATCTCAATAACAGCCTTGTGGGCGTGCTTCTCAGATTCCGAGGTGACCCACATGTTGTGATGGCCGACGTGGAGCAGATGTTTCACAACTTCACGGTCAGAGAGGACCATCGTGATTATCTGCGTTTCCTGTGGTTCCGCGATCACGACCTGGATGGAGAAGTGGACGAGTTTCACATGACAGTCCATGTTTTTGGGAATTGCCCGTCCCCCTCAGTTGCTATCTATGGACTCAAGAAAACTGCTGTGGAAGGAGAGAAAGAATATGGCCGTGATGTAAGGGAATTTATTGAGCACCATTTTTATGTAGATGATGGGCTAAAGTCATTTCCCTCTGAGACCCAGGCGATTGACGTCCTTCACAGAACACAAAGGATGCTGGCTCAGTCTAACATCCGCCTTCACAAGATCTCATCCAACAGCCCTGTAGTCGTCAGTGCCTTCCCAAGTGAAGATCTAGCCACAGGCCCGCAGGAACTCCAACGTGGACAACACGCCCCACTCATGCAACGCAGCCTTGGGTTAGGCTGGGACCTGTCGACAGACCCATTGTCATTTCAAGTTGAAATCAATGACAGGCCTTTCACCAAACGTAGTGTATTGTCAGTCATCAACAGTTTGTATGACCCACTTGGCTTCGCTGTGCCAGTCAGCATCGAAGGCCGCTCCATTCTGAGAGAGATTTCTATGGACATTAGCAAATGGGATGCACCACTGCCGAGGGAGAAACAGGACAAGTGGCAGCAATGGAAAGATTCCCTAAAGCACTTACAACAGCTCAAGATCTCCCGCATGTATACATCCATCTCACTATCTGAATCTCAGAGAAAAGAAATGCATGTTTTTTGTGATGCATCCACAAAAGCTGTTGGAGCCGTCGCTTACCTGAAACTCACAGCAGGCAATGGGCTCAGTGAAGTTGGGTTTCTTCTTGGAAAGGCCAGGCTGGCTCCAAAACCAGACATCACAATTCCAAGACTGGAACTTTGTGCTGCTGTGCTGGCTGTAGAAGTGGCGGAAATGGTCCAGCAGGAGCTTCACACTACTATCGATGAGGTGAACTTCTACACCGACTCGAAGGTGGTCCTTGGATATATTTTCAATGAAAAAAGATGCTTTTATGTGTATGTGCATAACCGTGTGGAGCGCATTAGGCGTTCTACCCAGACCCACCAATGGCATTACGTACCCACACAGCTAAACCCAGCTTACCATGCCACACGAGCACTGCCCGCTGAGCATCTGTCTCACTCTACATGGCTTAGCGGACCTGCCTTCCTTACAGATTCAGGCCAACGACAAATACAGAAAGAACCTTTTGACCTTGTTTGCCCTGAAAACGACACTGAGCTGCGCCCAGATATCGTATCCTGTGCCACCTTTCTGTCAAAAAAAGAGCTCGGGACCACAAGGTTCGAGAGATTCTCAAATTGGAGCCGTCTGCTGAAAACTATTGCCAGACTGCTGCACATTGCCAAGTCCTTTAAAGGCGAAACAGAGAGCGCATGTCGTGGATGGCACAAGTGCAACAACTATGCTACAGAAGAACAGCTCCAGCAGGCCAAGGTTACTATCATTCGTGCAGTTCAAAAAGAGGTGTATGCGGATGACATCAAGCGCATGGAGCAGAGTGAGTCCATTCGCACACAAAGTCCACTTAGCAAGCTGAGTCCTTACATAGACGCTGATGCAGTTCTTAGGGTCGGTGGCCGGCTCGCAAGAGCTCAACTGTCAACAGATGAGACACACCCCATGCTCATTCCCAGTAAACACCACATAACCCAGCTCATAATCAGACACTTTCACGCACAAGTATGTCATCAGGGCAGACACTTCACCGAAGGGGCAATCAGAGCTGCAGGTTTTTGGATTGTGGGTGGGAAAAGAGCCGTCAGTAGTGTCATCTTCAACTGTGTCATATGCCGCAGATTAAGGGGCAAGCAACAAGAGCAGATCATGTCAGATCTACCAGAAGACAGAATGTGTACAGACCCTCCTTTCACGTGTGTGGGCCTAGATGTTTTTGGTCCGTGGCCTGTTACAGTCAGAAAGACACGAGGAGGTCAAGCAGAGGCCAAGAGATGGGCAGTGATCTTTACGTGTATGAGCACTCGTGCCATACATATCGAAGTGATAGAAGCAATGGACACTTCATCTTTCATTAATGCTCTGTGCCGTTTCGTTGCCATGCGAGGTGCTGTTAAGCTACTCAGATCCAACTGCGGCACAAACTTTGTGAGTGCTTGCAGAGAACTCCAAATCGACAAGAAGGGTTGTCATAATGACAAAATCAACACGTATCTTGGAGACAGAAGCTGTGAGTGGCAATTTAACCCTCCACATGCATCGCACATGGCTGGATCTTGGGAGCGCATGATTGGCGTCAGTCGGCGGATCCTTGACGTAATGCTGCTGCAGCACGGAAATGCAAAGCTCACACATGAGGTGTTAGTGACATTCATGGCAGAGGTCACTGCAATAGTCAACTCAAGGCCACTTACCACAGTTTCTGCTGACTCAGAGCATCCTGAGATTCTCACTCCTGCCATGCTACTCACACAAAAGGTTGGTGCGCCCCCAGTACCACCAGGTCAGTTCCACGATCAGGACCTGTTTAGATCGCAATGGAGACGTGTACAGTACCTGGCCAACGTCTTCTGGGGATGATGGAGGAGAGAGTACCTCAGCGGACTACAGGGTCGTCGCAAGTGGAGGGCATCAAAGCCCAATCTACAAGTTGGAGATGTGGTCCTGCTCAAAGAGGGACAAGAAAACAGGATTGACTGGCCACTAGGGCTAGTCACAAAGACCTTCCCCAGTCAAGATGGCAGAGTAAGGAAGATCGAAGTCAAGATCATCCGCAGTGGCGAATGTAGAGTGTACCTGAGACCCATCAGTGAAGTCGTCTTGCTGGTACCTAAGAGCTAAGTCTGAAAGACTCTTAATATCCTTTGTAATAGTGGGATTCAGCTTTAGTTGGTGTGACGTCCTGCAGACGTCAGGCGGGGAGTATTCTGTCCCTCCTGTTATTTCTAAGGTATGTTTTTTCTAAGTTTGTTATATGGCGTAATCATTCGTTCTGTAATTAACTGTTGCAACGTGTCAGAAAATATGTTTATTCCTGATCTTGTCTGGGCAAAGCCTGCCATCTAGTGGGTTGACAGGGTCGCGCCATGTTAGAGCGCAAGCAGTGGTTTTCTCCCAGGGCTCGACAGGGAAGGTCCATTTCTCTGTGTCTCTGTAATTTCCTGCATCTGACGCCCTTGAAAAGGCATAATCTGTAAGTGTGGCAAAACGGTTTATTGTTCCCACTTATTAGTACCTTGTTCAGCAAAGTAATGAGTTTCTTGTGTGTTTAGCGAGTTTGTTACATTACTAGCACAAGCTAGCTGTTAGCCCTTTGTTTAGCCTGCTAACATGAAGCATACCAGCATGTGGTGTTAGCTGTATCTCTTGACATCTCTGTATCTCTTGATTGTGTAGTGACTGTTTGCATAAGTCAACAATATTTAATGTAATCTTTGTGTATTTGTATGGAGAGTGAATACACTGTATTCTGTTTCTGTTATTACAGTTTTACAAAAAAGAAAAATAAGGATCAGTAAAGCTCTGAAGAATGCCACGCGGTCTCCTGAGTGTTTACTGAAGCCATTTAATGTTTAGCTCACTGCATAAGCTGGATAGAGACATTCAGCTGAGGGCAGAAGAGGTGGGTTAAACAAATTGTGCAGAGTACAAAACATGTATTAACTCACATTGTAGCCTGTAAGATAAGAAACAGAGCAGCAGCTTACATGATAACCTTCTGTTGATGGTTTGTTTTTGTAGTGTGTCACTGTGAAATATTGGACGGCATTATCTCCTTTCCTTTCACAAAGGATGGCCCTCTGATAAAAGAGGTAATACAGGAAGCAATGATGCCATTTCAGGTGTTTAGAGAATTCACCCAGCTCTTATTATGGCTGCTATGCAGATGTGTCCACGTCATTTCGCTCGTTTCAAAGCCTTTATAAGCAAAATTGAGTGTTTAACCTATGTGTATGCTCTTAATGAAACATGAAAACTGCTGAAAGATACAACTTACCTCACCCAGTTTGCCAAGCTTAACGTATGTTTCCAGTTTCCCAAATCCTATGTCAGACTAGGAGCAAGAAGAAAAGGAAAGCTTAATTTTATAGCATCCACT
This sequence comes from Perissodus microlepis, assembly GCF_051167445.1. Taxonomy (NCBI): domain Eukaryota; kingdom Metazoa; phylum Chordata; class Actinopteri; order Cichliformes; family Cichlidae; genus Perissodus; species Perissodus microlepis. The sequence continues at coordinate 4,915,750 of NC_140465.1, forward strand.
GCTGTAGTACCTTCAGTCTGATTACACCCTGCTTTCATTAGCTAATGCTTTATATTAGAGCAAGAGAGTTCATTCTGTCAAGCGAGCAGGAAGCAAATACCTCTTAATTGAGAAGAAGGTCCAAGAAAACAATTGGCTCATAATTAGACATTATATTATTACAGAAGGAACTCGATAACAACAAAAACTCAGAAGCAAGGTAAGAGGACTTAATAATCTGCTCAAAGGAAATTGAGATGTTCTTTCAATCAAGGGCAATTTCTTCAAAAGCCAATAAAGTCACTAAAATGAGAAAGTTCTATTAAAAAGTCAGACAAACATGGCAAAAACAGACACATCACTAACCAGTGAGGCGCGTCGAGACATGCGACTGAGAGGTTTGCAGAGCGGTGAGTTTTCATTCTCCATCTGCAACTTCTTCAGAAACTCTGGAGGCAGGCGGATGTCCATTGGCAGGGACATGCGCTTACTAACGTCCTGCAAGAATAAAAGTGATTCATAAAAACTTTACGTTCTCATTTCCAAGTGCTTCGAGGGACTGATCCTGGCACAAAAACCGTTCATGCAACAACACCATCATACAATTTGCGGTTGACACAACAGTCATCGGTTTAATCGCCAGCAATGAGGAGACTGCATACAGGGAGGAACTGCTAAACCTGTCAGCTTGGTCTCATCCTCAACACACGGGTCCATCCAACAAGAGAACTGACCTGACCTCAATAAGTAGGCTGGATATTTCTTGGAGTGAATATCCTTTAGGCCTTCTCTTGGTCTCCACACACCTCAGCTGTCATCTGTAATCCACAATAATGGCTTTACTGTTCCTGAAGGCTGCGGAGAATCTGTACTTTTTGAGCCATTGTCATTAATACTGTTAATTCTTTTACCATTTATAACTATTATTATTTTTAAATTACGTCATTGCTTAACACTTTTTATTGTCTGTTTATTTTCACTCAGTCCAATTCACTTGTTAGTCATGCCTGCCTTCAAAATACAAAGTCCACACAATGCTACACAACCGACATAACACAACCTTATTAAATCATGCCAAAGTCAGACTGGGTAAAAATAGTGGTTGGAAACTGCGGCACTACCACAATTATTTTGACCGTGTGCAAAGAACATGCAGTCTTGTTGCCTTTCAAATGGCTGCTTCAAAGATGGGGACCAGATCTGCGATGACTCTCCAGTCAGCTGTCATCTTCTGAGTGTCTTTAGAGCATCAGGACTGTGATGAAGCAGCAATAAGACAATCAGTCTGCTATCATTCTGTGATGGAATCAAACTGGCAATGTGTTTGTGATAATACAGGGATTGAGTCTAGTTACTTGGCATGTAGTTGTCTACATTCATAGAAATTCATATTAAACAGAAATTAATTACTTGCAGCCAAAACCTCAAAGATCTAGTAAAAGCTGGAAATTTCCCCACAAATAGTAATATAGTTACTACAGGATGATTTCAATTCAATTCAAGTCAGTGTTGTATAAAGCACCAATTCACAGCAGTCATCTTAAAGCACTTTACTGTAAGGTAAAAACCTAAACATTAGAAAGAAACCCCAACAATCAAACAACCCCCGTATGAGCAGGACTTGGCGATCGTGCGAAGGGAAAGTCCCCTTTAACAGGAAGAAACCTCCAGCAGGACCAGGCTCAGGGAGGAGCTTAAGTGAGACGTTGGGGAGCAGGGGGGTTAAAATACATATCAGATTTAATATGTCCTGCATACACACTTAAATAAGGCAGTGCGCATTTATTATAGGTTAAATTCCATTTTGCTCTTTTGCATGTTAAAATGAAAGAAATGACACTTTAATGAAAACATAAAGTGAAGTAACTGCGCTGCTATTAAACAGTCATTAATGACTGCCCTTGAGCAATTTACTCAGTCGGTTTTAGAAACTGCAACATGACGTGTAATTAAAGAGTGTGTGGTCAAAAAGTGTTACTTGATAAGACAGCACCCACACAGGGGCTATTTGGATTTACTGCAACTCTGCTCAGACTGAAGGTGAGCAGAGGAGTGCTGAATCCATGAAACGATCTCTTATTAAAGCACATTAATTAGTTACAGTATTTAAAGCCTTTTATTAGAAAGAGTTGCACACAAAAGCTGTCCAAGTCTGTGTAAGCTCGCAGGCTGCAACCTATTTCTGTCTTCTCACTGAGCACTCATTTCTCTCTTGGCTTCGCTCGACTGTCTGTGCTGTGTGGCGTGAATGACTTTTGCTCCACGGGGACTTTTTCTGCAAAGGTAGAACTGTGAACTCTCACATTTTCAATAAAATGTCTGATGCAGCGCGCAGGGTTAAAAGCTTCTGACTCATCTCACTGAGCCCACGGAGGTGGAAATGGAGAAATAACTCCTGGGGAGGAGGACATCTCCTTGTGTAACTGCTGATATCTGCGCCTGGCTGATGTTTCATGTTTTTAATATGCACTCCAACCTAGACAGTTTCCTTTCAGTCAGTTGGCAAAACACAAATTAGTGTGAAAGCAGCGTGTGAGATGGAAGGCATTACAGGAATCCAAACCCTACCATCTATTATATTACAGTTTTTCTGTAGTGCTGTGACACGACATGTTTTAACACCTCACCTCTGAAGATGCTTTTCATGAAAGAACTCATACACGCAGCAAAGTATTGATTTTACATCAAAATCAAATCTTTGCATGAATAATTCACTGCCATCAAAATGTCGTCTTCCTTTGAGAGTCTTTATTTCAGTGACACTGAATACTCTACAACACTTAGATATCCTCAAAAAATACTCTAAGTATTAAGAGTTTTCTCAGTTTCTTTTGTTCAGTTCTCAAATGACAGATGAAGGTTTTAAAAGAAGCTGTAAAATCCTTCAGAACAATCCATTACCTCTGCACATAAGAAGGAACATTTGTCATTCTGTTATCATCCAGATTTTTTTTTCTAGACATGATGGATTTGAGTTCACATGAGTTTCGGCTCCTGTTTGATTTCTTTATTTATCTAGCGATCAGTTTCTATTTGTCCCTTGTTAAGTTCGTGGAGGCAACAGTCTGAGCAGAGAAGCCCAGACTTCCAACATCCCGGCCACCTTAACCAGCTCATAGTGTCGACAGACACACACACCCACACACACACACACACATACCTTATAATTCCACTGCACTGGTTGATTTACTGTACTGTAATACTGCAATTTGAGTTTTTACTTACCTCCATGGAGAAGCGTCTGTGCTGGGCCTTGCTGTGGTAGTGGAGGTGGGATGGAGACTGAGCTCCTGGAGTGGTTGGTTCAGGGCTCACTGGGCTGACATCATGAGATGGAGGACCCAGTCTGTCTGGAGTCAGGCCTGACAGAGGGGAAATATAATCAATGATGGTGGGCCACCGAAAACTCTGAGAACAGCTTAAGATCTCAGTGGGATACGTTCTCAGAGACATTTTCTGGAGAGAAGAACAACATTTAGTTGGGTTCAAATCTGGTGACTGTGAAAACATATCATGTGAATTTGAAAGTTTTTAATTTTTAAATTTGACAGAACAGTCAGCGACTGGCACCTTAGCTCCTGTAAAGCGTCGGCATTCATTGAGTTTAAGCAGTAATTCAGTTTGTCAGTCATGGTCCTTTAATCACACAACTACAGCTGACTTTCAATATCAAGGGAAAACATCCATCCCCAACCCATGTAATTAAGTCTGACTTCAAAGCTGTACATCTGACCCTGATATCCATGTGTGCACAAATCTGTGTTTTTCCCAAGAAAACTGCCTTCTCCTTTTATGTTTAAAACTCTGCTTATGTACTTTAAATGCTTGTGTGAAATAAGGACGTTGTTTTTAAATGCCCAACTAAATGCCATGTTTACAGGGTGGAACAAAAGAGCATTCGATTTTATGGATATTTCGTCTTCCATTTGTGTGTGTGACTTTTTTATTTTTTTACAACCATTTTGATGAGACTTTTTGAATGTTGACCTGCTTTGATTGACAGCTGTGCCAGCACAGGGGTAGTAGCTCCTCACTGTCCATAAGCTTCATCTCATCTGCAGCCTCCAGGCATGTGTATGTGCATTAAAATACAAAGCGCCCCTGTTTCCATGGGGATACTGGTTAACAAGGGAAGCAGGTCTCGTGTTAAGGAGGAGGTCTCAGACAGTAGGTTTCTTCCTAGCTTCCGCACAGCACACACACACTCACATTTATATGTATACATGCTAAACATTTACTGTGTAACTATGGCCTTTCTCAACCTGCCTACACACACCCAGCTCATTCATATATACATACACATATATGCATACACATATAAAAAGATAAAGCAAAACTAGAGGCAGGTGCTCAGATTTGAGCATGCCTGGTTGGGTTTGATGCGACGTTTTAACAGCACCGCAGAGAGGCTTTTAACAAGCCATGCTATGCGTTGTATTCAGTGACTGTCTAAATGGGCCGGGGGGATGAAATGACAACCTGTTTGCTGGTCATTTGAATATCACAGCTACAGCACTCCTTTGATCTCTTGATGCTAATTAGGGTCGGTGAAGGTGACACTGATATGAACACGCGCTAACGAAGTGTCACATTGCTGTGAAATATGGATGGATGCCTGCTAGAAATCTTGTTAGAAAAAGGACAATCCAATATGGTACGCCGCATGATGTTTTTGTAGCATTTCCATCTCAAACTGTGCTCATAGTGAGAGGCTGAAATAGGAACAAATGAGCGGGGAAAGAAATACCTTCAGTACTGACTTGTACATGTTAGATTATTTGCTTTGCTTTTCATCAGTGTTGCACGTCGTCTGCGCAGACAATTGACTGAGAAGAATTTCTGATGTGGTATAGCTCCTTAAGGGAAAACACTTGACATTTAAATATCACACTTATACAAAAGCATATTCAGCAAAGCGGCTTTAAATTACCCATTAAAATAAAATCACTCTCACGTAGTTTCATGCAAACAAAAAAATATTCCTGCAATGTAATATAATAATTTTATAATGACTGAAAACAGCACTGAAAGTGTGTGTTTTTGTTCATGTGTGCATGAATCTATAGGTTATGCTGATGAGCTGATTGTACTCCGTGACTCGTCTCTGTTTGATGCTGCAATGTTTTTTTTTAAAAACATGTAATAGAAACCAATGATTTGACAGGATACACTACATTAAAACTATTATAGTATGGATAGTGGGATCTTATAAGTTGAGCCTTTATTTACATCTTTATGACAAAGTACCATCGTATTACTACAATGATAGAGACAATTTACCAAAACAACATATATTATGCAACATATACTACACTGTCCTGCACTATTGTGTTTCACTATTACAGCGCTGTAGTATAGCTCTATATGTATAAGTAATTTTTCATCAGGTGTTTTCAGTCCTGTTGCCACACGTCTGTAAAATCATTCAGTTAGTCATGTAATTGATTATTTTTAAAAATAGACACGCCAGCTCATGTTTGCATGAATTATTTGACCACTTATACACTGCCAGTCAAAAGTTTGGACACACCTTTTCATTTAATGGGTTTTCTTTATAGATACAGTCATCAAATATATGAAGCAAGATATATGGAATTATGTGGCAAAGAAAAAAAATGATCAGTAACTCTAAATATGTCTTATATTTTAGATTCCTGAAAGTAGCCACCCTTTGCTTTGTTGACAGTGCTCCAAACCGTTGGCCTTCTCTCGATGAGCTTCATGATGTAGTCACCTGAAATCGTTCTCCCTTCACAGGTGTGCATTGTCAACTGTTACAATTTATATTATGGAAAGAACCAATCAGAGAAATGAATAAAGAGAAACGACAGTCCGTCATTACTGTCAGGTCAGTCTGGAAATGTTCTAAAACTGAATGCGTCCCCAGGTGCAGTCGCAAAAACCATCAAGTGCTACGAGGAAACTGGCTCACATGAGGACCGCCCCAGGAAAGGAAGACCAAGAGTCAGCTCTGCTGCTGAGGATACATTCATCCAAGTCACCAGCCTCAAAAAGTTAACACAAGTTAACAGCAGCTCAGGTTAGAGCCCAGAAAAATGCCACACCGAGTTCCAGTAGCAGACACATCTCTACATCAACTGTGAGACTGTGAATCAGGCCTTTATGGTCAAATAGCTGCTAAGAAACCACTAATAAGGAAAAACAACAAGCAGAAGAGATTTGTTTGGGCCAAGAAACACAAGGAGTGGACATTAGACCAGTGGAAATCTGTGCTTTGGTCTGATGAGTCCAAATTTGACATCTTTGTTTCCACCCACTGTGTCTTTGTGCGACGCAGAATAGGTGAACGGGTGGTCTCCACATGCATGGATCCCACCGTGAAGCATGGTGGAGGAGGTGTGATGGTGTGGGGTGCTTTGCTGGTGACACTGTTGGGGATTTATTCAAAACTGAAGGCACACTGAATGGAAGACTAAGAAGGAGAGCGATGGAGTGCCACACCAGATGGCCTGTCCTCCACAGTCACCTGACATATGGAGGCTGACCTCCAGTGGAGATGGTTTGGGATGAGATGGACCGCAGAGTGAAGGCTAAAGGACCAACAAGTGCTCAGCATCTCTGGGAACTCCTTCAAGACTGTTGGAAACCATTTCAGGTGACGACCTCATGAAGTTCATCGAGAGAATGCTAAGAGTGTGCAAAGCAGTAATCAAAGCTAAGGGTGGCTGTTTTAAAGAATCTAAAATCTAAAACATGTTTTGAGTTATTTCACACTTTGTTTACTACATAATTCTGTATCTTTTCATTCATAGTTTCACTTCAGTGAGAATCTACAATGTAAATAGTAATGAAAATAAAGAAGAAACAGAAGAAAAACGTGAAGGTGTGTCCAAACCTTTGACGTAGTATGGTAGTCTACTTATTTTGCTGCACGAGACACAATTCTGGGTTGAATTTAAAAAAACCAAAAACCATGTTTGCTGATGCCGACCAAACTTTTTCCATCACCACACAAATTTTGACGTTGGCATACAGCAACAATAAAATGTTAAGGCATCTCATGATTTTTCCATGTGATGCTTATATCCGAGATGTTCTTTATTCAAGTCTGCTACACTATGGGACATGATGCAATCCTACATGCTTCAGATGGAACAGAGCAAAACAAAAAAGAGAAATGATCAGTAAGAGCTACGAGTGGACTGTAAATATCAGGAGGTAGCTGGGTTTGTCTGCTTACCTCTGTCCTGACCTTCAGTAGCAGACAGTAATGCAGACTGATGGACTCTGGGGGGGTAAGACTACATAGCCAGCTGCTACTCTGTTAGACAGCTGAATAACATCCTCATTCAAATGTAATATTTTCATAGGAGGCAAGCACTTTAGATGCCTCATTTTGATTACTTATGTGGTAGTACATACGAACGCCTAACGTATCTTATAATAACACGTCATAATAATACTGAAAGTCAAAGTAGCACCGTAGCAGTAGGTGCTGTGCAAATAAAATTGAATTGAATTGAACCCGGGAACAAATGGTTGGAAATTGTGATGAAAGTTTAAATCAGATGCATTTTATAGACTCTGCAGTGTTATTCCATCTCTCAGTATCAGACGTGGTTTACATAATCAAGCACAGGCACTCAAAGATCTACTTGTGAGTGCATTCAGCTCCCTGGTATTATCTACCCCAATTTATCCTACTATAACCCTTATTCCCCTTTGAAGCCTGCTGATCCTCTGGCTCCGACTTGGTGGTGGTACCAGTCATAGCCGGAAAACCCCCAGTTAATCTGTGAGGGTCTGCTACAGACACGGAAGGAAGGAAGGCTTTTGTATTAAAACCCAGAGCGGTATTGCAGTTTGTGCTCTATTATTAGACACAAGCCATTCATGCTCACATGGAGACCAAAGATGCAAAGAGGTAGAAGAGCTCATAGGTTGTGAATGTGAATGGATTTGAATGCTTTTAATTACCCAGTGCTTTATTGTTTTTAAAAGCTCGTTCAGCCTCTGAATACTCTGAGAAATCACACATTCAACAGTTAAAGAACAACGTCTTCCATTTAAAGCTCGTGCTCACCTTACAACCTTAAGTCAGATATGCACTATTTTTTCTTTAAATCTAGAACGGCAGAAATATCTGGCTTTTCAAGCTCCTAAATGTTCCACCAGCTACCTGTTCTAACAGTAAAGTGATCAATTCCACCAACTCTGCTCTGGTCTTCTCTCTAGCTGCAGATGCTAAATGCTCCACTGCATTCAGCACCTAGTTGTTGACGTGTGGATTTTTGTTTGTTGTTTTGGTGCCAAAGGTTGTTGACGAGAGTGGACATCTTTGAATTGGCAGTTAAATCAAAACAATGCATAGAAAGTTGTTTAGTGAAGCAACTAAATTGAATGATGTTTGTATATTTAAGTTTACTTCCCTTGTCTTTTTCTTAATTATTGGTTATTTGCATCTGTGTTTTGTCACTCTCCCTGATTGCCTACTGTATATTTATACCCTCGGGCTCCCCTCAGTTCTCTGTTGTGCTGTTGATTATCAGTCCATCCTTTCTTGGTTTGGACTTACAGACTTTGCTTATCAGTTGCCACTTGGACTTCTCTGGTACACCTGAATAAATGTTTGTCTTTTTCTTTATGAACTCTGTCCCACAACTCGTCCTTTGGGTGCTCAATTCCACATCATATGACACTATGTGGCTTAGCAGTGGATGTTACGACAAATCGACCATCATAGTGAGTTTTGAAGAGTTATTTGCTGTTAAAATGTTTGCCTGGCAACAGCAATGGTTTTCATAATCTGTGAAATTTCAAAATTGAACAGATAATTGTAGTAATCTCAGACAATGCTGGTGATTTGAGGGGGAAAGGTGTTCTTACCCTGAGTGTGCCGTATGTTGAGCTGGTTGATCTGCTCAGTGAACTCATTTTCTTCAATCGTCTCAGTCCGAGGAACCGACAAAGAGAAACGTCTCTTAAAGTTCTTCATCTTGTTCATGATGCTGAGTAGTTGACGCTAGGAGAAGACAAGCAGAGAGAGATTTCACAAAAACTTTCAAGGTGTAATAAAGCCATGCACACTACACTCGGTAGTCCGTCATTTTGAATGCAAACTATTTAGAATGAGTGCACTGGGAGAGATTTTTTCCTTTGTTCTTTTTGTGTTAGGGGGCTTTTGCATGACCTTGCTAACTAAAAAGCGGCAGTAAACACATACCTCCATCCAGGCAAAGAGAATGATTGATGTAAATAAAAAAAATAAAAAAAAGAGGACAGCATCAATACAAGTAACTAAGTGTTAATCCTCCTTGGTACACTGTCTACATGGCACAGGCTGCAGGGCATGTTGTACAGCTCTGATCTTCATGTGCAGCTTGACCAAATAAAGTCATCTGTGTTGTCTAATAATGAGGCAGAAAGCAGCAGGAAAGCAGCAGATCAATATACTCCCTCTCTCAGTAGGTTACACAGCCAAATTCTGCCCTAGCAGTTAGTTTTTACTTTGTTGGTCTTGTTTTTTTGATCCTCCTCCTTTCCTGTGGTCTGTGTGTCGCACAGACTGGTATCGTAGGGTCGCCACCATTTCTTTACTATCTAAGATTTCCACATATAGCATATATGTATATGTGTTTTTGCTCATTACTGCAAAAAACTAAGAGATGTGTGTGGTGGGTTCAAATACAACCAGTACTCTGAGCCTTCGCTCATAAGAGTATTGCTATCTCAGAGAAACCTTCGTAGGTACTAAGAGAACGTGCGTCTGTACACAGTGCAGGTCAGACGGCGGCCTAGCCCAGTCAAGAAAATGTGAAAAAATGTATGAATGCATCAAGTAAAATACTGTGCTTGTCCATTATATATCCCTGTAAGGCATATATAATGTAAAGGATAATGTAAAGGAAGTTGTCATCTGTGATTACGCTAACCCTGTGCCTTGAGGCGACTTTTGTTGTGATTTGGCGCTATATAAATAAAATTGAATTGAATTGAATTGAATTGAATTGAATATATAACTGAAACATTTCAAAAACTATTTACATTTTCCTAGAAAAGGGTCAAGGTTAGGGTTTGGAGCCAGGTTTGAGGTTGTTGGTGATGCAGAAGTCTTAAGAGGGTTAGGAGACAGTATTCTCTATTTTTAAGAAGTCTGCCAGTAGCAGGTGCAATCTTCCAGCCCACTACCAAATATTTGAATATACGGATTTTAATGTACAGTGCAACCTGTTCTCACTCCCGAGTCTTAGCCCCCGAGGTTTATGTCATCATCTTTGACAGCCCCATCCCCCTTAGTGAATCAGAATATGTCCCTTTTTGCTTTTATTCAATTGCTCTCCAAGTCTCTGGTAATTAAGGAACATAGTAAACAATCACACTATCTAAAAGAAAAGAAAAATATTCCCAAAAACTTAGTTTTGCCTTCGCAAAAATATTGTTTAGGGTTGGGGTTGGCACTTATCATGGTTTAGACCTCAGATGGTTAGCACAATGATGTGGTCAGGATCCATCCCCGGCACAATATAGTCTGCTGTAAATGTTTTTAGCATCATTTCTCAGTGCACAGTATTGTATTGCTCTACAATACAATACTGTAATCACTTTTATTTACCGAGTAGCGTTAGTGTATAGACATTATGCCCGGGCCCAACAACACATCCAGGGAAAAGGTGCAGAACAAAAGTAAAAGGAAAGCCTGCTGCACTCAAAATCCTTCATTTGAAGGTTTTGAGATGGAGTCATTGCCACTTCATCTGCATCTGGTGACTTTTGCAGTGGCAACGTACAAACATTTTGACTTAAAGAGACAACAAACTCTGGAAAAAGTTGAAGTAGAAGATTAACTTGCATTGAAAAAGTGCAGGTTGTAAAAAGCACATTGTTGGAGGGCATTTCTATCAGATCATTTTTGAAAAGGAAACTGTACAACATATCATATTAATATATAACAAAATAAATCACTTTGTACAGGGGAGTACAAACTTTAAATTCAAATTCTTCTGAATGTGCTCAATTTGAACATCTATTTAGTAGAAGAAAAGCAGGAAACAGGGAATTAAAACATCCAGCTGTATTTGCTGTTTCTTACATTGTAGATGGTTGTCTTTACCTCCTCACCTTAACAGAAAAAGTTAAGTCCAGTTGAGTCCCGTCAGGTCCATTAAAAATAGGTTAACATTTATGTGTATAGACTGGGATGAGAAGTTGTGCTCTCTTATCTGAGATTCACTGCTCTTTATGGATTTAGCCAAGAGAATTTAACAAGATATACACAGACGTTGTTGCATCTGTGATGGTTGATTTTCAACCTCTAGACAATATAAACCCAGTATAAAGCTCAATGAGTTCTGCAGATCGACAACAGCTTAAATTCAGCTTGATTTGATTAACATGAAACTGCCTAATATTTTCATGCTCAAGTTAGTATACTTCTTGTTTTTTTACAATTTGTTTTGGAAGATATTTTAAAAAGAAAAAAGAAAAAGAAAAAACACATCAGCACCAAATCATCTGGCTCTGTTAAACTCTAACAAAGGACATCACATGTAGGCTTTAAATGTCCAGTTTATCAAATGTCATGGAGCAGTCCTTACATTCAAAAATAATTCCTGCATTCCTACATGACATCTTTCTCCATCATAAAATGATCAAATATTTTTTTCTCTCTCTGGGAAATACAGCAGCTGCACCTTTACCTCGCTAAACATCTGCACCAAAAATGCAGGATGAATATCAGGAGTTATTTTGGTGCCAAGCAGAGCAATTCACATGTAATCAGTGGGAAATTGTTTAATTTTCCAGGAAGCGAACATTTTAGGTATTCATGATTAGTGAGCTTGGTTTCACAAAGATCTTTTGTAACTGCAGAAAATGTCAAACTCCTGATATGAATCTGTTACCCAGAATTTTCCCTCCTACACAATCACTAAAGTTTTTTAATAGATAAAAGCATGATTGAGAAACCTAATCAAACTACTCATCTCCCTTTACCCTGACATTACAGGGAGTGCAGAATTATTAGGCAAATGAGTATTTTGTCCACATCATCCTCTTCATGCATGTTGTCTTACTCCAAGCTGTATAGGCTCGAAAGCCTACTACCAATTAAGCATATTAGGTGATGTGCATCTCTGTAATGAGAAGGGGTGTGGTCTAATGACATCAACACCTTATATCAGGTGTGCATAATTATTAGGCAACGTCCTTTCCTTTGGCAAAATGGGTCAAAAGAAGGACTTGACAGGCTCAGAAAAGTCAAAAATAGTGAGATATCTTGCAGAGGGATGCAGCAGTCTCAAAATTGCAAAGCTTCTGAAGCGTGATCATCGAACAATCAAGCGTTTCATTCAAAATAGTCAACAGGGTCGCAAGAAGCGTGGGGAAAAACCAAGGCGCAAAATAACTGCCCATGAACTGAGAAAAGTCAAGCGTGCAGCTGCCAAGATGCCACTTGCCACCAGTTTGGCCATATTTCAGAGCTGCAACATCACTGGAGTGCCCAAAAGCACAAGGTGTGCAATACTCAGAGACATGGCCAAGGTAAGAAAGGCTGAAAGACGACCACCACTGAACAAGACACACAAGCTGAAACGTCAAGACTGGGCCAAGAAATATCTCAAGACTGATTTTTCTAAGGTTTTATGGACTGATGAAATGAGAGTGAGTCTTGATGGGCCAGATGGATGGGCCCGTGGCTGGATTGGTAAAGGGCAGAGAGCTCCAGTCCGACTCAGACGCCAGCAAGGTGGAGGTGGAGTACTGGTTTGGGCTGGTATCATCAAAGATGAGCTTGTGGGGCTTTTTCGGGTTGAGGATGGAGTCAAGCTCAACTCCCAGTCCTACTGCCAGTTTCTGGAAGACACCTTCTTCAAGCAGTGGTACAGGAAGAAGTCTGCATCCTTCAAGAAAAACATGATTTTCATGCAGGACAATGCTCCATCACACGCGTCCAAGTACTCCACAGCGTGGCTGGCAAGAAAGGGTATAAAAGAAGAAAAACTAATGACATGGCCTCCTTGTTCACCTGATCTGAACCCCATTGAGAACCTGTGGTCCATCATCAAATGTGAGATTTACAAGGAGGGAAAACAGTACACCTCTCTGAACAGTGTCTGGGAGGCTGTGGTTGCTGCTGCACGCAATGTTGATGGTGAACAGATCAAAACACTGACAGAATCCATGGATGGCAGGCTTTTGAGTGTCCTTGCAAAGAAAGGTGGCTATATTGGTCGCTGATTTGTTTTTGTTTTGTTTTTGAATGTCAGAAATGTATATTTGTGAATGTGGAGATGTTATATTGGTTTCACTGGTAAAAATAAATGATTGAAATGGGTATATATTTGTTTTTTGTTAAGTTGCCTAATAATTATGCACAGTAATAGTCACCTGCACACACAGATACCCCCCTAAAATAGCTAAAACTAAAAACAAACTAAAAACTACTTCCAAAAACATTCAGCTTTGATATTAATGAGTTTTTTGGGTTCATTGAGAACATGGTTGTTGTTCAATAATAAAATTATTCCTCAAAAATACAACTTGCCTAATAATTCTGCACTCCCTATAGATGTAGATCAGGAGGGAGGTATAATGAACAAAGGTCTGACGCAGGACCACAAACATATCCAATTCCAGGAAAAGCAAAAAGACTGGGAAAAGCACGGGGATGTGTTTGTGGAGGCAGAACTGTTCATCTGCAAACTGGAGGTTGGATGGTTCAAGATACTGAGCTTCTAATTTCCAGTGTGAGAGAGTGTGGGCAAAACAGAAAAAGTATTTGAAATTAATGTTTTATAAATGTGGCTCATGGTCATTACAGCTAGAAAAGTGCTATGTAAATACTAGTCTATTTGCCATATTCAGTGAAAACACCAAGGCTGGAGACACAGGAAGAGACAGAACAAAGGAACAGGAAAGACACAAGGTGGCAGAGAAACCAAGACTGAAAGCAAAAGCAACAAAGACACACACAGAAAATAGCAGCAATCTAAAAGTCATGACACACTCCAGCAGCACTCTGTTGTCTGGGAAGATTTATTTTATGTTATCTTGTTTTATTCTTCCAAAAAACTAGAAAATCTGATATTTTGAGCCATGATATCTTATGTTTAGCATGTTGCTATTAATGACAGAGCAGATTTTACTCTTTGCTAAGATTGAATATTTTTAGTTAGTCTCTGGTTAAGGTGGGTAACATTTTAGGTTTAAATTAAAGCATGCCCATACAGTGTCTTTCAATAGCTGACAATCAGGAGGCAGTGTACAAACTGCATTCAGATCCCTCTAACGTGAGAACACTTTCAGTTAAAACTTCTGCAGCTTTCAGAAAGGAGGTCTTTTCTGAAAAGGACAAGAACATGATGGTAAAGTACACACTGTGCCCGATCCTACACAACAGCTCACTGCTGCAAACGGACATCAAATCACTCTTAGCATTTCCAACATGTTAACACAAAGCTGGCCACAAAACCTTGAGGAGAAAAATCTAGACTTGTATGTGGAGATCTGGGAATGGAATTAAAATTTTGAAATTTTCACTCACAGACAGTGTTGGTCAAGTTACTTGAAAAAAGTAATCAGTAACTAATTACTGATTACTTCCCCCCAAAAGTAATCCCATTACTTTACTGATTACTTATTTTCAAAAGTAATTAATTACTTAGTTACTTTTTAAAAACACGATTTACAACCTGAATAGGTGATAAAGCGATAGATCTTTCAGCCCAATTCTACTTTTTCTGCATAATCCATCATACAAAATGTAATCAAATGGAAAAGTCCCTTTTTAAAACTTGTTTTATTAGTTTTATTAGTCTTTTAACTTTATGCATCAAGCAAAAATGTAATTATATGCAACATTCTCTGCCTGGAAGAAATTTGTTTAATATTTAAACCTATTTTCTGCACATTCCAGCACATAAAATAATTTTTTTTGTGTGTGTTTACACTCACTCTTTCAAATAGATGCAAGTAAAACACAGCAGAAAATAAATAAAGTCAAAGACTAGCGGTCCTTTTGCTCTAGTTTCACCTGTAAAGCAGGAGTGGCGTAGGCGGAGGTTTACCCTGGTGCAGGTGTGCCGCAGCGGTCAGTGGAAGAATCCGCGAGTTTCTCTGTGAGTTTCCCATTACGTCGTAGCGCACTCGGTGCTTGCTTGGAAGTTTAGGGGGTTTTTTTCGCTGTAAAAAGAAGTTTTCTTCCCACGCACAACGGACACTAATGTTTTTGTCACTTTTTATGGAATCAAACTCAAAGTAAGGTCAGTACTTCCACGCTTTAAACGCTGCACGCTCATACTCTCTCCCGCACTCGATATATTATCCATTGTTGCTCTGCACACAGCTGTTTTCAGAAGGTCGCACTTGCTTACGTCACTGTCATGAGACATTCTCGCAAAAAAAATCACGGTTTTAGTAACGCAGTAACGCAGCGTTCCTACGGGAAAGTAACGGTAATCTAATTACCGTTTTTGCAATAGTAATCCCTTACTTTACTCGTTACTTGAAAAAAGTAATCAGATTACAGTAACGCATTACTGCCCATCTCTGCTCACAGAAATGATTCATACACAAATTTCCTGTAAGTGAAGTTAGATGAATTATTCACAAATATGCACACAGAGCTAAAAACAACATTTTTAATTTTAATTTCAGTTATTTTCTTGATCCTTTCCCAGTAAAGGTAAAGGCAGTAGTACGACAATGGTCATTTCCAGAATTTTCCACAACATTCCAAGGAATTCTAAAGCAGGCAGGCACCGGAGCAGTCAGTATGACAAAGTCTGTGCACCTTCTGAGTTCTAAATGGTCTCTGAGGGAAGAGTGCCATTGCTGGACTCGGTGATGTTGCCCCTACAAACCACCTCCCCCTTCCAAACTGGTCAATCCAGGGGAAACACTGAAGGTGGTGAATAACCTTTAAAATCCAGCTTCAAGGTAAGACAACACAGGCTGCTTAGTCAATATTGCGACTGATACTTTTGATAACAGTGGGACTGCAGACTAATGAGATTAGCATGAATAATGTTAGCCTTGTGATGACTCAGAGAAAAATCATTAGAAACAGGTGTGCACACACTCGTTCATAATCTTGATAGGTTTTTGTAGCTGATTAAATATTATTAAATGGAAAAGTTTGATATGAGGCTAATTTCAACATTAGCATTAATCTAATATTAGGTTTTGTGTATGTGGCAGATATCCATAATCTCTTAAAACTTAAAGTTAAGTGGAAGAAGTTTAATTCATGCTGAAAGTATCAATGTAACTGTCAAACAAATTTTGATACATACATAATATTTTTGTAGCGTACTCATCATAACCCAAAGGACACAAGCCTATTAAGAATGTTCTGGATATTTGATGATTTAAAAGTCTGACACTGCAATATAGAAGCCAATAGTTTTTTCTTCTTTTAAACAGGAAATATAAGCAGATTTATAAGTGCACTGGCTGAGGTCTGATTCTCATTTTAGTAACAGGAATCTGGATCTTCATACAAAAGGAGACTGGAGAAAATCAAAAACTGATTTATTAAAGTTTGCTTTAACTGTTTTGGTTTGATTATTTAAGATTCCTTTGATGGCTTTGGCCAGACAGCAATAGTTATGAGACAGTATCCTCAGCCCTGCCAGTAAGCTTGTGTTCAGCTGATTGTCATTTCAACAACCAGGGAACAGTTACCACATACTGTGTATATATTTAGTTATTTTTCAGCTCTACAGATGACAGTGCATAACTAGTTTGGTGCTTTAATCTGTTATAAAAATCATTTAAAGGTGTGAAAAATGAATACAGGCCGGGGGGTTGGGAGAAGATAATGAATGCATTCTCAGAAGCAAAGACGTGTAGGTGGCAGCCATAAATTGAACAGTGAATGAGAGGAGAGGAAGCCGCTCACAAGAAGATGGTGGAAGCAAATAATCCCCAGATCAGTGCAGAGAAAGAGAGGATTTCTAATTTTCTAAAAGGGGAAGCCTTTAGAAATCAAATTCAGCTCACGTGAAGCCTCGCTGTGGAGGGAATCTCACTCTTGGAGGCATAAATCACAACAGCACTGTCATAGCAGAGCTACAAGAACTAAAGATCACCTTTTTTTAAAGACCTGATAGTATCAAGTCAAATGAGCAGCTGACATTTCACATTTTATGTATGCATTAGATTAAGTTAAATGTATCAGTAAAATTGCAGTTGTTCTCACTACCAGTAAATATCTTTGCTGCAGTTATTTAAAGCAATGTCCATAATATGCCAATAATAATCCCATAAGCCCAGAGACTAGAATAAACAATGAACCCTGACGACTGAGGCATTTATTGTGAATTGTTGGAATGCACAATAGTTCTAAATTTGGGAAGCTGGAATAATAAAAGCCATCAGATAGAAAGCAGATTAACGAGTTGAGAATGGAGGCGGAAAGAGGCTTACTGAGAAGACAGAAATCAATACCAGCAGGCTGACTGAAGTGTTGCTTTGTTTGCAGTTGTGGCAAATGTTTTTCCCCATGAGGATTTGTGGGGCTGCCTGTGTGAAGGCTGAATGAATTCCCCAGTGTATCAGCAGGGTATGGAAGTCTGCTGCACAGACAAGGAGTACCTCCGATGCACTTTATCCAGGAGCTGAGATACACAAAAGGAACATTGTAGCTCAGTCTGTGGTCTAAAACTGAAGTCAAGGAAATTGATCTAAAACAAAGCAAAAAAAACAGCAATACAAACACTTCCTCGTGTTACATCAGCACTGGCCTACTGGCTGAGCTGTTCTTTCTAAGGAGATTGAGGAGGTGTTTTTTTTTTTTTTAATCTTTATCAGCATCATTGAAGAAAATAGTTTCCAGTTTTTATTTTTAGATAAACCTCCTAACCCCTAACTCTGCCCCCGACACTGGGCCTAAAACCCTAAGTAAATATTGTTTTTACATACCAGTCTTTGCCGATTATTTCACAGTGTGTCGAGACAACCAGATGCCATACAGCACAGGTGTCAAACTCCAGTCCTCGAGGGACGGTGTCCCTGCTGCAACACACCATTAGCAAGACTCTATAGAACTTGATTGCATGCTGAGGTGGGGACCGCTAACCCTACTCAAGTAAATCTAAGTAAATTTAAGTGTTGGGAAAATGTAGTTCTAAAAGTACTTTCATTGCACCATGTTCATTCACTCATGAGCTGCTGTTACATGAATCAAGTGGCTGAATTGCCACCTCAGCATTCAGTCTGGTTCTATAGAGTCTTGCTAATGACTGTATTCAGGTGTGTTGCAGCAGGGACACACGGAAAAGTTTCAGGACACCGGCCCTCGAGGACTCGAGTTTGACACCTGGGCCATAGGGCAAGGTACAGCCTGGATAGTTTGCCAGTCCATCACAGGGGCAGGATTATGACTTAGACCCAAAGGGTTCAAATCCACCAGATCACCCAGTGAACTACTTAGAACTGGGGTTAAAGTTGCATTTCAGCAACACACTAAACAAGCTTAGTTTCAGAAGCCAGATTGTTTCCTCCATAGCAGAAA
This sequence comes from Perissodus microlepis, assembly GCF_051167445.1. NCBI lineage: Eukaryota > Metazoa > Chordata > Actinopteri > Cichliformes > Cichlidae > Perissodus > Perissodus microlepis. The sequence continues at coordinate 4,934,204 of NC_140465.1, forward strand.
CAAACCAGGTGCTGCTCCTTCACGGAGTGAGGTTAGTAAGTATGCATTAGTGTTGGAGGACTTTAAAATCCACTTAACACTACTTGGTTTGACACAGCACTTAATATGCTGGGCACTCCAAGCTAATGCACACATAGCATGTGCAGGTCAGAGAGACAGACAACCACACACTGACACTCACAAAAACCACAAAAATACAGGGAAAACATGCAAACCCCACACAGAAAGGCCCCAGATGACCAAGAAGTGTGAATCCAGAACCCTACGGATTCCAGTGCTAACCACAACACTGCCCAGAGTATTAAAATGACATTTGTAAACTTTATTGCTCTTCAGTTATTTCTCCAAATTACTTTGTCTAAATTTCATTAAGATTTAATGGCAACCCCAGCGCAATTGAAACCCCATGTACAGTATTATGCATATGTGAAATGATTAATTTCCAAAGTTTAGACAGAGAGCAAAGTGGAAATAGTCTCTGAAACCTCAGATTTTAACCACAGATCTGTTCATCTGTACTTCCCCTCCAACTCTATTCACACAGAGTGCCAATCAGCCACATGTTTTCTGTTTGCAGTGTCCACACAAAGATAATATCAGTTGATCTTGCCCTTTTGCTCTCCGAAAGAAAATCAAAAGTTTCATTTTCCACACAGGACTTTGAAAAACATCTGGTTGAAAGCTTCTATTCTCTCTGCTCCCTCATTTGCCCTCTTGAACAACGTAATTGCATAGGTCATGACGGAGAAAGTTCCTGATTGCAGTGGACAGTGTTTGTGTGGTTTTCTGTGAGACCAGCGGTGTGTTGTATTTATCTTCCAGACAACAGACTCCTCTGTTTGGAGAAGAGTGCAGATTTAGGTCCTGGATGGTTGCATCCAATCAGCAGAATCTGGCATCACACTCAGAGTTACTCCATCAAAGGGAGGAAGCTGGTCTTTGTGGTTGTAGTTGTGTGATACTGTCTGACCACACACACACACACACACACGCTTGATCTCATAAGTGCATCTGCTCAAAGCAAGGTGCCAGCATATCTCAGTTTTCCCCTCACTGTGATCCTGCCTGGACACTTCACGTTGCTACAGCACCCACTCTCCTCTTTGATCTCTCTTTGTCTTTCTCCATCAACCCTCCCACCTCTCATGCATCTGGATGAGGCCTTCTTTCATAGACGTCACTCACGTAACCTTAATTTGTTCTATTAGAAATGTTGTAAATCAGCATTGCACCCTCGGTTCCACTGCAGACAGAAACATGCCAGTGACTTTATTTTTATCCTCTTAACACTAACAAGCCTGTCTGTGGACCAGTTAAGGTTAGGCTACAATTAGATTCTACTTTTTATTGTATTTTTTAATGAAACATCTGGCACACCCGAGTTGTGCTCGTTCAGCACAACAAAATCCAAATCTTCACCCTGAATAAACCGCCAGAGATCTGGTAGTTTAAAAAATAAACATTGTCACTGTAAATACATACGATGAACATAAGATGATATTCTATAGCACAACATTAAAAACAGGATCTTGACTAAAACATTGGATGATAGGTAAGAGAACAGAATCAAGAAAAAATGAAGGTATAAAAGGATAAGCAGAAAGGAATGGATGGAAACCTGTATGAACATCATGTTCTTCCATGAGGAAGTCTAGCTGATTATAGTCTGCTTATTTGTGAACGTAGACAAAGCCCTAACCCATAGAGCTTATAGAGCCACTGCACCTGCTGCACCACCAGCTTTTCTTTAAAACATGCTGTTTTTACTGTGAATAATTTAGATTTGAGCTGGTTAACACAATGATACGTATGTAAAAGAAATTAAAATACTAAATGACTGTAACTGTCAGAGGCAGACTGGTCACTATTCCAGGGGACACTGGATATTTCCTGGTGTCCCGGTGTTTCCTGCTATACATATTCATGTGTGTTGTCTTAGTGTTATTATCAATTAGTTTTCAGCTCTGAAAATTCAGAATTTCTTTTCATGCATAAATAATGTGTTTTTCCATTTTTAGATGTTTTTATGGATTTGAGTTATATTAAAATACATTTCTGTTAGCATTAGGAATCCCACAACACCATGAGCCACTTTACTGCGATTCCACTTGATCAGCAAACAGTTTATGTGCCAGGTGCCAGAGTCTCAGCCACAGACTGCATGCTCTCTAATGGCTAATTACACACGTAAATGGACACATGGAGCCAATGTTAGACACATCAATCAGGAAAAAGGAAAGAAAGAAAAGCAAAGTAGAGAGGAAGAGAATAAAGAAGAGATGCAGCTGTGAAACCTGTGAGTCTGGAACCAAGTCAATCTAAACAATCACTAATGATCAGTTTTTAGTTAATGTGTGTTTGTGTTTGGGGTTTTTTTGTTTTGTTTTTTCTTATCCTTTTGCTTATTAAGCTTCAGATTAAAATCATTGGGCAGTTTGAGCTTACTATGACTCAGTGTCTGTTTAAAAAAATCTAGTTTAATTATTTTGCCTGGCCTTCTACATCCAGGCAAACCACAGCTTTGAAAACTTTGAAAATTACATTTTGATATCATGTTGTTAACAAACATATTATGCGAATAACAGCCAATCAGAAAGCACTTGGACACATATGGCTCTACTCTCAGTATTTATTTGGCAATTAAAAATGAATTGGGCATTAGTACATTAATGTTATTTTATTAACAGGATGGAATATTGTTTATTCTTCAAAATATCTCTAGGTATTAGGATAACATTAGAGTAAATTATTATGATGATTTAGCCATGGATACAGAGAATTTTATATTGTGATTGCAAAATAAGCAGTATGATGACTTACATGCACAGAGTGACCTGGGAATATGTCCCAGCCGACCTCTGATTAATCCGTTACAGTTAGAGGAGACTGGAAGAGTTGCAACATTCCAAAACAAGTTAAAGTAATGTCACCAGTACCGCCACAATGGTTACTCTTCTAACTGATAAACTAAATAATTGGGGGAAACAAAATTTGAAAAATTTTGATGTATCCCCCCCCCCCTTTGTTTTGCCAAAATATATGATTAGGGGTTGGCACTCATGGTGAGTTGGACTGCAGAGGGTTAGTTACACTCTCACCACAACCAAGCAGATAGAAGACACTTGTCACTGATGCCTGTCCTTTTCTGTGCTGGGGGGTCTTGCTGCTGCTCTCCCTGCCTCTGGCTTTCCACGTATGCACATGAAAGGACGGGGAGGTCCAGTGCAGGCTTAGCTAAATATAAAGTACTGTGGATGGAAATAACAATCTGCTTTTCACTATCGTGGTTTAGATCAGCGGTCCCCAACCTTTTTTGCGCCACGGACCGGTTTATGCCCGACAATATTTTCATGGACCGGCCTTTAAGGTGTCGCGGATAAGTACAACAAAATAAAACTAGTACCGGTACCGAAAAAAAGAAAATTTATTCATAACACACGTGAAAAGACCAAGGAAAACTGAGTAAACGATAACAAAATAACGCTGAAAACCGATAAAAACCCTGAAAACTATACATTTCACACCTGAGCCTCAACTCTCGCGGCCCGGTACCAAACGACTCACGGACCGGTACCGGTCCGAGGCCCGGGGGTTGGGGACCGCTGATTTAGATAATCGCAAAAGCTGACAGTAGCCCTGTTAGTTACGTACTTATAAATGCATCAAGTAACTTGGCTCAGCTGCTGAGTGCTAACAAAATATTGCACTTTTGGGTTAGAATCAGATCTACTGGAGTAGTTCAGTGGATGTTGTGTTTGATTCAGCAAAAAGCCATACACCCATGGCCCAGTGAACCGTGGCATACACAGCTCCCCTTGTGTGCGCTTGTTTAGAATGGGGCCAGCTGATGGGCTTCATGGTCAGTAAGCACAGACCTCAGAAAATATGACACATTCAACAGTCCATCTGCATTTAACAGAACAGGCATGACTATATACCACTGTGACTCAAACCACAGTTCACATGTGCACTCATTCAGATATAGAGCCTTGGGCAAACATATATTTTTATCTCTCCATTCAGTTTGTTGAAAGTGAGTGAATGAATGACCCTGAGAGGCTGGTAAAAAGCAGCTCTGGCGTAGCGTCAGAGCAGGCCATAAGCCTGCTATCACTCAGACTGCTGCATCATCTGACTGCTGTGTTTGTCCAGTGAAACCTGACATGGCCGTTTCTTGTTTCTGACAGCACAAGCTGTGATCTGATCCACACTAGGATCTACAAAAAAGGTTTGAAAGACTTTTTCCTTTAGAAATAAATCACTTTAATGCTCAAAGTTTCACAAGATTAAAGCTGTATTAATAACTCACTGTTTGATCAAAGGCTCACATTACATCATAGATACTAAGACAAAAAAATAAAAAGTACCCTTATGTAAATGTTTACTTTGGTAATGAATAAGAGAGTCTACCACACATCTAAATCTCTTCCATGCACCGATGTCAGTGGAACAGCTAATATATTTCAGCTGCTAATTAGCTCTCGAGGGGCAGAGGTAACCACCATTTTTTGAAGTCTCCCACAGATTTCTGTTCAGGATTCTTTGAGTATCATGACTCCTCCTGCAAGAACGTCTCCAGCTGCACACCAACAGCACATGTGGTGGAAAGGTAAACAGTTTGTTGTACTGTATATGTGCATTCCACAAGGTTGGTCTTGTTATCACACACTACTTTGTTATTTTCTATGTAGTTCATGCCATGTTCTCGCATGTTGTTCATGTGTGAAAATCATCGTCATACATGCTTTTCTCTGCTTTATGTTCAACGTGTGTGAGAAACAGCGGGAGTAGAGTTCAGCACGTGAACATGTCTGTCAGTGTCTTCTGTGTATTCGTTTGATGGCTCATGCGCTCTTAACTGACCTTGAGCCTGGGGTTAAATTACTGTGTGCTCCACTGCTTCATATAGACTGAAAAAAAACCCCTTTGCTTGCACAACACCCACCATCACACGTGCACAAATACATGCGCATTTTCCCTAAAAGAAGATGAATGGGAGTGACAGTGCTGCTCACAGAGTGGTGAAAGACAATCACTATGAAATAGCTGCTGTACAGTCTGTAATGCAGCCAATCAAGTTTTCGCTGCCATTATCCAGCCATACTGCAACAATACACATATATACACAAATACACGTCTCTGTATGAGCAAAGTGTTATATAATCTAAGACATTACATAAATAAACCCTGAATACAGAACGATCACAATGGCAATGAACTCCTTATATGAATATTAGTAAAATTAATCAAATAAGCACTTTATTTAGATGGAAGTGAGCTGTCTTCTTTCTACTGTAGCCCAGAACAGTCATCAAAAGCTAGTTGGAGTTGAAACCTGGTTGTATAGGTAATTCTCTAATACAGAGTATCCACCCTGGAACCAACGCCATCACGCTATGAATGAATTCTTCCTGTGCACAGTCCCACTGAGTTCTTTGAGAGCACAAAAACCGTGCTATGATCCACTAAGTACCCCCCACCTACCCATCAATCAACTCAACTTGTTTCCATTACAATCAAGTAGCACCTAATGTGCGTAGGGTTGCTATAGCAACGTGCCTGAAAGTCCTTTGATGTCATTTATATGCAACACAAACAACACAATGGGGGACGTCGTGGTGATGATATACCTGCTGCTCTGAGAAATGGCGGTTTTGATTTTTAGGAAGAAGACACACACTCATGATTCATCCAGTGACGCCACTGACCAGCCAATTGCTTGAAACCCTGCGAAGTAGGTACTAAAGGGCAGGTACTACCACCTAATCGAAAAGCCTAAAAACCAAGTCGAGTCATGCTGAGCTGACCCAAGCAGGCACTAGTGGAAAGAGTCTATAGCAGTTATTTCACCCGTTTTTGCTGCAAGTTGCCGAATTTCTTTGGCAATTCATGATCGCTGGTCTCCATGTTGCTGCTAGTCTCTTCTGTCCTGTGTGGACTAAAGATAAGGTGTGACAGAAGGGTACACACTGATTTCAGTCTTCAACTTCTCACCACAAGAAGACTAAATGTTAAATACTGGTCATTTAAATGTTAAAACAGGTCAAGTCTTGAACTTGACCCATCCAGAATATAGAAGATAGAATAACCACCTTCTACTGGTAAAACAATGAACGTGGAGTTGGTGACCAAGAGGAACCAAAGCAATTTGCTAAAGCTGCTAAAAGCTCTTTGGAGCAGAGCAAAACTGAGGGATTGTTACACGGTTAATGTTGTCACCACCAGAAGTACGATTACATGTAGTCATTTATTATCTGATGCTTTAAAAACATTTATAATTTCAGCTTTAAAAGCAAGCTGTAACTGAGGCCTGAGCTTTCTGTGTTTAGTCCATGACAGTGTGAGCTTCCTGTAGCTGGCTGACATAACAATACAAATAACAATCGTACATCTCAGGAACTTCAAACCAAACTTGAAGAAGAGCTCTCAGCAGTCTAACATGTCCTTTAACATATTTAACTAAATCTGAAGTTACTGTGGACAAAGCAGCACCGTGAATGCTTACTCTTTACTTTTCACAGGCTTCAGCACAGTTTTAAGAAGAGTTTAGAGTTAAAGCACATTTGATAGGGACTTGACTTAAGTCGTGTCAGGAACAAGTGTGATTAGCTTAAGAGGTAGCAACCCAGACATTCCCCCTGCCTCCATGTCCCACAGTGATAATCAATTCTGCCAGACGTCTCTGTGCAGTGTTGTGTTAAGCAAAGTCGAGCCTGAATGACTTGACATAGGCTTGTTTATGAGTCGGTGTCCCCCTTTTATCAATGATGAAAAATCAAGCATTGTTGTGCTTAACATTTGTGTGACATATTACACAATACTTGTAATTAGAAATATGATGTCACATTCTCGCCTCCTCTTTGTCTCCAGGCTGAAGCCTTAATAAAGATGGCATTTTGTTTTCTTCCATCCCATCTATTCTTGTTTTTTCAATCAAGGCTGACTAGACTACAGTCGCAGCCTTCTGTTCTCTGCTACACATTTCCATCACTTTGTTCATCTCCCATCGCTCTTAAATTCTCAGTTCACATCTTCGATGATGAAGATAAATGCTAATAAATGAGATAAAACTGACAAGACGTTTGACAGAAACAATAAATCTCTTTGTACTCTGCTGTTTTCTGTTACATGTCACCCCATGTCCCCGTGTCAACAGTAGCCCCACTGTATTCATGAGTGAATAGCAAAAGTACTGAGGTCAAACAGGTCAGACTGGCCTATTGTAACCCAGGCAGACATGGTTTGTGCTGCACGTGTTAAATGTCATAGAGGTTGTTCTGTTTCCTTGTTTATCATATCCTCTAATTCATTTAGTCAGAAGTTTTAATAAAACAGCAAATGTGTTTGTAAGAGCTTTAGTATTTATTTTAAAATTAATTCTTGCTCTAGGCAGTCAGCTGATGGACATTCCCAGAACCTGCATCTGACTTCCTAACAGATGAATGTGCTTGGAAAACCTTAACAACTGAGCACATAAATTGCTTTGGCCTCTTTGGCCAGTTTCCCCTTTCATAATAACTCTATAGTGGGGAAAGTTTGTAAAACTTTATAATAGTTAATAATAAATATAATAAGATAAGATAAGATGACCTTTATTAGTCCCACAGGTGGGAAATTTGTTTTGTTACAGCAAAAGTGCAAAATTATGTAGCAGAAATTAGAAAACACTGGAATGCAATAAAATAAAATAAAATACTATATACAATAGAATAAAATAGAAATACAAATGCTATATACAACTGAGTAAGAAATATTGGTGAGACTTACAGTGAGGGGCATGACTACTCTGACTTATGTGGAAACAAGGAGCTGTGGCCACTTGCTTCAAGGCTTAATTCAAGTATCACTTGGACTGTCCAACTGTGTTTGTGGTCCTTTCTGATTAGTAGCTACAGCCACCCCACAGAAAACTCCTAATTATGATTAGGTAACGGACTAAAAAAATACCAGTCACCAAAACTGAGGCCTTACCACAGGTGACAACATTTGTCACACAGTTCGATTAAAAAGACAAACTTGGTGGTACTGTCAAGGACCTGGGTCTGTGGACCCAGGTCCTTGAGTAGCTTGTGGAATTGTGTATATTTGCCGGTCCGTGGTGCTCGTGTCCCTCGTTTCCAGGTTTGTGTGTTTAGGTGTTTGTGTGTGGGTGTGTGCGTGTTCCGGAGGACCGGTTTACAGTAACCGTCAGGCCTGTCAACCCTGTGTCCCGGGTGTGTCCCATTGGGAGACTGGCCACACCTGACGAGGATGATCTCACACACCTGCAGCTCATCAGGATCTTCGGGGGAGCTACTTAGCAGTGTGGCTGAGCTCCCATCGACGCTGGATTGTTGCATGACTGCGTTTCTCAGCAACTGTTTGTAGTGAGTGTGAGTCTGCTGCATTGTTAAGGTACTTATGCATTCATTCATTTCTCTACAAATGAGGGTAAAAATTTTGCATCAGCAACCTAAAATGAATGAAGGGATTTCCTTTTTGCTGCATCTATTTAGACTGTCTACACCTGCATAGTGGCTAACAGGGCACGCAACATGTTAAGTTAATATCCTTACAAAGAACAGGGAACGAGTGTCTGCACTCCACCACGAACAACAATAAAGACATAGATCCAACATAGACCATCCTGCTAGCTCAGGTTTACTGTTAACTTGAAGATATGGAGATTTCACATTGACTTCAGTGCTCAGGATTCAGACTGAAATGTGGTATCATGTGATGCAAAGTGCAGCATAAATAAAATGTCTCTCCAAATAATTTAGCTGCCAAACAGAAAAACAAAGGGTATAAGAACAAAGAAGAAAAACTAATCCCAGACTATAAAGAATAAAGGAGCAGCGTCACTGAAAGGCTATCATGCTCAAACAAGCTCAGCTCAGCCTAATGGACATTTGTTGTGACTGAAAAGTGAGGCCAAAAAGGCTCAGTGCAAAATTAGAGTGAGGGACTTCCTGTTGACAGAAAGAAATGTTAAGTTTAGTCAGGGCGTTCTGATCGGCACCATACATACGCTTTATTTGACACTGGTGTTGCTTTTTATCTCAGAAACGCCGTCTGAGGAATTACTGAGGGCACGTTTCAGGCTTATCTTTCAGGTCATGTGTACTACTGTTGATATTGCTCCGCACTCCTGATAAGGAGCTGTGCATTGTACCAGCTACAATTTAATGTCCTTATAGCTTAACCAATCAACATCCAAAGTTTCACTAGCCACACCCAGGCCTGGTTACTGCCAGACCTTAAACAGAAATACATCACTTAAATAAAACCTGTCTGATAAAGTGAAGCAGGCGAAAATAGCTCAGAAAGAAACAAATCATGCCACTATCAAAAGAAACAGCTGAGAAACAAAGTCATTCAAATCTATGCAAAAATAATTAAGAAAGGGGGCAAATACTCAAAACAGTGTTCACTGAGAGATATTAACTTTCAGATTAGGGCTGCTAGATGTGATTTTTAGCTTTATGGATCTTCTGTTTCTTTCAGTTTGTATAAGCGGAAAAACAAACTTTGGTTGTGAAATTAACATATTTTAAAGGCAGAAACAGGAATCGTGTTTCAGACATTCACACCTGTCAGACCGCCTCACATCACCTGGTGTGTGTGATTATTCTGGTGTTTTTGAGACTCTTCCCTCAGGTTTTAGCTTCTGGTCAGGTTTCTGACAGGAGCAGCTTGGTGACTCACAGCTTACCTTACACCACAGAGGTGTCTTCTACATGTCTGTGTGTGAGCGGGCATCTAATAAGCCAACGCAGCTGCAGCACTGTAGCAACTTCTGAGAAAAAGCCCTGCAATTATCCAGAGTGTTCAAATACAAAACTGAGCTCACAGTTTAAAGTGTTTATCCTCAACAGAGAAGGAAGCAGATCCTAGATGTCCGTTTTCCCATGCCATCACCGAACCCCCCCTCGAGAAGGAGCCTGTCACAACAATTGCTTTTGTCCAACATTCCTGAAAACAACAGTTATTCTTTAAAAAGCACTGGCTGTCTGAGATAGGGTGGATCATTTAAATGAGCTGGACTGCTAGGCTGCGAAAGCGCTGCCCACACACCTGTGACAACCATTTGAAGCGTGATGGGTGTGAGTGAGGTAAGAATGCCCAGCAACACTTTACGTCCTTTAGGGCTTTAAAAAAAAAATAAAAAAATTAGTGTGACCTTGGCAGCAGCAGCAGCCAGAGCTGCACATGCTGCAGTACGTGGTTACTGCCTGTGCACATGACAGAATCTGACATGCAGTCTGCGAATGCTTGTGAAATTTGACCATTTCATATATTGACTGTGTGTTATAATGCTCACAAATGCATTCATGCAGTGCTTTTATCTAACATCCACACTCTCTCTCACACACACACACTGATAGATGCATCAGGGGCAACTTGGGATCCAGTATCTTGCCCAAGGTTACTTTGACACGGACTATAAAAGCCAGGATTCGATTCACCGACCTTCTGATTGACTTGACCGTGCACTCTACCACCTAAGCGGTATTGAAAATGGCTGCTTCACCAATAAAACAAAACCAAATGATGCACTCATCGTGTATTGTGCACCTTGAAGTTTCCTGTACTAGTCTGGAAGAGTAACACTATGTTAAACAAAAATCAAACGGCAGACGGTGAAGAGTTTGTCCCTTGAAGAGGACCATCATCTGTTGTTTGGAAATAATTTGGACTGAGCACAAGTGATCAAGAACAAATCATATGCAGAGAGGTCTAGAGCTTTGTCTGTGCTGTAACGCAACACAACTGATTTATTCAGCTGCCTGGAAAGCCACCACAGGCTGCAGTATAATTACTGCATGAAAGCAAAGAAAAACAATGTAAGGTAACTAATGTGAATGTTACAACATCAGCTCAGGCTTATATAAAGATGAGCCTGTACAGCTGGTTTTACAATCCATCCAGCTCACTAAGACACACTGAAATCACCAAGCAGTCAGATTTGTTTTGGCCAAAGACATCTGTCCATTAAACACAGTGAGGAACACGCTTCAGGAAAATGGTCAACGTACAGCTGTCAAACAGCTGTTGAGTGCTTTGATATGGGTTTTAGTCACATCCATAATGCGGGCACAGTCAACAGAGTGAAAGACTTTACATTGAGCTTCTAATAGATGCACGTAGGTCAGGTGAATACATACCTTGTTTGCATACATAGATGTTTAAAATAATTCAATTCAATTTCATTTCTGTGGTGCCATTTCACAACAACATTTGTGTCGAGGCAGCTTTTACTGAAAGGCAAAGGGCCTACAATAATACAGAGAACGCTCCAACCATCAGATGACACTCTGCATTTGGCGACTGTGGGAAGGAAAAACTCCTATTTAACAGGAAGTAACCTCTGGAAGGACCAGGCTCAGAGAGGGCCAGCTTTCCAATGCGACCAACAGGAATAGAACAGAATCTAAAAGTGAAAACAATTCCCTGTTTTTGATGCAGTTCTTCTAATTATATTTTTACACTTTTCTTTTAAAAGATAAAACTGAATTTAGGTGAATAAGTGTCATCAGTTTTATGTGATGCAACAATGTATACATTACCATGAATGTCACCCCAATATGGATGTGAAACCAGTGTTATGTGGAATAAAAACGTTTTTGTCACTGAACCCACTGCATAATCTTGACAAATGTTTATCATCTCAATATTAATAAAAAATAATTAAGATAATCATTTTGGCAATAATTGTGCAGCACTAGTTCAGCCCTTTTAACCAGTAACATATGGCTCTGCACAGTGACAGTGCAAAATATGAAGACATATCCATTTTTCACCTAATTTCTCATTCCTTGGAGTCTGTTATCAGTTAAATGAAAGTTATGAGTTAATTTAATTTAATGTTTTTGATTGCTGTAGGACAAGTATGCTTTAGTCAGCCAGGTGAGGCCACCATAGCTTGGATTATGCATAATAAGAAAACAGAATTCAGTTGACTGCTACATGCAATTTACTAACAGTTTTCAGTTTGTCCACATATTGTAACATTATAACACTTTATAAAATGTGAACATGATTTATAGAAGATCGTATTTAAAGGTCCCACCAGCAGCCCAGCATTCATGCGAAGCCACTTGCAATATGATGCACATTTGTGGTAAGGATGTCAGGCAGTTCTGCTAGTTTATGATTACAAATGTACTATTAAAGACTGACAAATGATTTATGAGAACAGCGAGTAAACATAACTTTTTGTACGTCTCATGGAAAACAAAGAAACAAAGTGGTGAAGTGCCACGTCCTGTTTAAACAGATTACACGAATGAAATACAGCCTTTGTAATAATGCAGACACAGTAAAGACAAATGGAGTCTCAGGTGACGGACACGGTGGATATATTTGCACAAAATATTCTGGCTTGCTGGAGCATTTAATCTTTTAATGTTTCATCACATTAGTTGCGAGAGAGGCCTGGTGCTGTGTGAAAGGCAAGCGATCTTCCATTTGGTGTGTTTGACCAAATGTTTGCGTGTGTTTGTTCATCTCAGAGCTGGTGCCATGGCTATTGTTGAATACGATAAGGTCTATCTTCACATTATCATGGCTGAGTGGGCCTAGAGCTCTGTAATTAGGAACTCAATAATAAGCTGCTTATGGAAATATTACTATTGTGCCTCAGCTGCACACATGATGATGATTTCCAAATTATACAAACCTCTCTGTGTGGCAAAGTGTTACTTTAAAAAAACCCACAACCACGTGACGCATGTGATAATGTCATCTGAAACGGGAAGCTGTCATGAGGCTGACAAAGACTAACAGAATACAAAAAAGCAGGAGCAAATGTTGTGTTTGGTCTGTTGGATTAATCCTGGAGCGATGGGACAAATTCAGTGTTAAACACTTGAAAACTAGAAAGAAAGTGACTGTTTATGGAACGTCCCTTTATTCACATCCAAGCTGCTGTCTTGCATGCAGACAGGTGAGCCTTCACATCCCGTTCAGACCCCTCTGAGCCACTGCTGCTACACTTGCAATTCATTTTTGCTTGACACATATGCAGTTAACAAATACAAAAATAAGCATGTTTGCCAGGTAAGCTGGAAACTGCTAATGGGAGTTTTAGAACTACTAGCTAGCCAGATAGCCCGTTAACATTCAAATTGTAACCTGATAATCTATTTTACAACAAAGAACCCTGCAAAAAGCTACGATGTGTCTATGGCCTCTAATTTTTCACGTGTCTGAGCGAACACACAAACTCCCTGAGCGATCCCTTGGACCACTGTGAGCAACATCAGACGTGTGCACTGTGGTCACACCAGCATCGAATCCATCCAAGTCACATGGTTTATTAAAATAATAAAAGTACAACATTTACATTTATGTTAGACTACTTTTAATTAACTGCTTTAGCCCACTTACAACGAAAATTTAAAAAAAAAATCTTGTTCATGACCTGTGTAATATGTTAACACTATTGGAAGTAAAAAATAACTTGGACTCCAATTTTGAAAACACAACTTTATTATTATTATTATTTGCTCTGACTTGTATTATGAGTCTGTGGTCTGGGAGAGAGTCCTGTAACTCTCTGTCTGCAAAATACAGTATATAATGACCAATGTTGGGCAATTAATTATATAGTTACTTCTTCAAAAAAGTTACTGAGTTTTGCAAACAACAAAGTTTTTTGCAGCTGTTTATCTAAAAATGCAGCCAAGGCATTTTTTTTAAAATAAACATTTCAAACTATTTACAGAACAATCAGCTGTTCTGCATCAAATTTGATGCCACATAAATTATTTGTGCCAAAAAATTATTTCTGTCCACTATGAGATAAAGGAGAACAACAGCCTGATACCTGCAGGCCTGACAACAGCAGATGTATCACTGCTGTAACACCTGTAACATTCAGCAGTCGCCTCATTGTTCTGACACACACAACAAAACTATTGACTACACTACACACTAACTACACAAGATTTGCGCTAAACATCGTAAATCTCTCACATCTCAAAACACCGCGGTCACTCCTAAAACTTCCCCTCATTCCTAAACAACTAAATGCGATGTTGCCATATCATTTTTTGATTGGTCCACATAGTAGATTTTTCCACCAATAGGAAAGGCTGGGGGGTTTTTTGGTTTTGTTTTTGCTCACAGGCTTTCAAGCGTTTTCCTTATGAAACGCAGTTTTTACCGTTTCTTCCCGCAGTAAATATAAACAACGACAGTATTCAGAAAGAAAACCAAACATTGCAGATATTTTTATCATAACTCTGGTTTTACGTGGCCGATCAACACAATTTAAAAACTGGTATAAAGTCCACACTTTTTCCGTCAATTGTTCCGTCTGTCCTGCTCACATCTCCAATGATTGTACGAGTTGTTATTAACGTGGCTTCACTCCACATCAGCCGCTTTGCTAGCTAAAACACCGGTGTCGGCACATAAGGACGCTGTCATAGCCTGTCAACGACGTGGATTAGCTGCATATATACGAATGTGAATCGCATCATTGGCTGGACTACGGGATAAGGTGGCATCGTTCTAATCCCATATGGGAGCAGCCAGTCACTTACTGACTAACACTGCAAAACAGAATTGTTAAAGTTTTAATTTTAATTTCAATTCAGGTTGGATTTTTTTTTGTGCGCAACGCAGATTTTCTGTGCGCAGAGGCCGTGCCAGCAGTGCGCAATTGCGCACGTGCGCAGCTTAGAGGGAACATTGTCTATGGCTACATATTTATGTTCACCTGACACTTTATTAAGCACCCCTGGCTACCTCTTGCTCAAAAGCTAAGGTCATCTGCTAATCGGAAGGTTGGTGGTTCCATCCCTGGTTGCTCCAGTCTGCATGCCAAATATCTTTTGGCAAGAGGAAAAAAGTGTTTGTGTAAATGGGGGAATGAGGCAAGTTGTGTAACCAAAATGTCTCAAAGAGATGAAATATCTTCATGCACCTAAAAAGGAGTCCCATTGACTTTAACTCAACCACTTAGGATTATAATGACCTGGATGGCTTAGCAACAAGTTCAAAGATTCACTTTTGGTTGTGTTTTTGCTTGCAGCTCTGTGTTCAGTATATTTTGGTCCTGAGTGGCTTTTTAAGGTTACCCATAATGGCAGCTAATATCCACACAGCACTAAGGTACCACAGTAGGCAGCAAGCTAATGGTAACGTTGGAGTAACTAAAACACACATTTTGTCTCTGCACCTTTACTGAGGTGTTTTGATAACTTTAAGCCCTGCAGACACTACTTTTCTATTTTGATATAATCAAAGCCTGTCAAACATGCCAGGCCAGCTTATAGTTGCTGTCCAGAATAAGGGGAGATCAGTTATTGCCAAACTAAACATTTGCCAACTGTATGTCACTAAATGCAGTTGCAGAAAAATGAAACTGAATTAAAGTCGAAGCTATTTGATGCCTGCGAAGACTTCACATTCTTAGCGTGCTCAGTATGCAACACTTAAGCAGACGTAAAACTTCTCACTAAAATGTTACAGTCAGTTATTTTCGTGATGCCATCGCAGCAACGCTGCAGACTTAACTCTGCATGATTCAACAACGTGTGACAATGAAGTGGAAAAGAGAAGCTGGTCTGCACACACATACACACACATCAGATGCACAATTACACCTGCAGGCCCTTATGGGCAAACACTGCAGTGTGTACAGTGTTTGTAGATGGATCTCTGTAAATTGGGGTGAGGGGTCCTTATTACATCACAGCTATCACTGTGTCAGGTTACATGTGAGTACTAATGCATGAAGCTGATCACAGAGAAGAGACCTTGAGGGGAGAGGTGGGAGTAGGCAGGGATTTCAGATGTGCTCAGATGTTATTTTTGTAGCAGCTACAGTTATTGTGCAGACGTACAACTTTAAGAAAAATGCTTCCTCATATCAGTACCTGTTGTACTTAGAGCATGTTATGTAATAGCAGCTTTTATTATGTGTAAACAGTCTCTAAGTCTGACCTTGTATTTGCACCAGACAAAGCGTCAAACCGAAACTGGCAACTTATGTGGCAAATTACAGCTACCGAATGAGATATTCAGTGAGGTAATGATGATTTCTAAAGAAAAAAGAAAAAAAGAAATGTAAGTATGCTTTCCCTGAACCCCTGATCGGTGCTATGAAGTCTGTTCGCCTTTAATAAACATTGTGAGTGGATGTTGCTGCAGCAGAGCTACTTACTTACAGAAGAGCAGAGGTCATCTACACACACACAGAGGATGGATGGATGGATAGATGGAGGGAGTGAGAGGCGAGGTGAGGAGGGGATTTGAGCAGCCTCCTGCCTCCTGTCTCTCAGGTTTCTCCTCGCCTTCCCAGGTGTCACTCACAGTCTTAAACAGAGATAAATCCACAGGATGTAAGCAGCTCTACCACAGTGATGGGCAGATGACTTGGCAGGGTAAAGAAACTGACCAACCTGTCCACCAGTCCTTCTGACAGCTCACCCTTCCACCCTCCCTTCCGTCCTCCACGCAAAGCGTCGCTTCACTGGCCAGATAACAGGAAGGACTAAATAAAGACAGAAATACAGTGGAGACAGCTCAGGAGAGGAGAAACTGCTGCCGAGGAGGGCTTTTTAATCAGCCTGCAACTCCTCCCCCACCAATCTCTGACTTTGGCCCTCCCTCGTTGGTATGGCGACTGCCAATTACCACTCGGGAAAACATGAGCCTCTGCCTCTCAGCCCTCCCCCTCCTCCCCCAGAGCCAGCCTGTGGTGTTGACAGGGCGCACACACTAGCGTGGCGACATCTATGAAAGCATGTGTGTGTGTTTCTGTGTGTGAAAGAATGCATATAGCAGTGCATATTTGTGTGTAAATCTGAACATGCACAGTATCCTTGTTTCTATGTACTGCACATAAAGTGTCTGTGTGCGTGACTCCAACTCTTTAAGGAACAAAATGAAACACTGACCGCCACAGTGAGGGGATTTTGTTAATCTGTCATGCTGTGGGGAAGTTTTGCTTTGGGTCTACTTGTTCCCTTGGAGGAAAGTTTCAGGATGTTCCTCTAAATGCTCACCTGTAATCGAACATTTCTATAATAATTGGTAATAAAACACAAGATCTCACAGAATGGCTGCTGAGCATAAAAAGTTATGTGTGCAGGGCACAGATTTTATTTTTTTGTTTGCCTCATGTCTTCATTTTTTAAATGCTGCTTAGTGGTTAATTAGCGAGCGTGGCAAACAAGTCAGCATCTTCCATGCAAACTATGGGCAAATGAAGCAATTAGCTAGGGGCCAAAGAGTTCTAATTTCACCTAGCAACAGTCTTTGCCCTTCAATCTCAGGTCCTCTACCAGAGGCCTGAGACTGCGCTCTTCTGGACAGAGATCTCAGATGTTGTTCCTGGGATCTGCTGGAGCCACTTGCCCAGTTTAGGGGTCAAAGAGCTCATGTCTTCCTCTGCTTAAAACAACTTCTTCCTAGAGTTCTGTCCTTTTAGAATTACAGGCCTACTTCCAAACTGCCGTTTATTTCAAACTGCCATCGCTCATTGAGTCCACTTTACTGAAAATTACTAATATTTTTGTGCACTTAGACAAAGGTGAATTTTCCATTTCAGTTTTTCAGCAACCTTTTTCTTATTAATGGATTATAGAACTGTTTTCGCATCACTGGCACAGTGATGTTGTCAAATGGGTTTCATCATAATTATTTTCAATTTTTCTGTTAAGCCCAGCAGCCTCAAAACAACCTCAAAAGCCTCTCCATTTCTATTAAGAATTGGATGTCCCCATATTTCCTCCATCTCAACCCTGGGATAACTCGGGTTCTTGTGTTTGACCCTGACAGCTTCTCTAAGGAGGCCGGTCATTATATCGGCCCCCTTTAAAGCAAAACCACAGTATCATCTTTGACCATGATGTCTTTTATCCTGTCTTTCTTCTCTCTCCCCAACCGGTCGCGCCCCTCCCCGAGCCTGGTTCTGCTGGAGGTTTTTTCCTGTTTTTCCTTCCCACTGTTGCCAAAGTGCTTGCTTATAGGGGGTCATATGATTGTTGGGTTTTTATGTATTATTGTAGGGTCTAGTTTATCCAGTCTTGCAAAAGTATTGCAAAAATTAAACACTTACTGTCATTCAATAATTTGGAACTTTCAGTATGCACTTGGATTCTCTCCTGCTGTGATAATTGTAACTATTGTGTTACGTGCATCTCTGTCTTCCTTAGCCTGACTTCACTTGGTTGAGAATGCAGCAGGTAGGCTGCTAACAAGAGCTAGAAGGCAGGCGCACAACACTCCCATTCTTTCTTCACTTTACTGGCTTCCAGTGAAATTCAGCATCCACTTTAAAATTCTATCATTAATTCATAAAGCTCTACATAGCCAGGCTCCAGCTACCATGGAAGAGCTACTGAGACATTATCATACTATGTTTTCTTGACTAGAGGTACAGGTTGGACTCAGGAGAAAAGTTCAGCGTGTTTATTTACAGTAATTAAAGATTCAAGGTTAGCTTAGCCTGGGCTCCCACAAACACATGCACAGAATAAACCTCTCTCAGGAATCTCTCTCTTGGTAACTCACTCAGGTTTCCACTTCCAGGTTTTCTACACAGAGGAGAACAGAAGGTTAGACAAAGTCACAGAGCAAAAATAAAGCAACAGGCAGGTAAGGAGGCACCATCACTAACTCGGTCCCAAAAAATGATCAGCCATCAGCTGAAGGTCTTCCTTCCTATTAAGTAGAAGACTCAGGTAATAACCAACAGGTGAATTTGTTAGTTCCAGGTGTGCAGATTCTGAGGGTGGGAAACCAGAGTAGGACCCACCCCTGAAACACAGCGTGTGGCTAGCACACACACTGACACCAACATTCAGATAGACAGGGAGAACGAGAGATCGTGCAATAAAGAGAAGAGAAAAGATAGAAAAGAGTGAGGCGGCATAGGAGGACTTGAAGACCATGACACATCCAGTAGGTCTGGTCCATGTTATAAAACTTAATCAAAGACTGTGAATAGAAGAAACTATTAAATGACCCCAGAAACTCATCGGGAAAGTGTTTACTGCAGTCAAAGATAAAGGAAGCAGAACATTTTGCAAACAGAGGAGTCACTCCCTGCTGGCTATTAGAAATAATACAATTAAAAGCCACACAACCACGCCCATCTTTCTATACAGAAGTTATATTACTCAGGCTAAATCAAACAAATGTTCATTCATAATCCAACTGTGGCTACACTGATTTTAATTCAGTTTGACACTATCACGGTGATTCAGAAGACAACCCTTTTCCCAGTGGGAATCTAACCCTAACCCTACGATTCTTCTCCTTCTTTTTCTTCTGATCTCTCATTCTCTGTTGTGAATGTACAAATTTAGTAACGCCCCTTCCCCTCTAGGTAACATTGAAGTCATTGTGGCAGTGGTGACTCGACTGCTACCACATTCCATTTGTAGACATTTCAGATAGATCGTGTTATATAAAGAGCAGCTGTGGCTGGTCACTGTGTTGTGTGTTTAACACCGTGGTGATTAGTGAGAGCAGTAACATTAAAATATAACCTGCTGTGCAGGCGTAGTTATTCAAGCCCGACTGGGGTTTTACGCAATGAGTTTACGTACAGAAGAGTTGTGAGTTGTTTCTTTCCATGCTGTCTGATCATCAGTGTTGGTCAAGTTACTTGAAAAAAGTAATCAGTAACTAATTACCGATTACGTCCCCAAAAAAGTAATCCCATTACTTTACTGATTACTTATTTTCAAAAGTAATTAATTACTTAGTTACTTTTTAAAAACACGATTTACAACCTGAATAGGTGATAAAGCAATAGATCTTTCAGCCCAGTTCTACTTTTTCTGCATAATCCATCATACAAAATGTAATCAAATGGAAAAGTCTCTTTTTAAAACTTGTTTTATTAGTTTTAATCTTTTAACTTTATGCATCAAGCAAAAATTTAACTATATGCAACATTCTCTGACTGGAAGAAATTTGTTTAACATTTAAACTTATTTTCTGCACATTCCAGCACACACATATATATATATATATATATTTTTTTTTTTTGTGTTTACACTCACTCTTTCAAATAGATGCAAGTAAAACACAGCAGAAAATAAATAACATCAAAGACTCAGCGGTGCTGTTGCTCTATTTTCACCTGTAAAGCAGGAGTGGCGTAGGCGGAGGTTTACCCTGGTGCAGGTGTGCTGCAGCGGTCAGTGGAAGAATCCGCGAGTTTCTCTGTGAGTTTCCCATTACGTGGTAGCGCACTCCCGGTGCTTGCTTGGAAGTTTAGGGGGTTTTCGCTGTAAAAAGAAGTTTTCTTCCCACGCACAACGGACACTAATGTTTTTGTCACTTTTTATGGAATCAAACTCAAAATAAGGTCAGTACTTCCAAGCTTTAAACGCTGCACGCTCATACTCTCTCCCGCACTGGATATATGATCCACTGTTGATCTGCACCATTGATCTGCACACAGCTGTTGTCACAAACGTCGCACTCGTTTACGTCACTGTCATGAGACATTCTCGCAAAAAAAATCACGGTTTTAGTAACGCAGTAACGCAGCGTTCCTACGGGAAAGTAACGGTAATCTAATTACCGTTTTTGCAATAGTAATCCCTTACTTTACTCGTTACCTGACGAGTAAAGTAAGGGTAACGCATTACTGTCCATCTCTGCTGATCATAGACTGTGTTTAAAAGATGGGGAAAAAACTGCTACATTTTAATTAGGCCATTTTTGATGACGCTTCATTGAACAGTAGATTCATCTCTCAGGTTCTTCCTCCTGAATGTTTCATAGGTCAGATTTAAGTGGCTTAACAAAAAAGTAATGAAAAACACATTCCGAAAAGGAGGATAAAACAGATCTACATCATTGCTGAGACATTGTTGGCTCATGAGTATGTATCCAAGTAACCACTTGCTCATCACGAACCCTCGCTAACCACTGGGTGGCGTCATGGCGCTCACATCCATCTTTTATACACAGTTTCAGACAGTGACATTTTAGGATAATTAAGATCATTTTTGGCCACAGTGAATATTTAAGGACTCAATAGGATAACTACACAGGTAATGAAACTAATATTTCACAAAGAAGTCAGTCCATTCAAGTTTATGTAGAACTTTTGCATTAGTCACCTCTTATCTTGTACAGTGGTCCCTCGTTTATCGCGGGAGTTACGTTCCAAAAATAACCCACGATAGGTGAAATCCGCGAAGTAGCCAACTTTATTTTTTTACAATTATTATAGATGTCTTAAGGCTGTAAAACCCCTCACTACACAATTTATGCACTTTTCTCAGACAGGCATGAACATTTTCACACTTTTCTCTCTTGTTTAAATGCTCTCAAAGTTCAAACCTTTGTAAAAAAATAAGTCCAGTATCATAGAATGAAACCAAAGGCACCCGCGGTTGCCTTTGACGGTGCAAAACGTTTCGTTGACATTGTTTTGTTTGTTGGGGAGAAAACTTACAAACATACAGTAAAGCACTTCAGAGTCACACTGCTAGCGATCGAAGATTTATGTAAATTTGACAATCTGAACGCATTCTGCATTAACAGACTTAAGTTCTAATGTTAATGCAAAGATTGCTTCTGTTGGTCCCTATTTACCTTGATGCAAAACTTGACAAATAAAGGTGGAAATGACATACCTAGCTCAAAACCTCTCATATTCTCTGCAAGACAGCAAGCTGATAAAGAAAAAGTCTCTGAGTGACTGTAAGGTCATATTCTGCGACTCTCCATAGTCCAGACTCTACAGTTTACTGGTTTACTGCAAAGCTGCAATCTTGGCAGTAAACCAGTTTAAACACGTCTTGTTACATCATTAAACACAATTAGTAGGTTGTAAAAAGGGAATTATTATCACCATTGATGTAATTACCTGTTGATTTTAAATGTATATCTCCAGTATCTTGGATTAGAGTAATTTGAGGTAAAGTATTGCCACATTATGCTAGTATATTTTGAGCGGCTCCCATTGGTAAAGAAGCGCAGCTGAGGTCAAGCATGATGAGGATTGTCTGCGTCAGTGATGGGTATTCACATGCTGACAGCCTCAGAGCCTTGCACATGTACAAGCTATATTGAGTAAGGTCAGACTTTCCAAAAAGAGGCTTGTCAGATGTTGCGGGACCAGCTGGAGAGTCTTTTAAAAGAACTTTGTAGCACATGGTGAAAAAGATGTTAGAGGTGAAAGTTCAGCTGCGTTTTTCTGGAATGAATCCTGAAGGTGGAAAAGAAAAAACAATGAACTACTGAACTCTCCGCAGCAGATTAATTACCCTGTTACAGAATTAAAATAAATCCCTTTAGAGTTCTTTGCTGCTGCCTTGCACTGAGTTTTCACTGTTTGTTCTCTCTTTGTTTAATCTGTCTTTATTGCAATGAAATTATAATAATTACACTGGTGCCCAGTCACATATTTATGTATTCTATGTGCACTTTAAATTCATATAATGTAGATGTTTTTTTGTTTATTTCTTATTGTTTTACAATTTGGACAGAAAAAATGAGAAACAGAAAAAAATCTATGATGAGGACACAGACTTCATTTCTTATTTGTCCAATAATTTTATGGTTTTGATCTATTTGACTGATGTTTGCACTAGTTTATTCGGCGGGGTGTGGCTTGTGGCTCAGCTGCAGGGGGAGGGGTGGAGCAGTGTGTTCAGGGTGTGGTGTCAGGGGAGGCTGACTCACACACCTGACCTCCATCATCGAATCGTGTCTCCCCTTTAAAGGATGTTGCCGGCACTGGAGGGGAGAGCGGTGTAGCAGCTGGAAAGCTGCTCAGAAAGAAAGTGCCTAATCGTATACACAATAAAGCACATAGCAATGTGCAATGGTGTGTGTGTGTCCTCATTTGTCTCACAGTGATATTTTTGTGATCTTTGCATGTAACCTGCCAAGGGACTACACATGCCAATTAGTTTTAAGCTAACTCTGGTATATTTCATCAAATGGCAAGATTTCTGTTTATATTGTACATCATCCCTTTTCAAATAAAACCGATTAAATGAAATTAAACTAGTAGGCCTCACTTTAGTATCTGACTACACTTCTCCAGTCCGAATGACATTCCAATGTCATTTCTGTATATCCTGGTAGTGTGGATCAGTGAAACAATGTCTTGTTCACTCTTGGCATACAGCTTGATGTCATCCATGTAGAGGAGGTGGCTGACGATTGCTCTGTTTCTTAGTTTGTATCCGTCTTGTCTTGTCAATGAGCTGACTGAGGAGGTTGAGGCCTATGCAGATCATCATTGGGGACAGAGCATCTGCTTGGTAGATCCTGCACTTGATATTGACTTGTGCTGCGGCCTTTAAGTTGGCCTCTAGTGTTGTATGCCACATCCCCATTGAATTCCTGATGAAGACTCTTAAGGTCCAGTTGATCTTGTACAATTATAGGCATTCTAGGATCCAGTTGTGGGGCACTGACTCATAGGCCTTCTTGTAATCAATCCAGGCAGTGCATAGGTTGGTCGGCCTGGTCTTGCAGTCTCAGGCGACTGCTCTGTCTACCAGTAGCTGGTGTTTCGCTCCTCTGGTTTTCTTGCCATTTCCTTTCTGTGCCCCGCTCATGCATTGAGCCATGTGGCTATTCATCTTAGCCAGGATGTACTTCCTGAGGCAGCTGAAGAAATTCAACCTGCCAAAACGGACGATGATGCAATTCTACACTGCAATCATCGAGTCCATCCTCACCTCCTTCATCACCGTGTGGTACGCTGGAGCCACTATCAGGGACAAACAGAGACTGCAGCGTGTTGTGCGCTCTGCTGAGAAGGTGATTGGCTGCAGACTCCCATCTCTGCAGGACCTGTACACCTCCAGGACACTGGGGCGTGCAGCTCGGATCACAGCTGACCCTTCTCACCCTGGACACAGTCTGTTTGACCTGCTCCCCTCAGGCAGGAGGCTCCGGTCCATTCACACCAGAACCTCTCGCCATAAGAACAGTTTCTTCCCCTGTGCTGTTGGACTCATGAACAATAACCATGTGACTGTTCCCACCACTAACACATGACCCTACACTGTGTTCACTGCATCATTCCATGTTTGGCACTGATCACCACCTGCACTCATGTATATATCTATCTACTTAGCACTTAATTTTTATTTTTATGTTTATTTAAGCGTTGTCTGACAGTATGTTTGCACTAAGTACCGCAGCAATTTCCTAATGTTGTAAACCTGCTCAACATTTGGCAATAAAACCCTTTCTGATTCTGATTCTTCTGATGCCTGTGGTACTGAGGCAGGATATCGGCTGGTAGTTGAATGGAACCAGTCCCTCCTCTGCTGCAGGTTTCTCCAGAAGCCTTCCAGGCTGTCCTCACATATGATGATAATCCCCTGACCCGTTGTCCTGGCTCCCCCTTGCCATAGCATTTGTGTTGTACCTCGTCAGTCTCTAGCCGTGATAGCAGTTCCTTCTTCCCAATTTTGGAACACTGAGTTACCATTGTTTCGCCATCAATCTGGATGCTGGGTATCGGAGATTTCATAAGTCTCTCATTCTATTCATATAACCCCTTCTGCTGAGGTTACTTGCGTAGTAGCATTCAAACAGCACCCAATTTTCATCTCTTGCCCACTTATGCCTTCTTGTTCCAGTTGCCCACTTTTCAGTGTGTCCTGGTTCCTCAACACCTGACGTGGACCTTGTTAATCCGGGTGATGTCTGAGCTGGTATCGCTTCATTTTTCTGTCTCTTGCTCATGTCTGAGGTAGGCTTGGTTGGCATGGAAGTCTAGCCTAGGGACCTTTACTGGACACAGATGCACCAGTTGGGAGTGTATATCTAGTATATCTATATATAGTCCAGTCCATTTGGTGGACATTGTTTATAATCGGTCATTCTGCATTATCGCACACACACCCACAAGGGAAATCTGAAAAATCCACTTTTGAATCAAATGATTAACACGACGCAGCATGCAGCCCTTCTCAAAACATCAAGGTTTATTAACTTATATTAAGAGAAAAAAAAGAAAAAAAAAGTGAAGCTGATAATGACGCTGAAGTCTGATGTAATCATGACACTCACGTTTGTCCTGTGCAGTGACAAAAAATGAATCAATGCAGGCGAGTGTTTCATTTTGCAGAATAAGGTAGAAAACATTCATTATATTATTCCCACGAAATTAAAAATTACATAATGTTGGTTTTAACTCATCTGAACTGCCATAAAGACACATACACGTGTAAAAACAGATGGAAACACACGCTTACACACTGGATTGCCCTCGTCCTTCGGCAGCAGGCAAGTATCTCTCTTTCTTTCCTACTCAGTCATTAACACACATACACACACACAGGGAGATGGTGTACGAGCACACAGCATTACAGAAATTTAAATCTATCCTGGGGAGCTGCTGCCACCAAGGAGGCTGTTTCATATTTGATGAGCAAACACAGAGATCTCGCTTTCTGTTTCTATCCTTTCATTCAAGCCTGGCTGAATGCACAGTTACAGACATAGAGATGACAAACATTCATCTATATGGTTTTTCTGAAGACAAACCAAATTTTCAAAGGGAAATATTGATGATAGAGACCACACTCTTGTATAGCTGTGGAAATGCGGATGTTTGGAAAATCTGCTTACAAAATCACAACAAAATGTGCTAGCACAATCTGTTTTCTCTTTGCAACAGACCCAACTAATTAGCATGTATTGCAAAATGAAGCATTTGGACAAAGTATGTCCTCTGGGAAATTCTTTAAATGCAAAACGAAAATGCTTATTGTGGAGGATCAGGAGAGTCAAGCACATCAAAATAAAGCAATCTGAGTTATGGTTGAGTTATATAGTTATAAAAATATAATAATATAGTTATATAGTCCTTTGGTCCAACTCCCGAAAACTTGTTTACGTCTTTGAGCTGACGGTGCCGTGGGAGGATGCAATTGAGGAAGCAGTTGAGCGTAAGAAGCTGCGGTATGCCAACTTGGCAGCTGAGGCAGAGGACAGAGGCTGAAAGATCAAGGTGCGCCCGGTGGAAGTGGGGTGCAGGGGCTTTGTTGCCAGTACAACAGAAAAACTGCTTAGAGAGACTGGGATCAGAGGACAGGCGCAACGTCAGGCTATAAGAGAACTAGCTAACACTGCTGAGAGGACCAGTCACTGGCTGTGGCTAAAGAGGACTGACAACACTTGGACAGCTAAGGCAGTCAGCTAACCGTGAGACACACGCCCAGGATTGATTAACCTGTGGTGGGCCTGCCTTAGTAGAGGGTGTCAAAAGGGTAGAAAACACTAGAAATTTTGCTGGTTGATTGATACAGCTGTCTCAGGGCCTCCTGGGGGCTGTGCAGTCAACCTCATGGTTGTGAAACTAAATGAAAGAGAAATAAAGAAAAGAAAAATGTTCCGCTTTTCTCCCCTCTGCTCTTCTTCCCTTTTCTGGGAGGCAGTGGGGAGGTAGAGCGTACAGCCAGATCCACCGGGGAGGTGTGTCCTCTCTGCTCTCTCCTATCTTGTCTCTTTTGTCTTACTTCTCTCTATCACCTTTTCTATCCCTTTGAAGAAGTGAGGCTCCATAAATATTAAAGAGGTAAGTATTACTATTGTAGAAAACTAAACAGAAGAAAGCAGTAGAAATAACAATTTAACATAAACCAGTGACACACTGATCAACCCTAGCAGGGCCTCCTTGGATGAGAGTGTCTAGTAATAATGGCTGAAACACCCGATGAATCCAAGGTCCACTACTGACGATGTGTCCCAAAATTTTAATATGATAATCTAGATCAGATCTCTAATTCCTAAACCCTAACCAAGGAAGGGAAAAAAAGGGCAGATTAGCCTGGGATACAAGACCGAAACACCCTGTGAAGTTGAGGCACACATAGATGTGTCCCACTGGTAAAGTCTCTGGACTGCCTTTCCTAATAACAGCCATCCCTCAAGACTTTCTCCATTTGAAGCAATGCATTATCAGGGACTGTAACATCTAGTCCTTTACTGAATTATTTGAGAGACATTGATGAAGTAATTCTATATTTAATCATTTAAATTTACAATAAAAAGCCAAATTATAAGTAGATATTTCTAAATGAACTATTAATGCATTAATAAATACCCAAATAAATGGAAAGTGGAATTAGAATAAAAAACCTTCATTAAATTCTTAATTAAAACCTCATTAAAAAAATGTCACATTTAGGATTAAAAAAAAAAATCCATCCATTTTCTAAGGAATGAAGCCGAGACCTCTCTTTTTCCCAGCCACCTTCTCCATGCCAGCCGAGGCTAGCTGAGAGATGTAATCTCGAGGAGACATCCTGGTCATATGCCCGAACCAGCTTAACTGCCTCCTTTAAATGTGGAAGAGTAGCAACTGAGCCACAGATTAAGGAATTCTGTTTTATTATTCCAGCATTAATTGTGTTTCTCATTTTAACTCTTTCTCCTCTGCTGATGTTTTTATGAGCCCAGTTCCTTCAAGTTAAAACGTGGTTAGATGTTTCGAAGTTTATTGATTGTGCCATTTTTGTAAACATGATGTGTGACGATGAAAAAATGATGGAAAATGTAAAGATTCTCTCGTTGTGTGTGTTAAGCTGACCTGGCTGAACGGGAGGTTCCAAAGCATCATTTATATAATCTTTGAATACAAGATATAGTCGACTATGAATGCCATTTGTTTTGCATGGAATGTCCGTATTGTATGCTGTGACCATAGCAGGGAGATAACTTGTTTCTATAAATGATTTGGTTTTTGTTATTATTCTTTCTCAAAAGCCACACAGAGTGCTGTTGTGCTCTGTATTGTTGTTTGACCCCTTTGCAAAAGGGAATTAAAATTTCACAAAACAACCTATTTGTGTGAAAATCGATTTATGTCAGCTTTCCATAATAACCCATCTAATATTATGTAATGATAAAACTACTTAAGTGTGTGTAGAAGGTGCTTCTGGACAGTGTAATTTCTGCTGAGTCTACTGGCTTCTATGGAAGCTTGAGGATGGAAGGTCATGCTACAGAAGTTGGCCGTGGTAACTGGGAAGGCACCTGGAAACAGAAAACAAAAACAGCATTGACAAGAGTTTCCAGTGAGCCAACGAACAAAATGCATCATGTTAAGCACACAAACATGCTTCAATAATCATAAAAATGTAAACTCACAGGGTACTGTCAGTCAACCCAGCAAAAAACATTTTGTGTGATTAAGTAACATATTCTCATGATACCTTTTTCCCCACTTCGAAACCCCCCCCATCCAAAGCGGTCATGGATACGTTTATTTTTAGTCCCCTTGCTCCAGACTTTGCTTCCTCTACAGACGACATCTCAGTGGGATTAAAGAAGTCCTCAGATTTCAGTTTCATATTTATGCTCAGCTTTCTCATCAGCATCAGTACAGCGTGCGCATCATTGAAGACACAATAGCTGACAAAAGGAAGCCTTGGTGAAGTCCAATACCCTACCAGAAATAAGTCTGACTCATTGCTGACAATGACCAAGCTGTGATTGTGGTTGTGTGGGGATCAAATACCTCATACGTAAAAATGAGCCACATACCCAGGCCATACTCAGGCTGCTCCAAACATATAGGTTTTCTACACATAAATCTATATTATGTGAATCATATAGATCCATATGTTAATCCCAGGAACTCAGCTGTAAGGTAAACTTTCAATAATTCAAAGTAAAGAACCTATTTTCCTTGTTCCTTTTTCTGTTAGTGTAGCACTTCATGTACTGTTTTCCTATTTTCAACTGCAACCCATTACACAATCATCTCCAAATAACTGAAGAGACAGCACGCACATGGACAGACACACGTTACCCACCATCAGTGGCTACAATCGTGGAAGCTGTCTCAGTCAGCCAAATAACATTTTCCCTGCAGGGAAACAGATGGGGGAGTTTCCCCTTCAGACTGAACAGTGCAATGAGAGATGAGACGCTGCAGTGTACCTCTCTTCTCAGCAGAAGGATAAATACACCTCCTCCTGTCTCTTAAACCTGCTGAGATCTCTATTCTCTCTAAACAGTTGCAGCACCTCCGATAATGATAGCAGGGGTATTTTCAGCAGCAGGCTCTTATCTATATCAATGCCAATTCATTTGGCTCAGGTAGAAGGTGAAGAGGCAATAATGTCCTTCCAGAAAAACCTACTATTCACAGTAAAATCAAATTCGCAGCATCTGTGGGATGGGTTTTTGAGACAACAAATGAACATAAGCACGGGAGTTTCATGGCAAAGCTTTATAAATTCTGCTGTCACCAAAAGGAGGTGCATCATTCACCTCACCTGAGTTAGAGAAGAATACACTTAATGCCGGAGGCAACAATATTATACAATAATAACAATAATACCAGGAGCAAAGGTCGTGAACACCATTTAAACCATCGCATCCTGTTTAACCCTTTTTAAAAACTAACAACCTGATTACCCCACAAAAGAACATGTGTTTTGTTCAGCCTGCTATCACACAGCTTCCCATTCAGTGTGCGAGGGAATGAGACACAGGAGGAGAGCACAGGTGGGAGTAATCACACACAAGGCTGGGAGGGAAGCAAAACTGAACACGCTACACACCAGACAAGGAACTAGCAAAATAAAACAGGAAACATGAGACAGACTGAGACGTGGACTTGACACTGGAACTGGGGAAGACATGAAAAGATGACGTGACACGAGGAACACCGGGGAGGCACAGAGACAGAACCCAAGATAATAAATTTATTTATGAGCGCCTTTCAAGTCACCCAAGGACACTTTACAATAGGATAAAACACTTAGTAAAACAATGGCAGAATAAGAACAATAAAATAAAAGCACAAGATAAAATTAACAAACAGTGGATTCACAGTGAATATGCAGATTTGAACAGATGAGTTTTGAGTTGGGATTTAAACTGGGGGAGAGAACCAATGTTTCTTATTTCTGGGGGCAGAGAGTTCCACAGCCTGGGAGCAGAGCAGCTGAAAGCTCTGCTTCCCATGGTGGTGAGGCGGAAGGAAGGTACAGTGAGCTGGATAGAAGAAGAAGAACGAAGTGAACGGGCAGAACAGGTGGTGGTTAACAGGTCAGAAAGGTAAGGAGGAGCGAGGTTATGAATGGCCTTGAAGGTGAGCAGAAGAAGTTTGAAAATTATCCGGAATTTCACAGGGAGCCAGTGAAGTTCCTGAAGAACAGGGGTGATGTGCTGGTAGGAGGGGGTTCTGGTGATAATGCGAGCAGCAGAGTTCTGAACCAGTTGAAGCTTATGGAGGGATTTTTGGGGGAGACCATGCAAAAGAGAATTGCAGTAGTCAATACGGGAGGTAACAAGACTATGGACAAAAATGGATGTAGACTGGGTGGAAAGAGAAGGAAGCAATCTGTTAATGTTACGTAGATGGAAGTAGGCAGAACGGGTGAGATTATTGATGTGAGATTTATAGGAAAGTGAACTGTCTAGAATGACACCAAGGCTCTTAACCTGAGGAGAAGGGAAAACTGTGGCGTTATCGATGGTGAGTGAGAAATGGTTTGCCTTCAAAAGGTTGGATTTGGTGCCAATAAGGAGGATCTCAGTTTTATCCTCATTGAGCTTTAGAAAATTAGAGGTAAACCAGGATTTTAACTCGGATAGACATTCTGTAAGGGAAGAAGGTGGGAGGGAGGAATCAGGTTTGCAAGAGAGATATAACTGGGTGTCATCAGCAAAACAGTGGAACTGAAGATCAAATTTGCGGAAGATGGTACCTAGAGGGAGGATGTATATTATGAAGAGAATAAAGAGACTAGAAACTATAAATAACAATGAAGTCAAAGACTATTAATAATTCAAAAACACCGGGTCACAGACCCAGGCCCATGACACAGACACCAAACCCCCCACCACCTACAACAAAATAGCTAAAATAGGTCAGTAAGAGAAATACCATATCACAGGATGAAATCACCCACTAAGGTAAGAAAAGTGCAGAAATGATCACAACTAAATAGAATTAACAAAAGTGTGTAGTTGATCTAAACTCAAGGTTAGCAGAATAAAAACTGCATAGAGTATTTAATATTTTAAGTCATCATAATACGGAACAGAGAGTCTTTCCACTACAAGGGTGCACATTGCTGTCACATGATTTGTAGACAGTACACGTTTCGTGAGCAACTTTTATTGTTACTGGGACGATCTTAGAAAATATCCCACTTCTATAACTTTCTTTAATTGTTTTTTTTTTTAGGATTTAGATGTATTAGAATAGCATTAATATCAAGCTTTGTGAATAAATGGCCCAAGTATTTCTGTCAGTAGTTAGTACAGACCAAAACTTTAACTTAAACGACTGGAAAATGTTCCAACATTTAAAACTCATTCCAAAACAATTGAATTGTTCCCTTATACATTCTAGATCTGTAAATTGGTAATTCTACAGTTTGTAAATGTTGTTTTTTAAGCCTTCAATGTAATACAAAAAAAACAAAAATGAACAACTTTTCTTGCTCTTATTAGAATCAAAGTGTAATGCATCTATGCATTTTGTATTCCACTGAAGAATTAAGCAGGAACATTTATAGATGGTTGAAACCCACTTACTAGGAATTTTAAAAGTCATAAATGTGTTTTTATTTTAAATGATTGTAAAGTAGTTTGTAATGAGGCATGTATATAATGAGGTCGGTTTTCATAATGAATTATGCAGTCCAGCCTTTTCAGACACAGATGAAAGGAAAATGAATGCTGAGGGTTGGACCTCAGACAGATGGCTACAAAGGGAGAATGAACAAACAGCAATGAACACATAGTTATAAGAAGCCCACTGTGATTTGGATTTACTGTTGTACATTGTTTTGATTTAACGCTTCCATTAAACTAATAACGAGCAAATGACAAAGAACAAGTGGAGCTGTTTGACTGCAGTACTGTCTGCTCCTGTGAATTCAGAACAGACTGACAATGAACAAAAAGAGAATAACAGATGGATTAACAGAAGCAAGAATTCAACCATGCTGTAGAGCAAAGATATTTTTTTTCCAACTGAATATCATGTACTTGTGTATTTTACTCACTCAGGTAAAAAAAAAAACAACAAAAAAACTGCTATATTGGGGGAAAAAAATAAAGGAAATAGAAAATCTTTTCTTTTTTATGTCTGCTCCATGAGGTGGAAAAAACACATCTTGGTGGGAAACCAAGTGGAAAGCTTGACAGACGGACAGGCAAAAAGACAAGCTGATGGGTCCTGGTACAGTAGTTAACCAGGGAGAGAGAGCGAGCGAGGCAAAAAGGACTAGGGCAGTCAGGCAGGACAGAAGTTTTCTTCCTCAGTGTAACTTATGTAATTAGGGTTTGTGAGCACATTGAGTTTATTACAGAAGTTTTTCCTTTGTGGTGATAACCAGCACATGTGTATTCATAATATATGAACACATGAAGTATTCATAAAATATGAAACAAACAATACTCCTTAATTATCGGTTGTACTGAACTTAGTTAAAACGTACAATCGATGATTTTTTAGGTTATTTAATAAAAAAAATTATGTTGTACTCACAAATATATATATTGACTAGTGTGTAACTGCATCTCTCAACAAACCGATGCAGTGTCATAAACTGACAATTTATCCATTAAACAACATAGAAGCAAGTGCTGGTTTGCGGAAGCTGCCGTGCTGACCCACATCTCAATAAAATGTCATCCTATTCCTCCTTACCTCAAGCCACATCTCCTGAACTGAAGTCAGGCCTCTAACACAGGAAAATGTGCACGAACAGAATGCTCTTTGAAACGTTTCAAAAACTGTCTGTGTTTTGAAAAGACAAGCAATGCTTGTCACTCTCTTATGTTGCGTTATGGATTTCAAGGGAACTATGGAGAGATTTGATACGTTCCTTTTCTTGACAACTAAAGTAAAATCTTAGCAATTCACCAATTCAATTCCTCACTGAGTTTTATATCTAAAGATGAAGATCCTACAATAATACAGAGAAGATCCCGACAATCAGACAACCCTTATGAGCAAACACTTGTTGACAGGGAGAAGGAAAAACTCCCTTTTAACAGGAAGAAACCTCCAGCAGAACAAGGCTCAGGGAGGGGCGGCCATCAGCCGACAGGTTGGGATTGAGGGCAGAGAGACAAGACATAAGATGCCGTGGAGAAGAGCAAGAGTAATAACAACTAATGATTAAATGCAGAATAGCATATAAAACAGAGGGAAAAGAGGTGAGTAAAGAAGGAAAAGTGCATCATGGGAATCCCCCCCCCCCCCAGCACCCTTGATCTCTTGCAAAATAACATAAGGGATTGCGATGGTCACTCAGGCTAGCCTTAACTACAAGTTTTATCAAGCAAAGTTCACAGATCATTAAATGGAAAACTGCTATTAATGGGTCTGGCTGGTTATGGTACCGGACTAGTGGGGCACTGTGATATAGGCATGTCTCCACACCAGGAATTGAAATAGATAAGAATTTAGCAATTCTGACTCCATATATCACTTATCAATTCGATTCCTTATCAATTCTCACTGGCTCCAACTTGAGAGTCACCATCATCTCTAAGCAGCATATCAAAGACATTACATTCATGCAAATTAATTTCATGCTGGGTGATCAAATGTTTTGTGCATATTGGAGGTGTGATCAGCATCAAGGTTGTGATCAGTGTTGGGGTCATTACTCAAAAAAGTAAAGTAAAAACATTATTACGCATATTATTGAGAACGCTTTTCTTAAAAGTAGTGCAGTATTGTTACTTAATTACTCCCAGGAGAAAGACAGTCGTTATACTACTCGTTACGTTACTTTCACGTTACTCTGTAAAATGAAAGGCACTGTCGCATAATTACCATTTAACAATATAAACCTACAGGCTACAGCACCACACACCATCATGTCGTCTTTGCAGTGCTCATTTTGAAGAAAATGTCATCATCACGGACTCAAAGGTTAATAAAATCTATAACTATACAATATGTAATATTATAAAAAATAACATTAAATATAAAGTTCCTCATTCTTATTTTGTGCTGCTTTAGGAAATCTGTTGCCTCAGTAGCACAGCAGTTCCAACTATTTTCAGTTTTTCATGTATTCAGGTGAAGTCAACTGTGAGAAGAGCAAGATGTAAGATTTTGGTAGGTACTGGCACAGAGGTAAGTGGCTCTCCAGGTTTATCAAGCAAAGTGTCAGGGAACAGTAATGTTGGTCAAACACATGCAAAATTCGACCACAACATGACATCTGCTGCCAATTACAGCACCTTGATTGAAAATGACACTGCCGTAACAGTGGATATTAACCATCAGGACCATAGTTACGCATTATTAACAACTACATTAGCAAAACTGAGCGGTATTCAAGAGGATCACTGCTACAACATTGAGTCTCCAAAGTCTTTAAAGCGTAAAAATCAGGCTTCAGAAGAGATGCTAACAAAGTACAGGAAAAAGCTGAGACTAAAATGCCAAAAGTTTGTACCTTAAAGAATGTCACCAAAGAACTCAAGAAAAAGCTCTTGATCTCAAACCAGTGTGCATCTTTGCTTGAGTCAATCAGTGAAGTTCTAAAACACATCTTGCGTAAAATACAAGAGGGGAAAAAAGTCAGCTAAATATTCTGAGGAGCTGAAACAGAATATTTCAGCTCCTCAGAAAACACTTCATTTTTACTGCCTGAAGGCATATGAGTATGTATGGGAGAATTTTAATAAAGCGTTGCCACACAGTCACATGGAAAATTCCCATGACTCGTTGCATACGTCCTCATCGATGGTATGCATGGATCAGAGAAGGCCAATGTTATTCGGGAAAGCCTTAGCAGGCTTCATGAGGTCATTGTTAAAGTTGTCTACCTTACGTGTGATACTCCTACAAGTAACCTCGGCATGATAAGGGAACTTGGCACAGAATTAAATATCGACAACATGAAGCCCTACTTCTTTCATCCAGAGAATCCCACACAAAAAGTGCATGTGATCCTGGATGCATGCCATATTCTAAAGCTTTTTCGTAATGCCCTTGCATCTTCGATGGAATTTGAGACAGAAGATGGGAGGAAGATTAAGTGGAAGTACTTTGAAGCCCTTAATAAACTCCAAGACATGGCTCATTTACAGTTGAAAGAACAAAAACTGAAAGTCCACCTAGCAGCACAGCTCTTCAGCAGAAGTGCAGCGGATACAATGGAGTTCTGTGAAGTTGGAGGAGTTTAAAAGTTGTGCTGCAACTGTGGAGTTGGTGCATGTAGATGCAGCTTTTGATGTGCTCAACAGCTGTAATCCTCTTGGAAAAGGTTACAAAGCTCTAATTAAGCCAACAACTAAACACAGGACTGAGACAATCTTGGAGGATGCAGAAACCTTGCTTCGTGGGTTGAAGGTCAAGCATTATGACAAGATGGTGCCACATCAAACAACAAAAAAGAAGTCTGCCATATATGGCTTCATTGCTAATAGCATAAGTGCACTTAACATCTATAATGAACTTGTTGAGAGGACCCATGCAGGTATCTTCTGACCTACAAACTGAGTCAGGACCACTTGGAGCTCTTCTTCACTGCCATAAGAGCAAGAGGTGGGCACAATGACAATCCTAATGCCAGACAGTTCAGGGGAGCCTACAAACGTTTACTTGTTAGGCACCAAGTTAAAACAGGCACAGACAATTGTTTACTTCGAGACAACACATACATTCTCGATTCAACATCTGCAGCTGTAAATGTTGTTGCAGAATGGAAGTGCACTTTGTGGAAGTAAATGACACTGAAGATCACTCGATTCCTGACCTCCCAGATGTATGCAACCTCTCTGAATACAAAGAGGCAGTGGTCAGCTACATCACAGGATTTGCACTTGTGAAAATGGCCCCCACGTGGTACTGCAAAGTCAGATTTAGTGACTTTGCAGGAAGAGAAACTGAAATGGCAAAAACAGGCAAGTTGCTTTGCAGACAGATGACCAAACTGATCCATTTTTATGGAGAGTAATTGTCACGGTCTGGCTGGCAGACCGTGGGGATGTGGGGAAAGGAGGACCCAAAACGCAGACTCTGCGATGCAAACAGTGCTCTTTATTTACAGTGAAAAGCTGTAAACACAATAACTCCCTGTTGCTCCCTTGAACCCCGTGTGCGTGCTTCCCTCCGACGTCTGTGCTCGTGCTCCCCGCTGTTGTGTTTCCGCACACCCCGTGCGTGCTGCCTTTCTGGACCACTCTTCCTCCTGCAGGGAAACCATAGAAGCAGCCGTCAACACTAACCCTCGGCGGGCATATACGAACAGCACTGACATATGCTGACACACACTAACTTGGTACGATAACTCAATGATCCCGCGCCGGTGGGAGCTCCAACACTCTCCTAAGTAGCTCCCCCGACGAGCCCTGATCACCAACAGGTGTGGCAGGAACTTCAGGTGTGGCCAGTCCTCCCGCAGGGCCACACCCATCAGGCCTGCAGGTGGCTGTGCTCCATCCTCCAGCCACACCCACAGACATACACACGTACACACCCACACCCTGCCTATACATACGAGTGGGACACAGGCTACGTCCACACGTACACGGGTATTTTTGAAAACTGAGATTTTCCGTTTTCGTTTTAAAAAATAATCCCGTCCACACGTAAAGGCAGAAATGAAGGAAAACGCTGCTAGGAACATGCCAAAGCAACAGGTGGCGATATATTCCTAACCGTGCAGAAATGTTGGCCAATCAGAAGTCTAGAAGCCTCAGTGGGAAAAAGTAAACAAAGCTGGGGCATAGAAGCAGAACCGAGTAGTATGTGTGGAGGGACAGTAACTGTGTGTGTATATGTAAGCATTTAAACACTGCAGAGAGTACAATTAACAGTAATAGTGTTGTAGAAATTCATTTCACCGAAACAATAACTGGCGCACAGTGTGACGTCAAAAAATGCGCACACCTTTGACGCTGCGTTTTCTGCGTTTTTCTCGTCCACACGTAAATGCAAAAACGGAGTTTTCAAAAATATCCACCCTGGCCGGAGTTTTTAAAAATCTCCGTTTTCAGTGACCAAAAACGCCGTTTACGTGTGGGGTCGGGTAGTACGTCACGAGCTCCCTCGGTGGAGTGAAATGCTGCCGTCTGCTCCTTGCTATCTAAAATATAATAGGGCGCTGACGTAAACTCTGGACCGTCTCACACTTCTGTTTAATCAGTTTTCTGTTTGACGTTTATTCAGCTGTGTGAAAACCCCGGAGGAACCCTCCCAAGGGATTAATAAAGTTACATTTAATTTAATCTAATCTAATAACTTTAATCTCAGCCAAACCGATTTACCCACGAACAAATAAAACACTGAAAAAGCCAAACAATAACATTTTTAAGTTATCTAAGTGACTTATATATCATCTTTAACCCGAGTAGTGAAAGACCGCAGGGGTTTGAAGACGATGTGTCGGTCGTGGAGCAGGGCGATATGACCAAAATTATTTATCACGATATACATTTGAAAATTTGCGATAACGATATAACTGACGATATAATTGACACTAGACAAAACACTTTACAATTCCACAACTTTATTAGTGCAAAAAAAAAAAATCAATGTATTTTCACTTAAACAAGCAGCTGTTTTTTATGTGCATTAAAGTTATAAAAATGTAACAGTGCAAATGCAAATTCCTTGATAACAGTTTAACCAAAAGGCATTTCCAGTGGAAATTGGCCGACATATCCTCAGCATAACCATGTATAATATCCACAAAACTTAAAAAGTGGTTATACACACACAATACGGTAATATTATGTTGAAGCACATTTTCGATTTTCGGGCACCATGTACCACATAAAATTGTTTCGAGGTCAGTAAACACAACCAGAATTCATACATAAGGCACACAGGATTATAAGGGGCACTGACGATTTTCAGATTTTAAGTGTGCCGTATTTTCCAAAAAACACGGTAATAACGACGGCTCGCTAGCATGCTCTACCAAAATTAGTGCTTTGTTGTCAGGGCTCTAGAGTGCGACCAATTTGGTCGCAAATGCGACCAAATTTTTCAGTGGTGCGACTAAAAAAAAATATTTGGTTGCACCTGTGCGACCAACTGTTCGGGTAGCAAAAAAAAAAAAAAAAATCTGCAACCTTCCCTGTGGTCAACAACAGACACACATTATGCCCCTATCGTGGACTTAACCAATCAGAGATAGTAAGGGGCGGGACCTCTCTGATTGGCCGTGGTCCAGTTGAAAGTGCAGGTGGAAGTGGGAGGTGAGTAGCTTGAATAAAGCGATATCAATTCATTAAATCCTGAATCGACTTTTAAATATAACTGTGTTTTGCCAGAAACGCCAGATTCTCAGATCAAAGCTCACAAAACCATTTCAACAACAACCAAACAGCAAATGAGAGCAGGTACACGGATTCCACACAAAGACGTAAACACAGAACGGACCCGACGCATCAGAATCAACTTTGTCTTTCCCGGCTTTCTCACCCGACGGCCCGTAGACGGACACGCTGTCGGAGCTTAGGGATTCTGATGCGTCCGGTACGCGCTGTGATTACGTCTCTCTCCAACCAAAATTCACCGAGCCAGCAGCAAAAGAAGCAGAAAACTGCGCTTCACATTTGATCAATGTCGTCATGAATTTTGCTGTTTTGCTTCCACGACTATTAAAATCACACTTCATGCACAGCTAGCTCTCTCTCTATCTCTCTCTGTACTTCAAGAACAGTTTCCCGTCTCCAATCTCTGTTTTCTGTATTATTCATTCGCTTATTACCCACCAGTCTACCGTTGTTTACAGCGCTGTCGGCTGCTCTCTTTTTTTTTTCTTTTTCTTTTTTTCACTTAAATGACCTCGGACAAGAAAGCCTATTTTTCTGTTGTTCAATACTGAAGAAATTTAAACTTTATATGCAGAACATTGTAGAATATTTTTAAGGTTATCTGCTATAAAAAGCCAGACCAGGAAAATCTCCTTCGTGTTTTTCAGTGTTTTATTCTCAGTTACTTTCACACAAAGGCATCTGCTGTGATGTTCACAATTCTGATGAAGTCAGTACTGATAAATGATCAGAATTATAATATTTCTGACTGTCTGAGGCTAAGTTGAATCGAATCGGGACTTTGAAAACCGGAATCGAATGGATTATAGAAATCAGTGATGATACCCAGCCCCAGTGAGCAGCCTAGGCACGACAGAAGTGGATGTAGCTGTAATAGGAAAAGAACTATTGCTAACTTTTCTGTTAAGTTAAGGCCTGATCCTTCTGAAATTCATAGCCAGTGCTCTGACACGGTGTCATCAATCTTTGAATGCTGAAAAAGCACAGTGTATCCAGAAAAACACATTATATTATATAAATTATTATAAAATTTGTGTGCGCCTAACTTTTGTGCCGGTACGCCTAACTTTTTAAAGTTAGGCGTACCAGTACGCCCATGGCAAAAAGTTAGTCTAGAGCCCTGGTTGTGTATCTGACGGACGAAAGCTAAACCAGTTCCACACCACTGAAGTTGCAGCATTTTTACAAACCAATTCTGGTTCATTCGTTTCATTCAACGATCCGCTTTCGCCCTCCTCATTTTCCATCGCCGCCATGCTTTTTCCGGCATGTGCGTATGAAAACAAAGGCACTGCGCATGCGCGTTTACCCATATTCTATCGCGATATTTCATTTTCTTATTGTTGCCCAACATTATACCGCTATTACCGTGAACGGCTCAGATATTTGAAGTTTACACAGCTACATTCTCACCTGAAAATATGTTAAAAGTTTTTTTGCGACCCAGAAAGAGAAATAAGAGTCATATTAAAACTAAGCAGCTGCCGTCATTGTTGGAGACTGGAGTTGGCTGGGCTGCGCTATGAATTCTGCGATATGGTTTTTCAATTTTGTTGTCCGGGTGGAAAATAGGGAGAAATTCGGGAGAATGGTGGCTCCGGGAGATTTGCGGGAGGGGCACTGAAATTTGGGATTCTCCCGGAAAAATCGGGAGGGTTGGCATGTATGGTTGTGGCAACATCACTAACCTTGTCAAACACCTCAGAGTAAATATCACAGAATATGACAAGCGTATGTTGAGGTGAACTGAAGAGGATGAGAGGGACAGGTGCTGCTAGGGCGAGACAGAGTCTCTCATTATTAAGTGATAAGAACAAGTAATCTGATGTCCTGTAATCATTATGACGCTATAATTTGAGATACAATAAATAAAATAAGTTTTTGTACATAGTATCGGTATCGGATCAGTATCGTCGATACCACCCTGAATATTACTTGGTATCGGATCGGAAAGGAAATCAGTGGTATCGCACATCACTACTGCAAATGAATTGCGCATGAGCGAAGCCACTACTCCCGTATTGACTGTAACACAGTCAGTTCTTCTTTTACTGTTATGTTGTTATGTGGGTCACAAGGTTTAAAACTACTTATAAACACACACACACAAAGTAACTCCACCAGAGTGCCTATTGGCGGTCCACTTTTGCCGGTCAAAGCCCGGATAAAGGAGCAGGGTTGCAATTGTGACATTAAAAAAAAACAATAATTGCTAAAAGAAATTTAATCTGTAGTTCTAAATAAATTCTAAATGCATTTAGGACGTTTTTAGCTCACTTTATGTCTCTTCCACGATGTTATTTTTCTCTCCTATAACTTAGGTTACAATTATATTAGCATGACCAGTTATGCAAATTAGGCGATGACATCATTTAGCGACTTCTAGCGACTTTTAAGACAGCAAATAGCGATTTTCCTTACTGAGGAGTTGGCAACACTGCGTACCATAACAGGCAGAGGACAAGGAGCAGCTGATCTGTTGGTCCAAGCTGAGAAACTGGCTGCAGTGGGGACATATTCTCATTCACATCTGTGGGATAGTGCCAAGAAATAAGACACTATGTAATGATATCCAACAAGGGTAAAAGTCAGTTCTAAATAATTATAAGGTAAGATAATGGATATTTGAATGATTAAACGTTAGAACCCACAAATTTTAATTTAGTATTTTTTTCCCCTTCATGCAGTTTAATTTTTGATAATTTAATTACAATTCCGAGAATTTGACTTTGTGTAATATTAACTTCATTATTTTTGGTGATGGACAGCTTAATGATTAAACATTCTTATTTTCTTCGTACACATGGTGATAGGCACTTATAAATTTTTAGTTAAATATTCATGCATTATCAATTAGTGCATGAAATATTCATATACATGATTTGTATATAAGCAGTGTTTGTAATTTAGCCCCATTGACTGCAAAGAATTTAAACCAATCCTCACAACCAGAATACTTTTTAATCCCTAAAGAAATTATATGTCAAATTATGTTCTATTATCCCGGGACTTTTGAGCCTTTTGCTAAACCCTTTAAATTAAAGCTTAAAGTCTACACTTCAATCACATTTTGAGGAATGTATAAACAAATACAGAACAAATAGGGAAAAAAAGGATTTTTAAGTTTTAATTTTCTTTTGAATTCAAGTATACAAGAGTTTATTCCTCATTTCTTTTGAATATGTAGTTATTTTAAAGTTCTGGTTTTCTGTGCCATGTTTCACTTGGATAGAGTTTCTGCTTTAATTCTGTTCTTCATATGAAGAGATTTTAAAATATTATATTTTGTATGGATTTTTTATATTTCATTTTCTAAAAGTTTTCCGTTTACTCCTGCCTCCCCTGTGCTCCTCGAGATCTGTGGTCAAGTCTCCTTCGCTGTGTTTAATGTGTTCATGTTTTCTTACCTCCTTTTCATTATTTCAGTAGTCCTCAATCTCTTGTGCTGTTGTCTTGTTATCTTGATTCTGTTCACCTGTGCCTTGTGTCCCCAGCTATGCTTCGTCTTCCTGATTACCTCACATATCTATTTAAACCCCCAGTGTTGCTCATGTCTCTTTCCTTGTCTCTTCCCCTGTGTATTCACATTTTGCCATCTGTGGGGTTGTTATGCTGTTTTGGTCACATGTTAAGAGTTTTTTCACCTTAAAGATTTGTTTGCCATCCAATCCTGCTTTGGTAACTGCATTCTAGGTCCTCATCTCCTCATGAGTAGATTTAAATCTACTTAGAGCTATTTGGCCAGCTGTGCCATAATTTAAACATGAAGGTCAAATTTCAACAGCACAAAGTTTTGTCAAAATAATTTTTAAATAAATAATGCAAACATATGCATGTGATATGCTATGATGGTCACATTAAGGTTAATCTTTTTGCACAGCAGATACGCCTTTATGCAAAGCCAACAAACCGTGCACGTGATTTTTTTTTTTTTTGGCAGGATGTCACAGACAGCAGCCTCGGCATTAAGCTGCTGTTTAGCAAGCTTTAAGAACAAGCTGCACAGCTCACCTCTGTAGGAAAATTTGTTTTTATGGGGTCAGGCAAATGGCTGACCGTGGTGTGTGTGTGTGTGTGTGTGTGTGTGTGTGTGTGTGTGTGTGTGTGTGTGTTTTTTCTCCCCCTCCTGAGTCTTCCAATGCTCTGAATCTGAATATTTTCTATTTTATTTAGTTATACCTCCTGCTCTGAAACGGAGCGCATTTTGGCTTTAATAAAAAAAGCCAGGAATGGCACTGACCCTGATCATCCTAACCCACACAATCTCATCAAACTGTAACATTCAGAACATGATTGCCTAAAGTGATAGATGTGATGACATAACAAGGATATTATGCCACGTTACAGCAAAGATTGTTAGGTGAGGCATTTCGGAGTCTAAAGACTAAATTTAAATATTATTGAACATAATGTTTATGGGACATTGACTGTATAGTGACTTGTTTCTTACAACTGCCACTTGTATAAACTCTGATAGTGGGTTTTTATTTATAATTTTGGTACCACAGGAAAATATCTGCTACCTGCAGCTTCCATCAGAAGGCTCAAACAGTTTGTGTGCTGGTCGACAGAGCAGCAGTAACAG
The DNA here is from genome assembly GCF_051167445.1 of Perissodus microlepis. Lineage (NCBI taxonomy): Eukaryota > Metazoa > Chordata > Actinopteri > Cichliformes > Cichlidae > Perissodus > Perissodus microlepis. The sequence goes on from NC_140465.1 coordinate 4,977,009, forward strand.
GCTTGTCTGGTTTCCTCTGGGTCTACCTTCTCAGAGATTTGACATTAATTAGGCTAGCTGATACTAATTGCCATCATCTGTTGTCTGCTAGAGAAGATCTCTTGATGTTTGCCAGGCTACTCTGGCCTTTTAAGAACTACAGACTGCTGTCGCTGTTGGTGGGAGTAAGCGACAAGTGAAAGAATCACTGGGGGGGGTTTGCCTACAAGGAAAACGTTCGTAAAATGAATAAGGGGATACTGTAAGGTTGGAAAAATTAGTCTTACTCTGTTACTGTCAGTCTTTGTATCGGTGTGCTGCTCATTTATATGTTGTGGATCAGAAACTGCTCAAACTTTCTTTATTTTAATTTATTTTTAGTTTTGCATGTTATGTGCAGACAGTGAAGTTAAGATGACAAACACTGGACATGCTAAAAAGTCTGTTCCTCATTGCATCAATGCTTGGCTGTTTGTGTGTAGCCAGGATACTCAAGAGCCTTACGATGAAGCATATCTTGCCTTTGGCTTCAGCTGCACAATGGTGGTGCCAAGGTAGGTATTCATTTCCCCTGCAATGGGAGCATGCTCTGGGCTATCCAAATCACGGACAAACAGTATCTCTTGATTTTTAGTTCACAAAAACATATAAAGACTAACTGCTCCTGAAATTCTGGAGATGTTTGCTCTTTATACAGTAAAGTTACAGTGGGATACAAATAATATCTGGCTGATGCTGGCACAATCTGTTCCCCCGTCCAAATCACAGACAAACAGTATCCCACAGTCGTCTGTTTTTAAACCCATTTTGCACAGAGGCATTTTTATTCATTTATTTATTTTTAAAGGTAATGATAACAACGTTGAGTATTGTTAAATAGGGGGGGCAAAACAACGACACGTAAAATAATTACGCCATAATTTGTTTTTCTGTTATTGGCTTTGTACACGGGTATGAAAATGGAGATTTTCCGTTTGGGGGGGAACTCTGTCTGAAAAGTTTGTTTTTCTGGAAAGCCAGCTAATTTTGTGTTACTTTTCAAGTGCCTTCATCTCAAATGTTAATAGCTAAAGACGGTATTTTGGATTTTGTCTCACTGACTCTCTTGGTCAGAGTTGGTCAAAAAGGAGACTGAAAATTTTACATTAGTCTGAGTGATTCATAAGTCACAGCGCTGTGAAATATGGCTGGTGTAGACTCACAACGTAAGAATGGACAAAATGCATACAGCATACATAAATTGAATTAAAAAAAAATTTATTTGGTCGGGATTTGGATTGTGAAAGTGTTTGTGTTGAATGTAGAAGTTCACTGTGAGGCCTGTTTTTCTAAATGGAGGAACAGTAACTGTGTGTGTCTATCTACGTGGTTTTAAAAAACAAAAAACTGCAGAGCAAGATTAACAGGAAGAGAATTTTGTCCATATCCGCCACTGTAGAAATTAATCTCATGTAAACAATAAGGTGGCGCACAGTGTGACGTCAAAAAAGGCACACACTTTTGATGTTGCGTGACTAACATATAACATTTGTATTCTATTTTTATCTTATTGTATATTTTATTCTACTGTATATAGTATTTTATTCTATTCTGTACAGTTGTGTACTGTATTTATTCTTATTGTATTCTAATTTTTGCTTCATAACTTTTGCACTGTCCACTTCCTGCTGTGACAAAACAAATTTCCCACGTGTGGGACTAATAAAGGTTATCTTATCTTATCTTAAATCTCCCTATCCCTTGTCCACAGGTAAACGCAAAAACTGAGTCCTCAAATCTCCACCCTGGCACGAGTTTTTAAAAATCTGTTTTCGATGATCCAAAATGCTGTTTACGTGTGGACGAAAAGCCCTAAACGCATAGAAAAGCTGCGTTTTCAAAAATGCCCGTGTAGGTGTAGATGTAGCATAAGTTTATTTTATTGCTACCTGTAATTTATTGCAATTTACTTTAATCGTTTAAATAAAAGGTGAGGTGTGAAATAAAACAAATGGGGGTGTGTGTGTGGTTGGAGGATGTGTTTGTGCCGGGGAGGGTGGGGGTGAACAAAGGGGGGCCTAGCAAAAAAGTTTGGGAACCACTGCGTTAACCAGCACTGTAAGAACTGTCTAACACCCTCACTATCAACATCCAAACAACACTGTCTTTTGTCTGTCTAGTTAAATATGTACCTTTTACTCTCCATAGTTGCACGTTATGTCTTACCCCGGCTTGATGTCTGTTACTGCAAATAAACAGAGATGAGGCTGTCCATTCATAGTAATGGTCTTTATTTTGCTGTTTGGACTCACATGATCATCATTAACAAGTCTGCCCAAGGAGTCATCCTCTCTGGCTGTATAAGTGCTGAAACAAAAAAAATTGCAAGACATAAAATGACAAACTTTATGAACAGGCAGAATAAATTCGATTACATTTTTTAATTATATGGATTTGCAACGACTAGCAGTTTGTCTTAATGTGGTCGTCATAACATTTGCAAAAAGTATACTTTGCATAAATTACTCTAATTTACATACCATAATTGTTTTCCATTTTATCAAAATTCGAACAAAAAGACCTTCAAGGCATCATGGTACAATCTTACGGTGCATACACACCGAACGCGATAGAAGCGACCAGAGCTTCAGGTTTACATGTACAGTCAATGGAGAAACGCGATGAAGCGTGACCTGGGGTCTCGCGAAACTTCAGAAGCAGATTGGCGTTGTGAAAACTCTTTTCTGCCTGATTCACGCGAACAATTAGCGTGACTGATGTTATCGAAAATACGCGCTGCAGTTTGTGTGGTGCATTTTGTGCATTCGCGTCTACTGCTCGAGTTGGATAAATCTGAACTCCAGCTTCAAGTCGCGCCGCAACAACCAATCAGGAGCCTGGTGACGTGATGCTCTGACCCTAGTTCAAAGGGGCAGGTCCGGCCAGCCAAAGCCATTCATTCTTCAGTCCTTTTTATTCCTGTCTCTCTGTAAATAGGTATATTTTATATATTTATGTTTAATGTTTTTTTTTTGTTTGAGAATTTTAATATTATTTCCAAAAAAAAATTGTAATGACTAATGTCTCAGTTCTACTACACAGCAAATATTGGCACACAACTTGGCACATGTAGAATTTTTCATATTATACTAATGAAAAAAATATACTACTATATAGGAAAATAGTGAAGACAATTATTTAAGAGAATAAAGAGAGGTTAGTTTATTTTGGAGGCAAGCTCCATTTATTAAGAAAATGTAAAAAAAAAAAGAAGAAGAAAAAAATGCAGGAACGCTCTTTAGAGGTTTGTGGGTGGCTCTTAAAAGAGCCGTTGTGGGGAAGTCACTGGGACTTAAAATAGGCTATGCTTTTGGCTTCCAAGACACAGCTCCCTCTGCCGAGAAGTGGGCCATGAACTTCTCCTTCACTGGGACAGCCTCTCTGGAGGAGTTGTTGGCTGCTACACGACCCAGGCCTGGCAACGGCTCCACCACAGCAGGTGCCACACCCCTCACAGCAGGTGCCCCTCTCTCGTCCAAACCGCGCAGAAAATAGTGGAGAACACACGTCGCCTTCACACACTTCTCTGCAACTTCAGGACTGAGCTCCATGGAGCGCCATTACAACCTCCACTGTGAGGAGAGGACACTGAAGACACACTCCACTATCATCCGGGCCCCGGAAAGGCGATAGTTAAAGATCCTCTTCTCTAATGGCAGGAGGCATCCAGGGAAAGGCCTCATGAGCTCCCGCCGCAGCGGGAACGCTTCATCAGCCACAAAGACATGGGGCTGGGCTCCACGGTGTTCTCCACCCGGTAGAGGCTGGTCAGGAGGCAGATGGAGAGTCCCAGCCCGAAGAGCCTGACCAAAGGTGGAGTTGGCCAGAATACCACCGTCGCTGGTCCTCCCATACCCCCCAACATCAATGACGCGGAAGCGATACCCTGCATCCACAACCGCAAGGAGAACAATGGAAAAAGTTCCCTTGTAGTTGTAGAACATGGATCCCAGGGCTCTAGACTAACTTTTTGCCATGGGCGTAACTGTCACGGCTGGCGGGGTGAGCCGTGTGGTGTTGGAGGAGAAGGAGGACCCAAAATGCAGGCTGATGCAGCCGACTGATGATATGAGTGAGGGTTTATTTACAGGTGACAGTGGCAGAAACAGACAGCGAAGCATGAGAAAACAACTGAAGAAACCTAAACTGGAAGAACTAAATGACAAACCTGAGAGCATACAAAAGGGGTGCGGGGCAGAGAGACGCAGAGATAGGAACGAAACACCATAGAACGCAGACGAACCGACAACTAACACAGACCGACACCCACTATATATACACACACACACACAAGGTAATCGGGTAATCGCACACATGAGGGAAGAACAGCTGATCTGAATACACATGATGACTGGAGGGCACAAGCTGAACACAATGACAACAGACACAGACCTTCAGAATAGAACAGGAAATCCAGAACACGAGCCTTCAAAGTAAAGCAGGAACACACAGACTGATTTACAACACAACACGGGGACATGAACTGAGCACCGAGGACAGACACCGGTAGGGCTGAATATACACCAAACTTCAGGTTCAACCCCAAACTAATACAAAATCAGAATAAACACAAGTCACACAAATGAACTTCAAGGAAACACAAAACGCTGGGTCAAAATGACCCAGGACCATGACAGTACCGGTACGCCTAACTTTAAAAAGTTAGGCGCACACAAAGTTTATAATAATTTATATAATATAATGTGTTTTTCTGGATACACTGTGCTTTTTCAGCATTCAAAGATTGATGACACCATGTCAGAGCACTGGCTATGAATTTCAGAAGGATCAGGCCTTAACTTAACAGAAAAGTTAGCAATAGTTCTTTTCCTATTACAGCTACATCCACTTCTGTCGTGCCTAGGCTGCTCACTGGGGCTGGGTATCATCACTGATTTCTATAATCCATTCGATTCCGGTTTTCAAAGTCCCGATTCGATTCAACTTAGCCTCAGACAGTCAGAAATATTATAATTCTGATCATTTATATGTACTGACTTCATCAGAATTGTGAACATCACAGCAGATGCCTTTGTGTGAAAGTAACTGAGAATAAAACACAGAAAAACATGAAGGAGATTTTCCTGGTATGGCTTTTTATTGCAGATAACCTTAAAAATATTCTACAATGTTCTGCATATAAAGTTTAAATTTCTTCAGTATTGAACAACAGAAAAATAGGCTTTCTTGTCCGAGGTCATTTAAGTGAAAAAAAGAAAAAGAAAAGAAAAAGACAGCAGCCGACAGCGCTGTAAACAACGGTAGACTGGTGGGTAATAAGCGAATGAATAATACAGAAAACAGAGATTGGAGACGGGAAACTGTTCTTGAAGTACAGAGAGAGATAGAGAGAGAGCTAGCTGTGCATGAAGTGTGATTTTAATAGTCGTGGAAGCAAAACAGCAAAATTCATGACGACATTGATCAAATGTGAAACGCAGTTTGCTGCTTCTTTTGCTGCTGGCTCGGTGAATTTTGGTTGGAGAGAGACAAAACCTGCAGCTCAGAATCAGCGCAAAAAGACGTAATCACAGCGCGGACCGGACGCATCAGAATCGCTAAGCTCCGACAGCGTGTCCGTCTACGGGCCGTCGGGTGAGAAAGCCGAGAAAGACAAAGTTGATTCTGATGCGTCGGGTCCGTTCTGTGTTTACGTCTTTGTGTGGAATCCGTGTACCTGCTCTCATTTGCCGTTTGGTTGTTGTTGAAATGGTTTTGTGAGCTTTAATCTGAGAATCTGGCGTTTCTGGCAAAACACAGTTATATTTAAAAGTTGATTCAGGATTTAATGAATTGATATCGCTTTATTCAAGCTACTCACCTCCCACTTCCACCTGCACTTTCAACTGGACCACGGCCAATCAGAGAGGTCCCGCCCCTTACTATCTCTGATTGGTTTAGTCCACGATAGGGGCATAATGTGTGTCTGTTGTTGACCACAGGGAAGGTTGCAGATTTTTTTTTTATTTTTTATTTTTTTGCTACCCGAACAGTTGGTCGCACAGGTGCAACCAAATATTTTTTTTTTTAGTCACACCACTGAAAAATTTGGTCGCATTTGCGACCAAATTGGTCGCACTCTAGAGCCCTGGATCCTGAGTTGGGGGGTGCCTTCGTCTGGACGTGCTTCCCATCCAGAGCTCCACAGCAGAGAGGGAAGTTCCAGCGCTCCTGGAATCCCTCTGCAATGGACCGCCAGTCTGCAGTTGAAGGCATAGCCATGAAATCATCCACTAGACAGTCCCAGATGGCCGTCGCTACCTGGGGGATGATCTGGCTCACCGTGGACACACCAACTCTGAAACTGGACGCGATGGTCATAAAATAGAAAAGGCCTTACCCAGCTAAGGAGGATATTAACACCTCTCTCGTGCCCGGAGAGTTAGAGAGAATGTCTTTGGGATCCCTGCTGCACAGTTTCAGGTAAAAAAAAAAAAAAAAAAAGATCAGGTATTACAAATGAATAGGGGAGACAAAATTAGTGTAGTGTAAATGTAAATGCGTTCATCCCCTTTTGTCTGATGAAAATAACTACATACACACACACTTTTGTTATTTTGGGGGATTATTTGCGATGTGCCCCTCCCCTCACAGCAGGTGCCCCTATCTCGTCCAAACAGCGCAGAAAATTATGGAGAACACACGTCGCCTTCACACACTTCTCCGCAACTTCAGGACGGAGCTCCATGGAGCGCCGATACAACCTCCACTGTGAGGAGAGGATACTGAAGACCCACTCCACTACCAGCCGGGCCCTGGAGAGGCGATAGTTGAAGATCCTCTTCTTTAATGGAAGGAGGCATCCAGGGAAAGGCCTCATGAGCTCCCACCACAGCGGGAATGCTTCATCAGCCACAAAGACATGGGGCTGGGCTCCACGGTGTTCTCCACCAGGTAGAGGCCGACGCGGGACAGCAGCTCTTCAAACTGGGCGAGGGACAGACGGTGGTACCGCTGAAAGCGTCATCCAGACGCAGCTCCTGGAGCAAGTGGTGAAACTCACCAAACTGCTCACGCTTCTGGAGGACCTGATGGACCCAGGTATGGCAAGGACGTCCTTTACGCCGCTGCTCTGCTCTCCACAGTAAATAGAGAAGGGAGACTCTCTCTGCAAACGCTAGATTGATAGCTGCCATCTACTTCCTCCCACATTTCTGCTTCATGCGCGTGAAAATTGCATATTTTAAAGCGCGACCAGTTCGCCTTGGACACGCTTCGGGGTGCGAATGTGCAAGCGACCAGCTAGGGGCATGTGGCGCTTTTTGGTCGCTTCTATCGCATTCGGTGTGTATGCACCGTTAGTCTTCCATGTTCCTTCTTGCTTATGACATCTCCACAACATTTCACAAGGAAGTCTCCTTTATCAAAGTAGCCACCTACTAAACACTCCTTGACCTTACAAAAAAAAATAGGAAATGTCAACATTAATCTACCACAGTGGTTAAACTTATGACTATACCAAAAATCTTCAAGTATCTTAGTATCTCAAGTTTGAATAAATTGATTAATTTCACCTCAAATCCGTCTTTGTCCCTACCCAAAAATGAAAAAATTTGCAATTTTGGGTTTAATCTTCACTCTTGGTTGCCTCGTTGCAATACACTGTACAATTTCTGTAATATTTCAGGAACGTAGTTTACAGTGAAAACTAATCTTTTACAGGGGGTGCTTTTAATCCTCTGGAGTCAAGGGTATAATTAGCAGTTTTTGACTACTCTTTGATTTTACCTCTATAATTCTGGTGCCTGAGTGCTGTAATTCTTTTTTTGACATGGAACTTAACTGCTTTCCATGTCCTTTGTCCAAGTTCTTTTGGTGAAGCTTCAATAAACTCAATACAGTCCGACTTGCCAGGAACTCTGCCACCTTCTATGAATCTTTTTCAAGTGTTTTGGGGGGGTTTGTTTGCTTTTTTTCCCCCCCTACAGCACGAGTCTCTTCTGCAGACCAGCTTCTCTTCTATGAAGCTCCTGAGAACAAACAAAAGGTATTAATAGATCTGTTATCATTTTACTTGAAGGGGCCTCTATGGCACTCAAGTACTCTGCACAACATTACAAACAGTAAAATACAGAAACGAGAAACAGCACTGGTTAAAAGGTGACACTGCTGTTACATTTGTGGATTGAAAGAAAATTTAAACTGATGAGTCTTGAGTGAGGATTTGAAAAGAGAAAGTGAAGTCATATTTCTGATGTTAGTGATTTCCAGAACATAGTAGTGAGATGGGTGTGAGGGACAGACAAGCGAATAGGAAACCAAACAAGTGAAAATACAACATGCGAGCAAGTAAAATAAAAAGTAACAACCATTTGTTTTTGCCATTTCAGAGGAGATATTGTACTGCATGTTGTAAAAGCCTCAAAAGTGTCAAACTCCAGTCCTCGAGGGCCAGCATCCTGCTTGTTTTTGAGTTATCCCTGCTCTACCTGCTGCTGATTACCTGGTTCAGGAGTGCTTTACCAATAAGAAGCTACAAGGGCAGGCTCGTTAAAGCCTGGAGTTTGACACCCGTGCTGTATGGTGTTATACAAATGTTGTAATTATTCAAACACGTCCAAATGAACCTTCAATATCAAACTTTGGGATTTTGTGATGCATTTGCAGACATTTAGCACAGCTTTCAGTGGCTCGTTTTGGAGTGTTACCTCTTCAGTAGCTTTTCACTCCCGCTTCGTCCGCCATTGTTGTCTCTCTATAATAGAGCATGCCCTGGAATGATGAGAGTTGAAGTGCTGGGCTCCCACACCTTGAACTGGCCTCTTGTAGAGAGTGATGAGGAGGAGTGGATGTTGGAGGCATGGGTACCCTCCATCTGCAAGGATGAAATGCACCGACCCAGGCCAGCCCACGTACGTGTCAATGAAGTGGCCCTAATGGTCACAAACCGCCTGCAAAAGATGATAGATAGTAACAGGAAACCGTTTCCATAGCACTGACCATAAGACTTGATGCGGATGTGGCAGCCGTTGATTGCACCCACCGCTTTCAGAAAAGCTTGGTGGCGTGCCAGCACTGCAAACCCACAGGACACTATCTCCATGTCCTTCGGGGTCTTTGGGAGGTGGATGATCTGGTGGTGAATGGCCACTACTTCTTCTGTGACTCGGTGAACAATGTAGTGGACAGTAGAACGAGGCATCCCAAACACTCTTGAGACCACCCTGTAGGATGCTCCACTTGCCAACCAGAAAAGGAACACCAGGGTCTCAATTGTGGCACCTCAACTATGCTGCCGATCCTGGTTCAGGAGATTTAGCAACACTGCCAGAGACTCCCTGCTTAGCCAAAAATCAGGCCTCGGATTCTCCTGGTTTAAAAAAAAAAAAAAAAGTCCAGGACTAGGACACTCATGTCAATCCTGCAGTACTGTGGTCTGGTCTTGTCATTATTGTGAATGTTGCTGTTCTTCTTAGAAAACACACAATTTAACATGTTAAAACATTATTTTGATTATTATACTTACGTAAAAGAAGAGAAAAAGAGTGAGAGTTTATGAATATCATTTCACCGAGGGGGAGAAGTGTTAAGGGCGGGAACAGCTGGTGATGCAAATCTGAAGGCTAGCCCGTCCCATTTCACAGCCTTGCACTTCTGGCCTTCAAAGGATCCGGCCTTCTTCTAAGGATGTGGCCTAGGACTTGGGACATAAAGTCTGACATCTTTCAGATGAAACTTAATGGAAGCAGGCGTGCAGCATAACTCTGGACTCTTCTTTGTCTGGTTTTTAAGCTGTCTGCCGCACATGATTTTTTTTACTTTTGCACGACGACTGATGTTTCCATAAGATCTTTTTGCTGAACATTCCAAAGCAATAACAGCAAGGTAAATAGTCTCCAACCAATGCTTTATTAGATGGCTGCTTCCATATTACAACTTCTCCTCTGCCCTTTTGTAGCACTTTGCTGTTGTGCTTTAAGTCTCCTTTATTGCGTAGTTGTTTCAAAAAGACTCTTCCTTTCTTTAGAACTCGGGGGGGGCAGCTAAAGGCATATGCCAACTCTGCCATCTCCACGTGCTTCCTCTGCAGATGTCTTGAAATTGAAATGTTTCCTTGAGACTTACCGCAGTAAAGACATAATGCCTTTTGTCCCATACTCGTTTGTCCTTGCTTTTTGTACAGGTTTTTACAGGCACCTTTGATTTCACATTTATTTATTTTTTCTTGTGATTATTTCTCCTTTTCCCATGTGTTCTGGATTTCTTTTTAACAGTCACATTTCTCATTTCTTGATCATCTCTTGAAGTAGTGCTAGGAACTTTAGGGATCTTACTTGGCAGACTGTGGGTTTCACCAACACTTGATTTTGAGCTCTGACTTGTTGTATTCTGTGTCTGAGCAAATGGATAACTCCAGCTCTGAGGAATCACTCTGGTCCTCCTGAATACCTGACTGTAGGTAAAGAGAATAATTATCATGAGAAGAAGTCAAACATTAAAGACACCTTAAGTGTCATCTTGAAGATGAACTATCAAATGTAATTATAAGGATAGTTTTACGGCTTTATTACATAATTCCAACTCCAAAAAGTTGAGACGCTGTGTAAAATGCAATGATTTTCAAAGCCCACATCTGAGGGTATGGGGGAGCATTAGTGCCTATGGAACTGGCAGCTTGCACATGTGGAAACGCATCATCAGCGCTAAAAGATAATACAGGTTATCGAGCAACATATGTGCCCATCCAAACTTCTTTTCAGGGAAGGCCTTGCGTATTTCAGCAAAACAAGGACTGTTGAGCAGCTAGAATCTTACATCAGACAAGAATGGGAAAACATTCCAATCCTTAAAGTCCAGCATCTGGTCTCCTCAATTCCCAGATGTTTACAGTGTTGTAAAAAGAAAGGAACACTACACCGTGGGAAACATGGCCCTGTCCCAACTTTTCTGGGACATGTTACTGCCATCAAGTTCAAAATGATCTAATTTTTTTTTTTAAAAATAGAAAACATCAATTGCTTAAACGGAGAATTTTTTCCATGTTCTACTATGAATAAAATATGAGTTTAGGAGATTTGAAAAACACTGTGTAGAATGTAAATAAAAGCAGAATTCAGTGTCCCAACTTTTTTAAACCTGGGACTGTAAAAGAAAAATTAACTAAAATGAGATGATACAGTATGCTGACACCTTTTATTGCATGGAAAACTTTTTGTCAGTCACACTAGTGCCATACACCAAAGATGACTTTTTGTTTTCTTTCCACAAACATTCTGTTGTATCAACCCACATGACAACAGTTTGCAATTAAATCAAAAAGTTACAACCATACGAAGAAAATCTGGTATAGTTCTGTGGAAAACCTCCAAATTGCTGATCCTCTGCTGTCAGCTTCGTCCATGCTATTTTATCTGTGCTACTGTTGACATAGTAAACATAACAGTAGAAATTACATGAATAGACTGGTTTGTCGTCACCAATATAACTTTTTTTATTCTGAATTAGACTGTTTTCTGATATCTGGCTTACATAATTTATATTTTAAAAATGCTGAGTTTTAACCATGTGTTGTCTTTGTGCCATTTTCAAGTACAAAGGCAAGATCAGTGTCTTATTTGCATTTTATGTAGAACACGGGGCTGACCTCACAGACATGAGTATCGTGCTAGCAGCAGTTGTTCATAGTAAGAGCATCAAAGGATCACGTTGTTGAAGACAATCACGTCAGATCTAAGAATCATTCCCACCTTAACTGTCGATTCTTGATGCAGATTCCAGTTTGCATCTGTTGTCATCTTTACCTATTAGACATTAATAATTGTTACTGAATTGTATGTAGGAATTTTAAAGACTACATTGTTCTTAGTAGAACAATGTTCAAATATTTTATAACAAGGCACATACCTGTGTTTGGCTTGCTGGCATGGCTTCCTTGACCTAATACCGAAGACAAAATTCAAGGTCACTACTTAGTTAAATTTAAGTAATCCAGTTACAGTCAATGACTTGGATGTGATACAGTACAACTGCACCAACAGTTTTCTTAGTGGGTACACTGTTGGAGTGACATTATTTCCTTTTTAACATCAGGACAGGATCTTATCATTTCCTCCAAGGTGTCTTATTATAACACTAAAACAGTGGCCAAGAGACGACATAAACACACTTTCCATAAATAGTGAAATTTTGGCACTAAACTACCCCACAGCCAAGATTGTTTCAAGGCACAGTTATAAAACACTACACAAAATGTAAGCCTTTGTATAACTATTTACCTTATTTGCTCTAAATAGCCAAATAAATATTGCATGGCAGCCTTGATCTTCCATTAAAAAAAAAAAAAAAACTTTCTGAAGCCCACTTTAGCAGCGGAATGCCAGGCTAACTGTCCGGTTGTTTGACAGTGGAAAAACACAGACAACAAACATGAAGAATATGACAACAAATATCAGGAATGAGACAAACAAGGCTACACAGAGCACCCTTGCTCAGTTGGGTCATGCTGATGTGCGCTACACCAGTAAATATAGTGTACAGACGCCGCTCAGTCACTGAAAACATCTACACTATTTAGTCATCACTCATTGGAAAGCTCATGCTACAGGCTGACAGGTGGTTTAATTTTTAATTGGGTCTGAAACTCAGATAACAAGCAACGCCGTATAAAACGCCATGTTGGCGTAAACATGTGTTAACGTTTATATTTCAGATGAGATTTGATGGATAAAGGAGGACGATGATTTCAAGCATTTTGGATTGTATACACGTTAAGACAATGAAATTCAAAGCATTGCTACTCGCACGCGTCACACTTCACTAGTTTCGTTTACATATTTTGAAACGCTAACTTGAATAGCGGAGATGGGCAACCGGGGTAGAGGTGGTGATCTGAAATGGTTTTCCAACAGTCTTGAAGGAAATTCCCAGAGATGCTGAGCACTTGTTGGCCTGTTTGTCTTCACTCTGTGGTCCATCTCATCCCAAACCATCTCAGTTGGGTTAAGGTCAGGTGACTGTGGAGGCCAGGCCATCTGGTGCAGCACTCCATCACTCTTCTTGGTCACAAAGCCCTTACACAGCCTGGAGGTGTGTTTGGGGTCATTGTCCTTTTGAAAAATAAATAATGGTCCAACTAAACGCAAACTGGATGGGATGGGCTGCTGCTGCAGGATGCTGTGGTAGCTATGCTGGTTCAGTGTGCCTTTAGTTTTGAATAAATCCCCAATAGTGACACCAGCGAAGCACCCCCACACCATCACGCCTCCATGCTTAAAGGTGGGAACCAAGCATGTAGAGACAATGATAGAGGGATGGTGGATATATTGGACAAAGGATGTTGAATATGGAGCTGCCAGGTAGGAGGAAAAGAGGATGACCTCAGGGGAGGTTTATGGATGTAGTGAAGGAGAACATGCAGAGGGTTGATGGGGGTGCGGGGGGGTGCCTGGTTACACTGGCACTGTGGACACTGAGCGACATGAATTTGATTAATTTAACAAACATAAATGATTAAGATTACAATAGTCAATAGTCGGCAAAGGATTCATAGCTGGGGGTCGTTAGTATGACACACAACCAACCCAAAGAAGCCAGTGTTTGAGGATCATTTTGAATTCTACTCACCCACTTTTGTCACCATCCACCCCAGGCCAATAATACTGTGCTTTGATAGTGCTGTGGATCTTTTACTATCCAGTGTCCACCACAGTGGCTGGCATGAGGACAGTTTTGCCAAGTGCTAAATAGGGCTGGGCCATATTATACCGTTCATGGTAATACCGGTACAATGTTAGGCAACGATAAGAAAATAAAATATCGCGATAGAATATGGGTAAAACGCGCATGCGCAGTGCCTTTATTTTCAAACACATGGCCAAAAAAGCATGGCGGAAATGGAGAATGAGAAGGGAGAAAGCGGATCGTTGAGTGAAACGGATGAACCAGAATTAGTTTGTAAAAATGGTGCAACTTCACTGGTGTGGAACTGGTTTGGTGTTTGTCCATCAGATACACACCAAAGCACTTTTTTTTTTTTTTGTAGAACATGCAAGCAGACCGTCGTTATTGCCGTATTTGTCGGGCTAAGGTGCTTGTAAATCTGGTAGTAATCTGGGTCCTAAACTCCGTCCCTTCAGGTCCCAAAGTCAAACACTGCAGCATCACAGAGAGTTAAAAACTGTCTAAATTCTTTCATCTTTAATAAAACGATCAGCATTGCTGCTTTACCAGGTGTAACTATGAAGTTTAACATCCAGGCATCCATAAAAACAGAATTTATTACATTTAACGGAGTTAGAAGTTAGCAGGAAGTTTGTGGAAATTAGCTCGCTAGTTACCTAAACATGATATAGCATGTTCTGACAGAGATTTCTGAAAAAATTCAAACGTACAGCTCTGCTATCACTTCCAACATAAATGAAGACAGAAAACTAAACAGCAGTGACGTTTGTAAGGTTACTGAAGTTGGGCTAGCTGGTATATCATGATGTGCTACGTGATCGCTAGCGACACAGCTATGTTAGCATAACATAAACAGTGAAACTGGAGGATGAACGCCAACCTTTTTTCCACTCGATAAAAGTTAACGTGAGGGTTCCTGATAGTTAGAGACAAATGCAATCGCATGGCAGGATGCTATAAACTGACCAAACTTCAACTGAGATAAATCCATCCACAATACGAGGTTAGTCATTAATATACTGCATCAACATGGGAATAGAGCAGCTGTCAGAGAATTCAACATTAATGAATCAATGGTACGGAAGTTGAGGAAGCAAAAAGAATGAGTTGAATAAAGTTTGATTTATCTGACTGCTTTGTTTCGCTTAATGTGTCTTATAATCCCGTGCACCTTATGGTCCGAAAAATACGTATTTGACTTTTTTATTTGGCACACTGCAGTTTAATGTAGCAAAGAACCTCTTTTTAACTTCAGTGGATATTATACATGGTTATGCTCAGGATATGTCAGCCCATTTCTACTGAAAATGTTTTTTGGTTAAACTTTCAGCAAGGAATTTGCATTTGCACTGTTAATTTTTTATATAGCTATAATATACATAAAAAACAGCTGCATGTTTAAGTGAAAATAAATGGATGGGAGGGGGGTTTGCGTTGTGGAGTTGTATTTTGTCTCGCATCAATTATATCGTCAGTTATATCGTTATCGCAAATTTTCAAATCTATATCATGATAAATATTTTTGGCCATATCGCCCTGCTCTAGTGCTAAATTCTGTTTGTTTTTTTGTTTTTTTTATTCCTCCATACATAATACAGGTCTCCATCTAGATTAACCCTTTAAGACCTACCATAGAAGCAAGTCCGCCAGAGCTTATATTATATTTTTACATGCTGTAGTGCCAGTTTTGGGAGCATTTCAAGTTGCTATACATCAATACAACCATTATAGCCCACATTTTAATAATATGTATGCATTAAGTGCATAGAAATTACATAAATTGCAAGAAAGTGCAATAAACTACAAAAAAATTGAAAATCATTTTTGTTTTTTTAACATGTATTTCTAGTTAGAGAAATTTAAGAGGCATATCCCTCAAAAGTGTAAATACAAAAAAGTTGCACAAAATAGGTTCCCACCACAGGAAATTTATTTTGAGTGTCTTCATAGTTTTATTTTTGAAATACACCAATTTTATATACTGCAGGAAAAACGAAAATAAATATTATAGTGCAAATTTGCAAATAAGCAGCATATGCATCAAAATAAACTATTTCCAGCAGTGCAATTTGAGTTCTAAGAATCCCAGAAACGACACAGAAAGTCATAAAGTCAAACATAACTTTTAAAAAGTATAGGCTCATGAGGCCCTGATGGTAAAAAACTACATTTCCGCGAAAATGACGTCACTTCCGGTTTCGGGCAGGTAATGGCGGACATGCGATAGTTCACGCTGACGTCTATTCTAACATAGGAAGTGGTATGAACAGCTGATCGGATCGGCAAAGCATGTTTCTGGAATATTATGTTTTTGTTGCTGCAAGTGCTTTTTATGCAGTTTTTGCAAAGCTATATGTGGAAGGAAACCGTGACCTAGGACAAGCTGATGGCATAAGATGTAAGTACAACTCCTCCGGTTTCATATGCTAAAAAAAATTATTGCGCTAGCTTACGTGTTTGCAGTTCTACAAGGATTTAAAAGTAGTTGCGCAAAACGGAGCGTGCCCGCTCTGAGCGGTTTTAAAGGGTTAAGCATGTAAATGGGCGGGGGGCAAGGGGAGTGGAATCACATTTAAAAAAAAAAAAAGGGAATACTACACTTAAATTCAACTTGAAATGAGCCATTATACTCTTTTATCCTGAAGGTCTCAGCTCTTCTCTTGATTATAGACCTTTCTTTGCTGGTTGACACCTCAGGATAACAATTGTGGAATTTCAAATCCAGAATCTCCCTCAAAATTTTAGGATCTGTTTCCCTCCCTCACACCTATTCATTTATCTAACAAACCTAATGACTTGCTTACTCCACTGCGCCATAGACTCACAAACTCAAA
The DNA here is from genome assembly GCF_051167445.1 of Perissodus microlepis. Taxonomy (NCBI): domain Eukaryota; kingdom Metazoa; phylum Chordata; class Actinopteri; order Cichliformes; family Cichlidae; genus Perissodus; species Perissodus microlepis. Next base: position 4,993,481 of record NC_140465.1, read on the forward strand.
AACACAAGACAATCCAAATGGCACACCTGAGTCACTCACTTTCTTAAATCGACTCACTTTCTCATGCTCTACTTAATCACACTGGCTTGAGTTGCTTTCTATTCACTAACTGCTATCGCCTCACAAAGCCACAAATGTTTGTTAAATTAATCAAGTGTATATAGACTGTACATAAGTACCAATTCTCACCAGCTGCGTGGATCAATTATTGCTTGATTGACTGACGGGATGGTGGCCTTAGTCCTATTGCATCAAAATATCTATTGCAGTGCCATTTTTATAATTCAGCATGATAGCTGAAGGAAGGATTTCCGGGGTGTCAGGAAAAACTTTCAGTCTTACAACTGATGGGATCATGTGGGATGTTATTTGAATCCAGGACCTGGCCGGCGGTTCTGGGAAACCTGGGAGTAAACTTGTGGATCCACGCTGAATAGGGGGGGAGGACTTCATGCCCAGTGTAAGACCAGTACTAACTACTAACAGCATCAAGACACTACAAAGTAATGAACATCTTCACCACAGTTAATGTGTGTGTGTGTGTGTGTTCAGTTGATGTGAGTGATTATTATTGGTGATTCAACAGAAATTGGGGGGGATGACAGCCTCTCTCCACAGTGCCACTTTGACCTCTGACTCATCCTTTAATAATAAAGGGTCCAAGGGTTCCATCTAAATGTGATAAAGAAGGGCAACTTTTTTTTTTAAATAAAAATGAATGAATAAAAATAGCATTAGGTAACTTCGCATTATTCTACCTTGTATATGGTACCTACCATGTCTTTACTGGAGTTTTAATTTTAAAAAAAAAGTTTAAAATCTTAAACTACATCTAAGAAAATAAATGTGAGGAAACTGACAGCTTTGACCCATCCCTTGACTATTACATCTGGCTCAGTGACACCAAAGTAAAAGGTGGCCCAGGAAGTTGCCTTTCCTCAGCCTCCAGCAGCCGATCGATCCGGATGGGAGCAGTCACATACTGCAGATAGCTGTGTCTTTACTTGTCAGCATAGATCTGATGCGTCCACAGATAGCCGACAGAGAGCCGATGGGACTACCTGCACTGTCGCAGCCATCAGGCCCATGAGGCGGAGATACAGGCCCCAGCTCACCCGAGAGTGGGGGCCGAAGTGGTCAAGGCACGTCCTGAGGGCTTGCTGCCGCCGCTCCACTGTGACGGAGTCCAGGGACATGCCCAGGGACACGTCTGAGACGGTTCCAACCTGCACTTCGGTGCCCCAGAGCCCGAATATGAGAGACCAGAAGGGCAACATGGCTGCGGCACTGTTCTTCTGAGGAGGCGCAGACCAGCAAGTCATCTAGGTAATTCAGGATACTGAGGCCCCGCAGCCTCATAGGAGCAAGGGCCGCATCCACGCACCTGGTGAAGGTTTGGGTGCTAGGGAGATGCCGAAGGGGAGGACGCGGAACTCGAAGAGCTGCCCCTCGAACCCGAATCTGAGGAACCGTCAATGACCCTGCCAGATAGGGATCTGGAAGTAGGCGTCCTTCAGATCGATGGTGGCAAACCAGTCCCCTGCATTGACGGCCTGATGCACCCTGGGGACCATCAGCATCTTGCACAGCTCAGGGGCCTCAACTGCTATCTCCGGCCCCTGAGCTCCAGAATGGGACGAAGACCCCCATCCCGCTTGGGGACCAGAAAGTAATGGGAGAAAAACCCTGCTTGGCGATCCCCAGCGTCTACCTCCCGTATGGCCCCCTTCAGCAGAAGTGTGGCCAGTTCCTCCTGCAGCACCTGGGCCTGCACCGGGTCGCTCACGTTGGGGTTGGGGTGGTAGTTACAGGGGGTCTGCGGCAAAACTGCAGGCCATAACCCTTGGTCATGGTGGAAACCACCCAAGGGTCCGCCCCCAGGGCTGACCAAGCCACCCTGCGCTGGGAGGGGGCAGGGTGGCCCGGCTCCGAGCGATGTCAGGAAGGAGGGGGAGCAGTTGGAGGACAGCTGAGCCTTGGCTCCACATGGCCGCACCCGCCTGCCCTGAGCGCGGCTGCTGCGTCTACGAAAGGCCTGTTAACTAAGCTACACAGGCCTATGTTGCCATAGCCCTGTGTAGCTTAGTTAACAGGTCATCCATGACCATACTTGCCAACCTTGAGACCTCAGAATTAGGGAGACATTCATAAGGGCTTTTGGGGGGGGGGGAAGGGGTCATATGTAATGTTGTCCGATAAATAAACTCTGTAAAATGCAAGGGTTTTTTTGTGTGTGTGTGTATGTATATAAGTTAAATTAAATAGTTGTCCATTACTTGTGCAACAGATGGTAGTGATGGTTCAATAGAACCATCCTATACAACAACAGCTACAGGTACATACATAAACAGAACTGGGGATACTCTTCCCTAACTGTAACAATATCCGTAACAACAACAATATCCATAACAACAACAATATCCATAACAACAACACTTCTATTTGAAGGTGCAATGCTTCGCAGCCAGCAGCACATCCCTTGAAGGAACATAGGTATGGGCAGCACCTGTGAAATTTAATTTGCAGGAAAGAAGTGAGTTAAGGGTTGAATTGTCCATCTTTGTTCTGTTCTCTGTCACTATCTTTCTAACCATGCTGAACACCCTCTCTGATAATGCATTGCTGTGTGGCACACACAATAGTGCATGCACCAGAGTCTGGAATCTTCCAGCTCTCCCTAGCATAGCCCAAAACCTGTCAATCCTTGCTTCCTGAGGAAGATCTTCCCTGCCAAGCACCTTGTACTCCACTACTTCTTCCCTAAGGCTATCCAGGTCCAACCGCAGCTGCGGCAGACTTTTCCCTAGCTCTATAACTGCAAATGAACATGAGCAAATTAAGCACAAGTGAGCTGGAGATATAATTGCTTTCTCTATTATTATACTCTGTAACTTTTGAAGTTGATTATTAAACAACTACCGGCATCAATTAAAAAAGGGGATGCACCTGAGTTTGGAGAAAATAGATTTTTTTTTTTTCTTTTTTGCCTGTCCCATTTGGCTCTTTTGCCATCAGAATTATTGTCTAAAGGCGAAGAAAGATGCCCAACGGATTTACTTTACCAAATGGACCATCCCAGCCTTGCCGTAATGGTCTATTTGATTCACCTTTTATTGTTTATTTTATTTTATTTTTACTTGTTAAATATGGGACAGACTTGACTGGGGAAAAGAAAGGGGAGAAAGAAAGAGGGAAAGAAAAACAGCGGGGAAGAGGGACGGGGATAAGAGGCCAGGGGGGGGTTGCAGTGACGTGCCCGTGAGCTCCGCCGGCAGCCAGCTGTGCCAGAGTGACCGAGCCCCAGGCCGAGAGGCCGAGGGCCCCCCGAAAGGGCCCCCCGAAAGGGCCCGAGCGAGCCCCAGGCTCCAGGCCCCGACAAGCAGCCACCAAGGAGTGAGCCGGTGGGTACTCGGACGTCCATCCCCAGACACAAAGAACCACCAACGCACCAATGTCTGCGGGCGTCTGCCACTGGCAGGGGAAGTGGTGGGGAGAGATAGGCCTCCATACCTTGGAGGGCCTGAGATGTCTCTAGAGAGGTGGCGTCTGATACCCGACCTGACATATAGATACAGACATCCATTCCCACCCTCATGCTCTCATATGCAATTACTCAACACTCACCCAACGTGGAGACAGACATAAAGAGACACTGTACACACAATCACACTCCCCAAGCGTACTCTAAGCCCCAGGTCTAGGTACCCTTGCCCCCGGAGGGGGACACCGCACCAAGACCCGGGTAGTGTTACCCTTTTCCCTGGGGTGGAGAGAAGCAGACTGCCCCGGCTCGGCAGCAGCAGGGAGGCCCCACATTCCAGACCCCAATCGGACGACCAACTACTATTGAAGTTGATTATTAAACAACTACCGGCATCAATTAAAAAAGGGCATGCACCTGAGTTTGGAGAAAATTGATGCCATGACTCTGGGTCCAACACGGTTAGGTTTTGGAGGATGATGTTGTCGAGGGGAACATAGTCATCATCTTTGCGGTCACAGGTACAAAGAAGTCTCTTACTGCCCTGTGACACATGATCGGATCAAAGAATACAGGCATTGTATGATGGATTATCAGTCAGCTCTTAGGAGGTAAGCTTATTTGGATAACACAATAATCATAATGCTTACTTGATCATCATTGGGACAGGAGGGGAAAGTTCATCCATGTTGTCCTCCAAGAGGCTTTGTGCAGCTACTCCAAGAAAGAGTTCTTTGTCTGGCAACTGTAGGCTGGCATCCTTGAACTTGATGTGCTTCAGTGGGATGTCAGCAATAAGGCTGGCAGGGAGAAATCTTCCCATGAATCTTCTCACCAGGCTGGTCATCTCCTTGTGTAGAGGCGGATCAAGATAAACAAGGATTGAGATAGCAACTGAGGAGCTTTAGATAACTAGATGACTAACATAAAAGAATATCAAAATACAAGGTAACTCAAATCATAACTAATAACAAAACAACAAGAACTTAGCATGCCTACAATAGTACATAAAGATGGTGCAAAATCAACACAAAATGTTGGGTCCCAGACCCAGCCCATGACAAATACTGCAAGCAACTAAGAAAAAAAAAATACACATAAGTTTACTTAAGCTTACATCCCTTATCAGATATTTGTGGTAAATGTTGTGTAATAAAGTGATTCTTTACCCCTGAAATTTTGGTTGCTGTTACAGTAGTATGAGTTACTGTTGTTACCTCTGGAAACACTTTATTTTTATGTATTTTCTGTTTTGTAGCTCTGCTTCAATACAGAAAATACTTGAGCTGAGAGCATCATCTCAATTGTTGTTTTTAACTGATGTTTGTATTGGGGGAAAAAAATCGTAGTTTGATCGCTGAATTTGGTAGGACTAAATTTTATTTCCACACACACTTGTAGATGGATTTCAGTTTGCACACATCATCTTGAAGACTAACCTGTGAGAATAGGTTTATTTTTAGTGTGTGATAAAGCTGTGGCTGACTGTTGTCTAAGTCTTAATGATAAACAATTTAAATTCTTGAGACTGATGCTGTGGGCCAAGTTTATGCAAATTTATTTGACCACCTGTCATAAAACAAAAATAACTAGTGCTGTCAGCGTTAATCTCATTAAAATGACGTTAACGCCATAACCGCATTAACGCGGCAAATCTCTGTGAGCAAGTTAATGCGGATCGCTCTGTGCGAGGGGCTGCACGAGCTAACCACAATAACTCGTTGATGCCGTGCATCCCTTGCACGGGGCGTAAATCTGGAACTAAGATGAATAGTACAAGCTTACCCTCAAATCTTAGATTTTCTTTGAGCCTCGCCTCTGTCAGTGCGCCCCACTGGTGATGGCTGTGGCTACAATGTAGCTTGCCATCACCAGTGTGTGAATGGGTGGATGACTGGTTGTGTAAAGCGCTTTGGGGTCCTTAAGGACTAGAAAAGCGCTATACAAATACAGGCCATTTACCATTTGAGGGACTATTAATATTATTGTACATTAAATTTATTAAATTTATTTATTTACATTTCTTAATTCTTTCTAAGAACTTTCTAAGATAATACTTATGTGTTATTGAAAAAATAAACATTTAAGAAACAAAAAAGCATGCAATAAAATAAATGCATGATATCCTTGTGAACTGGACACATAAATTATTCATTAATTTTGGATAACAGGGATCCACAATGTGACGAAGAACAATGGAGAGACTAATGAAAATTGTGTAATGTGTTTGAGTTAAAATAGGAGTTTAATGTACACAGCACTGCTTTTGAAATAACCTGTATGTTGGATCTGCGCTTTAGCAGACCTGCTAGTTTAGAGACTCATCACTCATGAAGAAAGCAAGACAATGACAGAACCGGGTTTTACTTGCTAGCAAGGAATTCAAATAAACAGCCTTCCTTGCAGCCTTTTATTCTGAGAACACAAGCACCGCCCATTGTAAAAAAAAACAAAAAACCCTATGGTCACAAAAGGTTAAAACACTGTGTCTGTGTGTGTGTGTGTGTGTGTGTGTGTGTGTGTGTTTGTGCACCTGACTTCCTGCCACACAATATATGCTTACAACTGTTTAACCACATTTCCTGGTTATCCAAAGGTCATCCCCCCACACGCTTATATGGCTTAACTTTAATGGTTCACCATATGCAAGCATAGGCGAGCCCCTAAATGGGGTGGACATCCCTCAGAAGATAAGGAAACCAGAATCTCACATGGAATGTGCCTGCAGTTAAACAGCTACAGCTAATTACCTCCCCCAGCATCATAGATGTGTAGGGGAGGAACAGACGAATATCTAACCATGCAGTTTACTTACAAATTTAAGTACAACAATGACAACATTTAACAATTTCAACCTAACACTGTATTTTACTCAGTTTTCTCAATAGTACAAATAAATACAGTAAGGATAGAACAGAATTGCATATACGGGCCATTTGTCCATGTTCTAAAGTACAGAACATATAGTATGAATATGAGGAGCAGACAGTCACCTAACCATACCAGCAGCACAGAGGCAGCCAAGATCAGGTCAGCTGACAATCTGCCTGGATATTCATTCTTCTTCTAAGAGTTCAAGGACTAGTAATACATTTATATACAATACAATACAATACAGTGTTTAATGAGTTGTATACCACAATAAGACTGAGTGCTCTGAGATCACATCAAACTGTTTCTATTCATCAGCTACATTAGTATAAATAAGGTGGTCAAAAACTGATTTTAGCTTTTAGACAGGCAGTACCAACAAGGATGTAATTCACTTTATGTAAACCACAAATATATTTGACTGGCCAGAATGACAGGGCAATCTGGAGAGTAACAGACAAGTGATGGAGTATATGTATATACTGGGGGAAGAGATTAGCTGATTGGGAACAAATGGTACAGAAACTGTGCAGATAAACAAACAATAACTATATTTATTATAATTAAATAAAAGAAAAAAATAATAACCATGACACGGCATAAAGAAAGATGTCTTGCATAAGGTTAACTTCTCAGCTTTTACACCATATAATCATGTTGTGTAGGTACCCCATATTTTGCCTGTAACCCTGGAGGTTCCTGGTCTGTTTGGAGTGGTGGTTCATGTCACTCATACTACAAGACCCAAGTTTTCTCAGCAGAACAAAGTGATCAGTATTATCCACGTCACCTCTCTAAGGCTGGCTGGCTGTAGGAATTGATGGAAATGCAATGTTGGCGTTAAACCACTGGATGGCAGACAAGATACACCTATCAAGAGTGTGTGCCCAGACTCAGTCCAGTTGCACAGCTTCCCATTACTCAGTTTAGTTGAAGCTACGACTTACCTACAGGCATGTCTGGAGCTACTGTGAGGCAGTTTACTGGAAGCAGACAAACTGAGAAGAATGGATCACAGAAACGTCTTTACTGGCATCTAGTGATGTCCGGTGAGAAGAGGAGGTTTGAGGACTTCTTGGCATTCTGTGTGGGTCTCCAAATCCTGACACTAATTTGTCATTTGTATGAGGTAACAAAACAAATAAAAGAAGCTCCTCAATGGCAGCAATAAGAGTGGAATGACGGGACAGCTCCTGATGTGCAGAAAGAGCATCAACTAAACAAAGTAATACATTTCAGTCTATTTGCACTGGGTAGTGTTTAAAGTGCTAATTAGCATTGTGTGTTAATGACAGACTTCACAAGATTATACACTTTAAACTAGTTTATACTCGATGGCAAATATAATCATCTATTGTGGATCATATCATAAATATCACAACAGATGGACTCAAATGCAGATTTATTTACAATTAGAACAGTGACAGGAGCCGGTAACTACAGCTGAGGATATTTTATCAGGCCCAGAGTGAAGAGTCTTCTGCAGTGGATGAGTCTAGAAACTGGTAAGTATAATATAAAGAAACATTTACAAGGGGTCAGTCTGTGGAATAGGAGATGCATATTAATATCACAGGTGGAAATCTGAGTAATACTGATGCACATCCATGTTATTGAGTGTAAAGAAGGAGTCAACTGGAAATGTTTCAGACATGAATCCAGTAGCAGGTGGAGAATAGCAGTAGCACTGACTGAGTGAGGTATCCTCATATTACAGATGAGAACACGTAGAGTGCTGGAAAAAGGTATTGACGCCCTTCCAGATTTTTTTTTTTTTTTTGAAGAAATTATCCCCCACACCGTTACACACACCGTTGCATCTCCACCAGCAGCTTGAACTGTTGATGCAAAGCAGGAGTGATGAGTGCTTTCATGCAAAGCTGTCTGTTGTAAAACCTAGTCAGCATAATGTGTTTAATATAGACATTTAAGGGAGGGGCAGTTGGAGCAGTCTTCAATGGACATGTAGATGAAGGGAACAGGGGTGAATAGTGGTGGTGGATTTAATGGAAGAATGGCGTATTGATGGTGAACACTGAACACAGTAGAAGAAGAGGCAGGACCACAGTGCGATGTGTAAGAGTGGAGGAAGTTGCACTCAGGTGGACTAAATCTTGCACAGAAATTGCAGTCTGAAAGACAGGAGAATTCAAGATAGTGTAAGGGCAGAACAGAGCTAGACAACATCTGGCTCTACCGTTCTTGATTTCCAAAGTCATCCTACAGACTAGCATCAAAGATTAAATGGTGGAAATTTTGGAAGGAAGAATGCTGTGCAAGGGAAGAGTTGAGACAGGCTCTGGGTGGTAGGGAATGTTACCGGGTGACTGAATAATTACAGGTAAAGTAGTGAGGTAAACTGCAAAGGTGTTTGGTGTAACCTCTGGACAGAAGAAAGATGATAAGAAGACTTGGTGGTGGAATGACGAAGTACAGGAAAAAATTCAGAAGGAAAAGTGGGATAGCCAGAGAGGAATACTGGGAGCAAATAGAGAGCTGACAAAAGAAAATGCAAACGGTGAGTTGTATGTGAGGCTGGACACTAAGGAAGGACAAAATAACTTGTATCACTGCAGAGAGATTGAGCTGGAAAGGATGTGCAGCAGGTTAGAGTGATTAAAAAAAACAAAAAACAAACCTGTCCTAACATGGGAACAGAGAGCTGGGAAGATGGCAGGAGCACTCCGAGGAGCTAGTGTATGAAGAAAATGAGAGAGAGAGGATAACAGGAAAGTTAGTGAATCAGGAAGTACAGAGGATTAATGACAAAATGAAGGCAGCTATGAAGGCAGTTGGTTCAGGTGACATACCTGTGGATATTTTGAGATATGTAGGAGAGATGGCAGTGGGTTTTTTTTTAACTGAGATTGTTTGATACAACTCTATGGAGAGGTAGAGGTACGTACTGAGAGCAGAGGAAATGAAGTAAGAAGAAGCGAGTAGAGTAGACTGTGTGTGGACACGAGGTGAAGAAGAGAGTGCATGCAGCGTGAAGAGGGTGGAGAAATATCAGTAAGAGTGAAAGGGAAATTTATAAGATGGTAGTGAGACCTGCTCTGATGTATGGTTCGGAGACAATGGCATTGACATGAAAACAGGAGACCGAACTGGAGGTGCCAGAGTTTAAGATGTTGAGATTCTCACTGGGAGGGACCAGGATGGAAGTATATCAGAGGGACGGAGAGGGCACTTTGTTTTTGTTTTTTTTGTTTGTTTGTTTTTTGATAAGCCACTTAGCACCGACCTATGACTCATCCAAGCTATATGAGGCACCTGGGGATGAACCAGTGAGTTCAGGCTCTCTTGAAGAATAATGGTGGTCATACCAAACATGGACTTGTACTCTGCCTTTGCCTTATGTACCGTTTCCATTTATCTCTTTACATTCCAATAAGTCTCTCCCTCCATTTCCCATTTTCCTAGCAAAATAAATAGCAGATGGCTCAAGATTTTTGCACAGCACTGTCTGATTCTTGTGTTTTTAAAGATTTTTGCTGTTGTTTGTTTTAAAATTGCAAAAACAAAACACATTGTGATCATCAGTGTTCTCACTTTGGTACAGCAGTGGAGGAAACAGGACACGTGCGCTTGTTGATTTTGTGACACTGAGTTTTTACACTTCTGACAACTTGGGAACCTGCAGCTTTCTTTCTAACACACCCCTCACAGTGTCTTATGAACACACACACACACACACACACACACACACACACACACACACACACACTCACTACTGAACATCCCAGAGCAAAAACAATGAGATGCTGAAGAACGCTGCTTTTGTAACTGGAGCACACACAGCTTGCCCGACAGCATTTTCTCCAAAATCCTTCAATTGAATTTTTCTTTCCGTGAGGGGAAGACGCTGCTCTCTTTCCATCCCAATATCCCTGAGCAAACACTTGCGTCAGCTGTTTGTGTTTGCCAATACATTATGACTATGAATATTTTAAAGGCAAAATGGAGTTGTGTATCTGCAGTCACTCTGAGGAGGAACCACTGTTCCGAATTAATTCACATGCATTTCATTTAGCAGTGCAGAATTATACAGCTCGTGTCAGATAATTCAAAGTTACATGCTCAGCCAAGTAATGGATACATTTTTTCTCTTTCTTCCTTCTCCGTGAGCCTCTGAAATCTCCACATCAGCAGAAATCAGCTAAAACTGAAACAGTTTTTGTGTGTGTAAAACTTTGTGCTGTTACACACTAATGCAAAAAAAGAGAAGAAAATACTGTAAAGAATCTCCCAGAAGTCTCATTAAAATGTAAAAACGTGCATGTGTTTGATAAGTGTTTTTTCTGTCCAATCTTTGATTCTCTGGGTAAAAATAAATTTCAATTTTAAAGCGGGCAGGTTTAGTTATGAGACAGCAGCTGCTGCTAGTCGAAGTGACTGCATGTCTAATAGTCTGATCTGAATTGCTTCAGTGCTATTCAGGAGAATGGAGTATACTGTTATCAGCAATGTTTATTTTCTGTGCCCTTTCTTTGTACTTGATGTCTATCAGTGGCGTTATTGATTAGCAGAACAGCAGCAGCTGTTCAGACTGGTGTGAGCGGGGAACGTCCCTCCGTTTCATTCAGCCGTGTTTACTTGAGCTGATATAAATTGAGTGAATGCAATTGATTTTGGGCATCTGCCTTTCAGCAAAGGGGAAGTTAGTGGAAAACGGAAGAGACGACAGCATCTCGGTGCAGCAAAGAGGAGGAGAAAGAAATGTGTGTGAGAGCGATAGAGACAGACAGATGGTGTTGCTGCACGGGAACCTGGCCTAATGTAGTTTCATTCAGCCCTTATCACCGCTGGCAGCGTATTGGCACAATTTAAACAGATAGAGGGAATAGTGAAAATACTCTAAAATATTATATTAGTACGTATTTCACAGCGCGTTTTACAATGCAATGATTTTGCCTCAAATTTTCTTTAGATTACACCTCCGGTTAGCAATGGTAAATACTGTAAATGTGGGCATTTTAAGTTTAAAATCTCCGTTTTTGTAGTTACAATTATTGCGTAATGTTGGATAAACTGCCAGTGGAAGATATTTATGCTTCTTGAAACTGTTCAGAATCTCGGTGCTGATTGAAATTTCACTTGCACTTTTTTTTAAATTTATTAGGGGCATCACCTTCCTGTAGGAAATTAACATGTTCTCGCTTTGTCTGCATTGACTTCATCTGGGCAATCCAAACACATTATTATTAGGTTAACTGGCGATTCAAAATCGGCAGTAGGTGTTGAGGTGACCCTGTGTGGTTATCTGTCTGTGCGAGCCCTCTAATAGACCAGTGACCTGTCCATGTTGTATACTGCCTCACACTCAGTGACAGCTGGTGTATGATCCTGGCCCCTTGCGACAAACTGGAACAGCACATACAGGCAAAACAGCAATGTATCGCTGTTTATAGTTGAGTGCTAGCATCTGGCAAAAATAGCGGTGGGCTGGCGTATCATGGCTGATGGAAGCAGTGTGAGCTGACAGGATGGAAATAACAGAAAGCTGGAGCTAGTTCCTTTAAATGGGGAGATTATGTGGTAAGGTAACAGTTAATACCTCAGTCACACTTGAGAAAAAATAGGTAAACTCCTTGTTACCAACTGCTTGTACAGAGGTTGAGCAACCTGTCTCTAAGGCTACGTTCACACTGCAGGTCTTAATGCTCAATTCCGATTTTTTGATCAAATCCGATTTTTTGTCTGCTCGTTCACACTACAAATAAAATGCGACAGCAAACGCGCTCTAGTGTGAACGCTCAAAGCGGCCCGCATGTGCAAAAGAAGACTTCACACACAACGCGCTCTGTTTAGACCCAGAGCAAACAGTATTGTTTGACTGATGGCCGTTAATATAAAGACTTCGGACTTTACGTTTCCCAATTTTTGCTTTAAGTTATTTTGTTATTTACATAATAATGTAAATAACCTAATAATGATCCTTATTGCTGTTTTAGAGGAGCGGTGCTTCAAAGGATAGTTGCAGATTTCTGTCAGAATCTGCAGATTATACAGTACAAATAAAATGTTCACGTTTCTCCAACGTTGTCTTCCCAACAGTTTCACTGACATCTACACGGGATGGCCAGGAAGCATTCGCGATGTCTTCTCGGGCGCTTCTCTGGCGCTGATAATTGGCGTCTGTCTTGTGTCAGTGATGTAAAAGACGGATTTAATGCGACATGACCGTTCAAACAGCAGTCGCTTTCTAAAACATCGGATATGTATCGGATTCAGTACCACATACGAAAGTGACCCAGATCGGATTTGAAAATATCGGATTTGCGCCGTTCACACTGTCATACCATGATCGGATATGGGTCGCATAGGGTCAAAAAAATCGGATTTGATGCGCTTTCGCCTGCAGTGTGAACGTAGCCTTAGTCACCATGGTCTGCACTGATTGCAGTCAGTCTGAGTCAGCTTAGTGAAGCACTGTAAATAATTGTTGTCTAGTTTATAAATGCATACAACATATTATCAAAGCGTTCCATTCAATCAGGGTCAGTCTATGCTGAGGAGACCAACTCCTCTGTGATGTGTCTCTTTGCAGCAGGGGGTTCAACTCAGCTGGTTTCCAGCTGCTTGTTTTCTGACTTTATGCTTCTATGGAGGTAAGGTCGCCGAGCACCAGGCCTATACTGGCAATCTGCCTGTTGGGGTGAAGCACCAGGATCAATGTAATTTTTTCCCTGTGTTGATATTATTATGCAGGCTATGGGCTGGCTGGAAAGGTCGCTGCTCAGCAGCCCTTCAAGCACCGAAGTCAGCCCATTCATTCTTTTTTGTTACTGACACTGGATTGCCCAATCAAATCTCTTAACACAACCAACCCCTCCCTCACCTTTGCAGTGCTCAGAGCAGACTTTAGTGTTGGTGTTAAAGATGGGTAAACAAAAGCGAAACAGTGGAGCTGAAAGCTAAGAGAGAAACAGAAAAAGCAATGTGTTAAATTAACCAACATGTTAGCTGTCGGTGCAGCTGCTGCACCATCAACAGTAGCACCAGCAACAACTAATTTAATAACTAGCTCTCACAGTCACAGGAGGCTGCTGTTGATACCACTAACTGTGTAACTGTGGATAAGTGCAGGGACAGCACTCCCAACAACAGACTGGGGGAGAGACCAAGTTAGATATAATTACTGTGGTAAGAAAGTAGATGGAGGGACATAATGAGGAAGAGAGAGATTCAAGTAAAATGAATGGCTACTTTGAGCGTAAGCCACTGCTAAAAGCTAAAGTGTAGCTTTTAATTGTCACATGCTGCACTACAGTGACACTAACATGTCCAATCATGGTACGCCGCCTGAACCAAAAATGCCAGGGCTGATTTTTATTTTGTCCCAGTTCAGACTAACCTAGCACTTGTGTCATTTTGCAGTCAAATCTCCATCCTGCAGCAACTCCATCACTGTTTGAGGTGGAATTTCTTATTTTCTGTTTCAAGCCCGTGAGGTTCCAGCTGGAATGCAAGCCGTTAATGTGAGTTTCTGTGCGTGTAGATGGAAACAGATTTCCAAACAACAGCAACAGATTTGAGATTTTTGCCACGTTATCAAAAACAGATTGCATGTAATTACAAACTTGACCCAAATTGATAGCAGACTGACTCTGGTGGAACAAGACTGTACACTTTAAAGATGACACGGGTCACGTGCCTCGTTCAAATGAAGCAGCCGTTTGCACATGGTCGCAATAATTCTGGTAGTGCTACAGTCTCCAACCATGGATTTCCCTAGTGCAACTGTAGCATGATACATTCATGGTTTTCAGTCAAGTGGATGGTGTGGATTTCTGGAGGGCAGAATAATTGGCAATGTGCCTTTCAGATGGGCATTTCTATAATGATGTGACACTGGGTGAAAACAATGGACAGTGTCCAATAATAGGTGTAGAAGACCTCTGATGTTTGGTGAGTTTGAAGATAAACCTGCATTAGTTACCTGAACATCTACAGAAAGCTAAAAAAAAATACTGCAAATATCATATTCTGATGAAATGTGTTTTGTTTTGTTTTTTTATGGTAATTGATTGGAATGAAATCACACATTCAGCTTTTAAAGTATGTTAGCATGTTTATCATAAAGAAGCTACTGCAATTTCCAAGCTACTAGTACAACTATTGCTGCTTTAGCTATATCTAAAGAACTGACGTTGACATGTGATAAGGATCCAGTAGATGTCACTGCTTTTGCCCCGTTACACAGTTAACCTTTCTTAAATGTATTTCTTCTCAGTCTGATTTATACATTGTCAGCACATCAGTTTTGCACCGGTTACAAAATGTCAAAACATATTGAACAAAACTCTGACGAAGCAAGGTCATCTTTTATCACCCATATTACCAGAGATCATTCCTGCAGGAAAAAAAGAGCTCTGCTGTAACACCTGTGCAGACGGAGTTAGTAAGCAGCCATAAATATCCACCGCAGGTAGCAAACAATGACTCGAGAAACATACAAGAGTAATTTCCTCACCTTCGATTATCATGGGTGGTAAAATACAGTAGAACATATTGGTTTGGCCTCACTATTAAAAATGTTAAACGATAGAAGAATGCATCACAGCATGACACAAAGTCATCAGTAACACAACTGCATCCACCCCTCCTCTTTGCTGCCAAGGGCCATAAGTTGGATCCCTGCAGTCCACAAATTTGCACTTTTTCTTTTCTTTACACTAAAGAAAAGTCATTAAATATTCACAGGAATCTGAAGCTGTTATCCTAAGTGGCAAGGCACCTTTCTAATCATTAAAGTTTATGGGCTTATTTCCTGCAAATTGCTTCATGTACCAATGTTACCTTCCAGGGCCTTAAAAATAAGATCTAACTTCATTTCCAACATGCCATATGAAATCAGTTTAAGTGCAACACTAATTGTAAGAACTCTGGCTTTATGATTTCGTCTGGTAAGATAGTTATCTTCTCTCAGACTTTCCACCCAGTTGCACAGGCTTTTGTGTAAATGCTTCAGTTGATGCTAAAAGTTATTTATGGAAGCTTGTACTAACAGAAGAACAAACACATTAACACCCGGTTTAAACGAAGCACAGGATTACACAGTGAGACAGTGAAACTGAAGAAAACTAAATATCTGCTGCATTACCCATCCATCCATTTTCTTCTTATCCAATTCAGGGTAGCGGGGGGGCTGGAGTCTCTCTACTGCATAATTCCAGAGTAAATAAAGATAAAATTAGCATTAAATTTCTTGAACTTGACAGAATAATTTTCTAGCGATGTTTTTTTGTGCATTTTCAGTGAGAAGAATCTATTGTGTGCTAGCAGAAGTTTAATCTATCCATCAGTCCATCCATTTTCTACTATTTATCAGGGTCTGGTTCACACTGGCAGACTAAAACAGCAAAGCATCCCACAGCAGCAAATGGCATTCAGTGTCCTTGCTGCTCTTCACCAAGTAGAATGTGTCAGAAACATATAGCCTTTGAGCCAACCAAGGGGCATCCTAGTTAAATGTCTGTACCACCTTAACTAACCCCTTTCGGGGCGCCTTTTCTGAATGAGTGAACTCCTTAACCCATCTCTAAGGCTGAGCCCAGACACCCTTCAGAGGCAGCTTGATTCTGTCTTTCTTTGTATATGACTTTGTGGCCTATGTGAGGGTAATTAGGTAGGTCAACCAGTCAATTCACAGCTTTGCCTTTATTCTCAGCTCTCTCTTTTTACCAAAACAGACCAGTATGACTTTCCAGTCACTGTAGACATTGCGCCAGTCTTTCCAATCACCTGTCCAGTGCTGCTTTGCAATCCCAGCACACGCCCCAGCACAAACTGGAGGTTACTGTACATTGAGGTGAGCATGGTGACACCATCCCCAAAAAGTAAAGACTTGATCCTGAGAGCACTGAACTGGAAACCTTCAGCCCCTTGGATACGCCTAAACCTACTGATGGCAATGCAAACCAAGCTTTTGCTACATTTGGGATGGTGGTGGGTGGTGGTTGGTAGTGGCTGGGTGGGGGAAGGGGATAAGACTGATGCGTTCATATGTCCTCTCTTTGCATTCATTACATATGACCGTGTCAATCACATGTTGACTAACTGTGTACACTCCCACACACGGAGAGATAGGAACTGCAGTTCTAATACCAAGAAATATGTCCGTTTATGTACATGGTAAGAGTCCATCAACAGCTTACAACAACAACATGTTTGTTTCTTTGCAGCTCAACTGACGGCTGAGCTGGCTCCTCACCTCCTGCTGTCTCTCTGAGGGGAGGAATGGAGAGGAATTATCATCTCTCACGGCACTGAGTAATTGGTTTTATTTATTATATTTAGTGATACATATTCATCTGCTAGATGATTTACTTTTTACTTCTGGTAATGCAAAGCGCTGTATGAAAAAATGTGGAATCTGGAAGCTGTTTGGGTGATTATTAGATTTATATCTCACAAGTTGATTTAGAACAGATGTTCTACTGCAGGCAATGCAGTAACTACCAATGACAAACCTGTTAGGGTACATCAATACCAAATTATGCAAAAAAGGCTTTAAACTTATTAGACCAGAAAAGTCCTCCTGAGAGAAATGACACAGTGTCAAAGGAATTACTCAAGAATTGACTCTTCGCTTGCAAAGAGCAAAGAAAGTCCACGAAGGTAAGTGACTGGGATGGGCACAAAACACAAAGGTTTGCTTTTTGTTTCACTCTCTTTAAACATTAAGTAGGTGCTTACAAATGTAACCTGTGATGGTCCGACCTGTCCTCCAGTGCTGACCTGTCACTTTTTATCTATTCCTTCTGTGTGTTTGCATATGTGCTGGGCCTTGTTTGTTCCACAGTGTTCCTGCACATCTCTCACCTGGCACACATTGGCAAAAACTCATCTAATACAAAAAAAGCTCTGGCCCTACTTCCCAATTATTCCTAAATTGTTTTGCAAATTTACGTAGAAGAATTACTCAGACTTTCACATGTTGTCCTTGTCTTTTTTCATCAGATTTGCCCTTTTTGGTCCTCTATTCTGGATTGGGTTAGTTTGATATTTTGGGATATACACATTTTTCTTTTCAATTCAATTCAGTTCAATTGTATTTATATAGCGCCAAATCACAACAGTCGCCTCAAGGCGCTTTATATTGTAACGTAGAACCTACAATAATACATTCAGAGAATTCCTATCATTCTGGTAAATGCAGAGCTATGGCCAGCAGTTAACTTGTGTAATGATGGAGTGCAAGGAGAAAAGGCAATGGCTGTTACTTTTTGTTTTTTTGTTTTTTGACTTTATCAGTCACTGCCTCTTCTTTGTAACTGTTACGACCCCTGGTTGGAAGAAGGGAGTAACGCAACAACCACAATAATTTGATAGAATCCTCTTATGTAAATCTCTTAACATCTTTCATCCAGGGTTTGGAGACTGTTTTCTAATAGAGTCTAATACATTGTGGCGAGGTGTTAGGGAACTATTTGATATTAAGAAGTTCTGATAAATCTTCCCCATTTTCCCCCCTTAAGAGTGGTTTTAAGTATCTATTTGAATTACTGAAAACAACAGCTTGCTTCAACTGTACATTATAAATTACCCTTACATTCTGATATCCTGGGCTAAGAGTATCTTTGTTTTAATAAATTATTCTCCCAGATCTAGCCAGAAAGGGAACAAAGAAAATTATTTTTCTGACACACATTAAAACCTATTAAGACTTCTGTCCCAAAGAAGTCTACTTTACCTTTTTCTAAAATCTAGGGTGAGGTTAGAGTCATGGGTTGCCACCCATGATGGCTTATACCCCAAAGGGTTAAATCTTTATGATGATATGATGCAGTAAGTGAAAATCATAATGGTGTGAGGGACACTGCCTATCATGAGGTTAATGTAACACTTCAAAACCAAGGCTTGGGGTAGTGCCTTTTTCTCATAGATGAGGAGTAACAGATGAAGGACCACATGAATGGGTAGCCTTTGTGCAGAGTACAACATTACTACTGGAGCAGAATAGAATGGATGCACATCAGCCATTAGGTTTTATTCTCCTCTCATTTGTGCCCAAGCTGATCACCTCCAACCATCATCTCATCCTCAGGGTACCATAGTTGACTCATAAGGATGACGAGTTGGCAGATGTATTGGTGTCCAGAAGATTCGATCAGGTTAACTGCAATGAGATGAAGATGGAACATGTTACCAAGTGCTGAATGGTAAATTAACCACAAACTCAAATTTATGTCGGTTTAAGTAGCCGGAGGTAATTAACATGTAGGTGATTCGCACAAATGAGTGTCATTCAGGCTTCATCGTGTTAGACACAAAGACAAGTCTGTGATTTAATTTCTGATCACTTCCTCTGATATAAGCTGTGTTTGCTGTGGGAAGTAACACAGCTTCAAACATAAAACACATCGTCTCCCACCTGAGGCATAAACCGCAATCATTATCAGGCACTGCTCTCTGACAAGGACACTGTTTGAGTTCAACCCCGTCACGGACAACATGGAGCCTGTCTGATTATGATTAGGAAAGTAATCAGAGGTAATTGCAGTTCTGTCAAACTATTCATGCTGCACATCTCTCTTGGTCATGACTTGCAGGTAGAAAATTAATCTGAAAACTTAAACCATTTGTCTTCGTGACCATGTCAAGGTTTAAATGTGCTGCACGTTAACATTCAGATAAGGCTACTGTGACAGAATCATGACAGAAATTTGGATTTTATGTCATTTCTCCCATTAAAAGGATCACAATGACAGCAGATGTAAAAAAAATCATTACCATCAATTTTCAGAGGCCTAAGTGCAACAGTACACATTAAGAATTACAAATATAAGGATATATATAAGGAAGACATAGATGTAAATACTCAAGCATTAAGTCTGGAATTCAGTAAGTAAAAACTGTGTACGGTTGGCTTGAGTTTATCACGGCATTTTACAGTTCGCTAAAATAATTTTTTTTTAAAAAGGGTGAAACATACTTTTCATCTCAATAATTTCTCATGATCTACCAACAGTATCAACAAAGTAAAACTGTCGGTGAATTGTCCAATGACTCCTGAGTGCTATTCCCAAAAAAGTACACTTTACATGGAGCTTGTTGTATTGGGAACAAAGGTTGTGTGGTTGGAAAATGTGTGAAGTTATTTGGATGAGCAGGTCTCAAACTCTGATTCAAAGCTGTTTTATGTAATGAATTCATAACAACAGGTTTCAGTGGGCAGTGACACTGTGTTTGCAACAGTTTTTCTTTACGTCACATTGACTGACGCGCTTTCAGTCTTGTTGCATACTACAAACTCAGTCCCTCTTATTTGCCTCGATTAAACATCATATAAAATGCCACAGTGTGCCACATCTGCAAGAGTCTAACTCTGCGACACTGACAGTCTTTGCCTTTGAGCAGTGTGGCTCAATAGGCTGCAACCACCTTAACATAGTTGCACTTAAAATCCACAATTGCCAGGACCCAAGGTTTTACAGGAGAATAATGTAGTCTAAAAGTCAAGTCAAGTCAAGTCAAGTTTATTTATAAAGCACATTTAAAAACAACCAAGGCTGACCAAAGTGCTGTACAATAAAATACAAATATAAAATACAATAAAACACAAATACATAAAACACCTCACTGATAAAACAATAGATTAAAACAATAAGTTAAACCTTACTAAAAAGAAGATGATTAATGGTACTTGCTTCACCACCCAGTAGTTTTCTTCTTATGGCTGCTTGGTGTATGTCTCAATTGTGCTTTCACCTAATCTCACTGGTCTTGTGCTGCCAAAACAGTAAGTGTTGCTTTACTTACAGTAATTGTAGTTCCAAGTCAGTCCCTCTCAATTTCCCCTGCTCTGTCTATGAGAGTGCAAGTAAGTGCATGTTTGTTAGAAAGTGATTCAAATATAAAATACAGTGAGGTTTGACTGGGTAAAGGCAGCTTATAGTAATTAGCACTTAGCCCTCAGGGTAGAAGGCGATATAGTCCATTTACCAAGTTAGCATCGCAGTGTATTATGAGTGATAATTATTAGAAGTGACCAATTCCTGATGCATTCACATGTAACTTGAATTTTAACCCTCTGAAAAAATGTTAATAGATTTTAAAGCATGACCATTAGGGCAATACCCTTATTGCCAAGACTTGTGAGAACAGGGTTTAAAAGAATAGAAGTTGGCAGTGTTGGGAAGGTTACTTTTAAAATGTATTCCATTACAGATTACAGAATACATGCCCCAAAATGTATTCTGTAACGTACTCCATTACGTTACTCAATGACAGTAACGTATTCTGAATACTTTGGATTACTTAATATATTATCATGCTTTTTACAACTACGTGAATGTACTATTGCTGTGTGATTTATTACTATTACTGAAGGTCCGCGGCTCCGAACCGTAGTAAAGGGACCTCTGACTAATACGGCGGGGTCCGTGTCGGCTCGTAGCCGAAAAATAGCTTTACTTTGTTGTGTGGGTCAACTTTTCTTGCAAGAGACAGAGAGAGGCGTTGAAAGGCTGCTCCAACAGAACTTATTGTTTTCGGAGGAAAACACGAACACTGTGTACAGTCGGGTCTTAATAGCTTACTTACAACTGGGCTCGTCAGGCACTCTTCTTGGCTGCAGTGGTTATTATTATATTTACATGCTTCCAGCTCCCGTTTTTGCTCGATGACAACTCATACTTTTCCACTATCCTTTTTCTCCGTCCTCTTGCTCACAGACACATAACGTGTATGGCGGTCCATTCTCCCTGCAACACGGACTACACTGCCCATGAGGCTACATTCTTTAGAGCGATGCTTGTAGCATTCTGCCTGTTAGCTTAGCACAACAACAACAACAACAAAAAGGCGTTCTCTCACCCAGGAAACACACAGTCGCAGAGAGAGAGAGAGAGCGTGTCGCCCTGTAACCATGGCAACCGTAACGCTGCCGCCTGGAACAACAGAACAGCTGTCAAACAAAACCCAAACAGTCCTGACCCACCACAATATGAAACAGGAAAGTACCGCAGTGTAATCCATTTATTTCAACAAAGTAACTGTATTCTAAATACCACCTTTTTAAACGGTAACTGTAACGGAATACAGTTACTCATATTTTGTATTTTAAATACGTAACGGCGGTACATGTATTCCGTTACTCCCCAACACTGGAAATTGGATATTGTGATGGCATGTGATTTGGGTTAAGGTCATTACTGATGATGACATCCACTTCAGAGGGTTAATATTCTAAAGGGCTCTAAGACGCCTTCTGGCTTGTCTTTTAACTAGTACAAGTCTGGATAGGTTCCAGCCCCACACAGGTTAGGAAGCGAAGTAAAATATATAGATGGATGTGACTTTAATTAAAACCAGGATTACAGTGACATACTTTTTTCACAGGGTAGCAGAATTATTACTTGGAGATAATTTATCTAAATTTCAGGAGCGGGGCCATACCTCCGTATATGCGAGAGGAGTATCTGTACAGATGGTCTGTACACCACATTTTACTTTGCACAAAAGTGTATTTGCTGTCTTGGGCTGAGCTTCTCATAGAAACTAAAGAACTTTGCTTTCAGTCTGTGCCACTTAAAAGACCTGTAATGCACAGGTAGATGCCCATATGGGTGATGGTTACCAAGACCAAGATCAAACATGACTACAATCTACAGCTACACTGTACTGAATACAGCTGCGAGGCTAAATACTGTCAGCATGCAAGCATGAGATAAGAGAAGAGAAGATACAAGAACAATGAAAGGCAGTTTGGCATCTCTCCACTAGCAGAATGCAGATTTTTATTTTAAAATTACTTTAAATTTAAAGATAAAAGATACACAGTTGTATACAAGTTATATATGCTATAAGGTGCAATACAAGGAGCAAGTGATCAGTGCATGCTCACATGCTTACAATGTTAACATGCCAGTGTTTTAGTATTTATATCTTACCACAGCCATCTTGTTCTTTAGTTTATCGTGTTAGCATGCTAATATTTGCTAAGTAGTGCTAGACACAGAGTTTGTAGTTATGTGGTTAAAAGCAACAAATGAATGGAGATCAGGTCATATTTCAACCTGATGATGGCACTAGAGGAAAAGATTACAAAATTTTATTTATTTTATACTGAGGCTACATGATTTTCTGTAAAGCCTAACTTATATATGTATATACATATATATATATATACTCTGAGATATTTAAATCAGGGTCAAAGTGCCAGAACATTTATCAGCATCAGGCAAAAGGCAGAGTACTTCCTGGACCGGTCACCATAACAGCACCACATATCACAGAGGAGCAACCACCTCTTTGATGGGCAGTTGTGAACAAACAACCTTGTTTCTGTGAGGCAATATGTTTCCTAGATATTAAAAAGTGTTGTGGTTTTCAGAAAATACATTCAAGGGGACACCTCTTTTAAAAAAAAAAACCCAGCATCTTCTTCAATAACAAGGAAATAACAATGCAAATAGGCAAACTAAGTACAAAGGAATGTGCTGAGACAAAATTTCAAAACAAAGGTAAGTTTAAAAACAGGTTAGGGAACAAAAGGGGTTTGTCAAAGAACAGAGTACCATAAAGAAAAAAGCAAAATAACTGGCCAAGAGCATGTGGAAACAACCACTATGTGCTGTAGAAGAGCAGGTATGAGAAAAAAAAAATACTATGCTCTAAGTATGTTCATATTGCTCTCATATGACAGGAACGTCATCTAACAAACATTTTTAAGCCTGGCCAAAAAAAGTCTCTTACATTTAAATGTTCTAATTGTTGACTTTCATGTGCCACAGAAGATATGTCAGGGCAGAGGTCAGAACAAACGGCATACATGTTCAAATCATTTATTCTTGTTAAGAATAAGAAACTTTATTAAACACTTTGTCAGCACGCTCCACAGTTGGTGTGCAGAAATTTGGTACACAAGCAACACATTTAGTTAGAAGAAAGGGTAATAGATAATTTACTCCTTTCTTGGAACTCAAGCTCTATCTGATGCATTCGTGCAGTTTGGTCCACTTCATTGTCCAACTTTCTGATCTTAAGTTGGAACTGGAACCTACTGGTTTGTGAGCCTTTCTATCAGAGATTATGTTAACTCTCAAACACCAGTAGGTACTTTACTGTAACTGGTGACCATCAAATTGTTGATACTGCAGGTATGTACCAAATATAAAGCGATCAACCTAAGACACAGCAGGGCACACACACTCACAGAACAAGGTGTTTCAATAGTTTCTTCTGAACCAGAGTTGGACTGATGGCAAAGCAAAAACCACTGAACAATGTGCAATAATAACTCCACACTTGTCATATAAATGACAACTGAGAAATGTGCATATCCTAACTGTGCAAAATCTGCAATATCATTAGACTCGTGTGTATATAGTGCCACCCCTCTTGTAAAGGAGGGAAATTTATAATTAACAATTTGTATTAGCATTGTATTGTCTTGTTTATTGTTGTTGATGACTGAGAGAGCTCTCCAAAAGTATTCCGATGTGCCTTAACTGCTGGTTTTATGCACAAATGGCAAACATAGAACCTTGAATGATATGTGGCAGATAATGCTTGATTGACGAGGTCAAAACTAAGCTGTATCTACGGCCTAAACCCACTGCTGTAATCTGACATGTATATCTTTCCACGAATGTAACTACTTGTCAACACAGACTTCAGTTCAATTTTCATTTTAATTATATTTATACAGTACGGTGCTTTATATTGTAAGGTAGACCCTACAATAATACATACAGAGAAAAACCCAACAATCATATGACCCCCTATGAGCAGCACTTCGGCGACAGTGGGAAGGAAAAACTCCCTTTTAACAGGAAGAAACCTCCAGCAGAACCAGGCTGAGGAAGGGGCCACCTCTGATGGGTGGCAGTACCCAGCATGCATTGAGTAATACTGAGTTTATAATGGGGATGTCATTGTACCAGTCCCAGTACAAGATAACATGGAGCTAGCATTAACTACAGTGAGTAGCTAACTAGTTAATAGAGAAGTAACATCACCTATTAGCTGCGTGTAACACGTAGTTACAGCTTTGATATTTTACTGTAAAGTTTTTCTCTCTTTAGACTGACTATATTTTTAAATGGATACATAAAACCAGGTACTTACTGAGTAAACTGAGATAATGTAAAAATATCCAGTGATTTATCAATATGGTTGACATTACCTCTACATTAGGGTGGTTATTTTTCCTTTTAAAAGGAAAAAGGATGATGACAAAATTATTTAAGTTTAAATTTTTGTCAAAATAATTCCAAGTGATTTTCCAACCTATTTCTAACTATATTAGTTTTCTTTATACACATAAATTATTTCTATTTCCAAAGGAGTCCATTTAGACTGGAAAAAGAACTGTTGATCGAAGCAGGAGATGGATACACAAAGTTATCACAGCATTTAAAAGACCCAAGAACAACTGCCAAGACACAAGAGAGCGATGAAGTTGGGCATTGTGGTCTCAAAGAGGACAATCACTAGATCTCTGCACAGGAATGACTGAGGTTTCAGACCAAGAAAAAACTCCACTTCTGCAAAAGAACCACCTTCGAACCAGACTGAAGTATGTAAAGATGACCTGAAGAAAGATTATTTATACTGGATGAACATCCTTTGGTCTGATGAGATGAAACTGCATCTCTTTAAAGAGATGCTGCTATTGTTTAAACAAAGTAGGGAGATGCAAACAACCCACAGAACAATGTCCACAGAGTGAAACCCACTGGTGAGAGTATTATGCTGTGGGGATGCTTGTGTTCCAGACCCAATGCTTGTGTCTGGAACTGGGAATATTGTCCAGGTAGAAGGAATCATGAAGAAAGAAGGATGTGTGAAGATTGTGAAAGAAAACTTCAAGCAGTCAGCAGCAAAACTGTGACTTTGTCCCCCAGCACAACAACGACCCAAAACATACATGCTCCTGGCGAAGAATGACCTCCAGAAGAAAAGGGGAGCATTAATGACAGGCCTACACAAAGCCCTGACTTGAATCCCACTAAAATTTGTAGGATAAACTGAAGACCAAGGTTCATGCCAAAAGACCATCAAATCCTGACGAGTTTGGGAGATTTTCCAGCAAACGACTGCAGGCTGTTATCTATCAAAAGTGATACACAACTGACTATTAGCTCATAATTCTGACCTAGGTAGTTTTTCTTTTTTTGTGAAATAATGTTTCTGTGTGTAAATTAAAATAATGTAAGCATCCAAGATACAATTGGGACATTTGGAAAAGCTGTATTAAAAATCTCTTGCTCTGTTCAACAGAACTTGGAAACTGTTTTTTTAAATTGTTTTTTAATTGCGATTTTTACAGGGTGGCTGTAGAAATCAGTTTCTAAGTAACATTTCTGTGTTGGACCATCTGTATGTATAACCAATGCATATTTCTCTTCGTAGCCAAAGAACAAGTACAGTTTTAATTCTTGACAGAATTTCAGTTTTTAGTTGAGTTTATCTGATAAAAAGGCTTGAAAACTTTTGAAAGGTTCACTAAGAAATGCTGTTACATTCATTCAGTGAAATATTTCAGTGCTTTGGCTGCTCGCATTAAACTTTTCCCTCTACTAGATAAATTGTCTTTATGAGCCGGCTGAAAAACAGCAGGGCCTTTGATTAAACATTGTAACTCAGCAGACAAAGTGAAATGGCTCGTTGAGAACAATGTGAAGAAAGAAAAACAAGCCTGAAACACTGATTTGCACACAATCACTTTGGATGTTTAGAATCAAAACTGTAACAAGGATAAGCAGGGCTACAATCTGCAGAAATTTATGAAGATGGAACAACAGGGAGGAGGCGTATTTGTTTGTGTGTGGGAACCGTGTTTAACGTCTCCTAGCTGAGCCGTGACGTACTGGCTGGGTAGAATCGGCCTCCTGGCAGCAGCCTGCCTGCATGCCTTGGTGGTGTGAAACAGCAATACAACAAAAAGCCCCTCAGTGGATGATAAACAGTCTGGCTAGTAAGCATTGTGCAAATCAACAGTGAAATCGGTCAACATACTGTGTGAAAATTTTGTGTGGCTTGGATGTCTTGCTTGGGAGAGGAAACATTTCTGATTTGTATTATCTGATTTAGCCTGACTAGTGAATGAATTTGACAAAGTGAACAAAAGCATTTTAGCCTTCATTAGAATAGGTTTCATTCATTTTAACATCAGAATAGTTCTACATTAGACAATAAACCTGCTGCTCTCCAGGAAATGCTGCTCTGTCAGTCTGTCACATCAACAATTATCAGACACATCGGTCAAGACAGAAATAGATTTCCTTTCATTTTTTCTCTTTAATAGCGCCAACAATTTCACACATTCAAATGACTTAACAACTGTTGTGTGCCATGAACTTTGGTAGACACATCCATGTCATAATACACCCGATGCCATTTTTCAAATGTTTGACTCGTACTCATCTGACTGGACAGACAAAGCCCAAGTTGGGCAGTTTTATGTAGATTTAAAGATTTTGCGAACCACAATAAGAAGATGGTGAGGGGCATCAGATGCTTGTCCTTTGGTGGCCCATTCATTTCATGGGATCTGGCAATTGCCGGGTCACTGGATTGCACAAGCTTCTAACCCTCTGAAGCCTGAATCATTATATATGGCACCCTTAGGCTAAGCCCATATTTTGGAGAAAACAAGGCATGCCAGTTAGGAGGACTACTTTACTTTGTACCCTGATTGCCTACAGTTGGGTAAGCATTTCAAGAAAAACAAAAATGATCAATTCTGATTGCCTAACATTAGAGTTAGGGTCATCACTGATGATGACTTAAACCTCAGAGGCTTATAATGCCTCATGTTTGCTTGTAATTGATACTTGCAAGCTTTAAATACCTTTATATCATTTTTTTAATGTTATGTGCACAATTATTAGATCTTAGTGTAGACAAAATGCATGTGACATATAGCTCAATATTGTGCCTGATGGTGGCTTGGGAGTCAACTGATGGGAAATGGTGCTAACTCTCTACTAAGTCACGATACACAGGGGAAACAGGTCTTACGTTTCAGAACGGACTGCAAACAACATTCATAGCAAAAGAGGCTCTAGTCAGTTGTCTTGTTTAGAGAACACTATAGTGGGGCTGTGAGTCTTAAGCCAGGGGCGTTCCAGAACAAGCGGCGTGCACGTCATATCAAAAATGTAAAGGTAGATATTTTAACTGTGATTTCCAGAGAGCAGAAGAGACTGGTGGGGGTAATATGGGCAAGATTGTTGCCACTTAGAGTGGAGACCTGGAGTGGGCCTTCTAACAGAATGTCAAGTTGTTTAGTTAGTTTTTTTATGTCCAAAAAACTTAGTTCCTCCCTGGAATAATTTAAAGTTTGGTGAGACACGGAATCATTTTCACATCAAATCTTGGCTGAAACCATTAAATGAAATAGGAGGTCTTTTGGTCACTGGGGGGCAGGATTCAATGAAATGTTCTTTCTCGCCACAGTATAAACACGTCCCAGTCACAGTTCTTCTGCTACTTTCCTCCAGAGATAGGTGAGACCTTGGAATTACATCGGTTCAGCACCTAATTCATCATACTCGCTCTCTTTCCATGTTTAGTGAAAGTGGAAGCTATCCACAATGAAGCCTCACAGGAACTATAAGCTTAAGTGAGGCAGTCCTTATGAATGTGGTTGTCCATCCCAATACCCATAGAATCAAGTGAGTGAAGGTAATCAGGCAATACTTGAGCAGCTAATTCACTCCTCGTGTAATTATTTAATCAATGAGAAAAAGCCCAATGGGAAGCTTTGTCCTCCCAACTACTGTCCTCAGCCAAAATCCAAACAAATCAATGGAGTAACCCTCCACACTTCTTCCTGTCACAGACTAAATATTCTGGGAGCAGCACCATCTGAACTTCAACCTTTATCAAATACAAAATTTGATAAAATTAATAATGAACTCAGGCAGTAAGAAATGCTAATAAAGCTCTTGCTTATACTAAGTCCATTTGAGTGTTCTGCCCCTTAATATATGAATAATAAATAACGTCGACAGAAGACGTCTCGTGTAGAGGCGAGATGACAGAGGACTCACTCATGTTCTCCCAGCAGCGCTCCATGAAAGGTAATGGCTCTCTGGATTAGGTACATGTCCGTCGAGTCCATAATCACCAGACCTGAACTCACACTCAGCACAGAAGCATCAAAGTTGAACAGGTTTAATGCAGACAGCAGAATGTTTGACTCAGACAATAACAACAGAGGGGAGCAGGTGGGAGGGCTGGCTGGGTTTTAGCTGAAGCTTGATCCATAGGAAGTCCAAAGGTACACATGCGCACACACTTCACAATGACAGTGGGTTTGGCACAGAAAAGAAGTTTCTGTGTCAAACATGGAGCCGAACTCCACCCTACAGTAGACTCAGTGGTCTGGTAACAACTGAAAAATCTCGTCAGCCTTAAGAAGGCAGCAGGTGATGACCGCTTGCAAAACCAGTGAGTTAATCAGCAAACCATTTTCAGGTATGCTCGCCAGGAGGGCTGAAAGGCACAGAGGTGCACCCAACTCTGAAACCAAGTAACAGAGTAAAAATTACTCACACTGACTGGAGAAAGAGGGAGCACAAGCAGGATCGACATACAGAAAAGGTCAGCACAGGTGGATGATAACTGACTTTGGTAGCTCCTATTATCACCTGTAGCTCAGGAGGTGGAGTAGGTCATCCACGAATCAGAGGGTTGGTGGTTTGATTCCTGGCTGTATGCCAGAGTATTCTTGGGAAAATAGCAAAGTCCCAAGTTGCTCTCTGATGCGAATATCAGAGTGTGACTGTTTGGTCAAAACCACTTAGGTGTAGAAAAACGTGCTTGTGACTGGGTAATTGAGGCATGTTGTATAAAAGCGCTTTGAGTGATTTACCACTTACAACCCTCACACATAGTTATAAGCTTTGAGAATTCACTGAAAGTTCTTTTGTGTGGTTTGGGCTCACCATTCATGGGGGCTTCACACTAGAACCCCTGATCCTTTGCAAGAGCCAGTTCAGGTGTCTGATAAGGATGCCCCTCCACCCCCACCTCCAGATCCCAAAGTAGATCCAGAATACTCTGGGGGGATTATTTTCCAGGTACTAGACCTAAACATTTCATTGTCAAATGCCACTGTTCTGACTTTCTCATCAGCCTACTGCAGTGTGCTGGTGGTGTTAAACTAAAATAGAAATGGTAGTAAACATTACACAGACCCTATGACTACTACACGCTGCCATTATGAGCATGTTATCATGCCCACATACAATATAGCTGCTTTTGATTGTTATAAACTTCAAAAGCATAAAGGCTGTCACACTGTACTTATAGTAGATTATAGTATCTTGATTACAAGGCATATGAAATACCTAAAAGCAGCAATGCAACATTCCTTTTCTCAGATTTTACTCAGAACTCTTTTCCTTGAGTGGTGCTTCTTATAAAATGCTACTTACAACTGTAATCCATTAAATGTCGCACAGCAAAGCAATCTATTACTTTATCTGTTCAAAGTAGGGCTGTCAACGTTAATGCGTTAAAGTGGATTAATCCATCATCACGATTAATACGTGTCCCTGAAATGTCTCTGTCAGCGCATCTCGGGCAGTTTGTCCAAAGCTTGTCCATTCTGCGCTTCAGATTTGTTAAATGCGTTAAAAATTTTAATCGTGTTAATCACGATGAGGCGTTAACGCGTTAACGTTGACAGCCCTAGTTCAAACTAATTTTTTAATGCTACTCATTACTTGTAGTATTATCCAGCAACACACATATCTGTACTACAGTTTAATCCAGGGAATTCCCAGAAAGACCAGTCAAGACCTTTTCCCAATTCCCAGAAAATGTAATGACAGGAAACAGGAAAAAAAACAACTTGGGTGCAACACATTCCAAAAATGTCTATTAATGAATACAAATCCTTGTGGCTAATTAGTAGAAACATTCTCCAACTTCCTAGAATGATCTTGAGGAACTATGTTTGTATGGTAATGCCTCATTCAGCGCATCAGGCTGCCTGCATCATTACTGCAGTTAGCCTCATACAGGTAGCTAGTACAGGTTACAGGTAGCTAGGACAGGTTACAGGTAGCTAGGACAGGTTACAGGTAGCTAGCAGCCTATTTTGTCAATCAAGCTAAACACAATGTCTGTTACCAGCTTTGGCTTGCAGCACGGAGGACGGTGGTGCTAAATGCAGATTGTGTGACCAGGTAAGAAGATCTTCAGGAGTGTCAACAAGCAGACTGTGTGATATTTAGAGTCAACATTTCTGAGGAAAGGGCCATAGCATGGCGGGGCGTGGCCTGTGGTGCCGTGCAGGGAAGGCGGACGCACCTGCATGGCATCTGGAATCACGCCCCGCCGACTTAAATATTGTAATGGGTGCTGTGTTTGTGGTGGTTGCGATAATGTTGAGCGGGCAGCGGGAGAGCTGCAGCTCTGTGAGCATTGTGAACAGCAACCGTGTGAGTCAATAAAGTATGCTGCAAAGCATGAACTTGCACCCGGGTCTGCTGTGGTCATTTACACAAAGGCTATAATTTATTGCTTTGTTATTACAGTAGATTGAATACTTTGTGTTCACAGCCTCACACCAGCAGAGAGGCTGCATGCTGGATGTGAAAGTAGCTCATATTTTACTAATACTATTGAACATAAATTCTGGGTTTTTTGGCCTTAATCATGACTCGAATAATTGACATGTCATGTTGTGAACACATGTCTAGATACTTCTCCTTGTTGTATTTAGTGCTACTTTAAAAGCCTAAGGCTTACCTGAAGTTTTTATTAGAAAGAAGCATGTTTATTTGCTGGTATTCCTACAAAAACTGGCTTCAGTTCCTGGAATTAAAATGGGCTGATTTCAGGAAAAATATTAAACACTTCTTCTTTTGTCTGCTCCTTTTTCATCTCAAAGCTGCTCAAACTGTGTTGTCCCTCTGAAATATTAATTTCTAATCTTGTTTATCCTGCTCACCCCCAATGAAAACCTTAAAATGTTCAACTCTGCCACCACCAGCTCCTCCTCCTGTGTTTTTGTCAGTGCAACCATCTCCAAACTATACATCATAGCAGGTCTCGCTACCATCTTGTAAGGCTTCCCTTTCACAAATCACCCCTGACACTCCTCTCCACCCACTCTACCCTGCCTGCACTCGCTTCTTCACCTCTCTTGTGGAGTGTACATTGATTCGGGTGGTTCATCCCATGTATTTAAAGTCATCTTACCTCCAATACCTCTGCTGTTTGCAGCTTTACTGGTACACCTGTCTCCCACACATTCACGCAGATGTATTCTGGCTTGCTTCTACTGAGTTTTGTCCCTTTTCTCTCCAGAGCCTAGCTGCGCCTGTCCGGGCTCTCTTTCACCTGTGATCTCTCACTACAGCTCACAGTGTCATCTGCAAACGTCAAAGTCCACAGAGACGTCATGAGTCAACCTATCCATTCACCACTGCAAACATGAAGTGTATCAGAGCTGATCTCTGATGTAATCCCACCCCCACCTTTGACTAATCTGTCACTTCTACTTCAGCAACTCGTTCCCATATCTTCATGTTGTGGCTCATCAGCTTTAACTCTGTAGTTACTCAGCTCTACACATCAACCTTGTTGTTGGAAATTGGTATAATACACTTTTTCGCCTTTTTCAGGCATCCTGTCACTCCCCAAGATTATGTTAAACAATCTGGTTAAAAAGGATATCTCCTACCTGTACAAGTATGTCATCTGAACCAACCCTTTCCATTCTAAATCCTCTTCATAGCGTCTCTCACTTCCTCCTTACAAATCGTCTGCACTTCCACTAACTATCCTCCATCCATCCTCCTCTCACTCTCATTTTCTAAATTCATTGGCTCCTCAATCTACTTCTTCCATCTTCTCAACACACTGTCTTCACTAGTTAGTACAGAGGTTCCCAAAGGGGTGGATGAAAAGGAAAAAAAAACAACCAGAATGCTTGGACACTGCTAGCATAATGGACAGCTTTTTGACAGGGCTCCCACACAAACGCAAAGCAGGAGATGAAGCATCGCTGAATATGTTTCCAAACCAAAGACTAGAAAATATGATGAAGCATATCTTTCCTTTGGCTTCACCTGCACAAGTGCCAAGGTGGGTCTCTGCGACAGAATTTGTTTTCCCTGTGTCGGGAGCAGCGCTGGGCTCTCAAAATCACAGACAAACAGAATCCCACATTTTTTATTTTTAGTTCACAAACACTTGTTGTAATGACTAACTACTCCTGACATTTTGGAGATGTTAGCTCTTTATACAGTAAAGTTACAGTGGGATACAAATAACATCAGGCTGATCCTGCCATAATTTGTTCCCCCTGTCCAAACCATGTACAAACAGTATCCCACAGCTGTTTATGTTTTTAAACCCATTTTTGAAAAATGTATTGATAGCAATGTTGAATATTATTACACAGGAAAAAAACAACTACACATAAAATAATTACACCATGCGCACAGCGTGACGTGAAAAAAGGCACATACCTTTGACATTGCGTGACGAACTCCGTATTACTCGTTCACACGTACGGCGTTTAAAATCACTGAAAAACTACGTTTTTGCCTTTACGTGTGGATGAAAGACCCAAACGCATAGAAACAGCAGCGTTTTCAAAAATACCCGTGTAGGTGCGGACATAGCGTAAAAGAATTAGTAGTTTATTTCATTGCTACCTGTAATTTATTGCAGTTTACTTTTATTTGTTAAATTTTTTACGAAATCTTTGAGGTGTTAAATAAACCGCAATGGAGTTTGAATATAAAATATGGGTGTGTGTGGCTGGAGGATGTGTTTGTGTGTGTGTGTGTGGGGGGGGGGCGCGAAGATTTTTCTTGTAAAACAAAGTGGGGCCTAACAAAAAAAGTTTGGGAACCACTGAGTTAGTACATCAATGTCTTCTTTCTTATGTCCAGAGAATATAACAAGAAAAATATTAGTCATCAGTATTAACAAACCCTAATAGGACTGATTAGGTTATACCACAAGGTTGATACCAAACTCAGTGAAAAATAGAGCACATAGAGCACTTCACTAAAAAGGTGATTCTTCTACCAAATATATGACACTGATACCATCCATCCCTCCATCTTCTTCCGCTTTATCCAGGGCCGGATCGCGGGGGCAGCAGCCTAAGCAGAGAAGCCCAGACCTCCCTCTCCCCAGCCACCTCCTCTAGCTTATCCGAGGGAACACCAAGGCGTTCCCAGGCCAGCCAAGAGATATAATCTCACCAGCGTGTCCTGGGTCTGCCCCGGGGCCTCCTCCAGGTGGGACATGCCCGGAACACCTCACCCAGGAGGCGCCCAGGAGGCATCCTTGTCAGATGCCCGAACCACCTCAGCTGGCTCCTTTCGATGTGGAGCAGCAGCGGCTCTACTCTGAGCCCCTCCCGGATGGCTGAACTTCTCAACCTATCTCTAAGGGAGAGGCCAGCCACCCTTCGGAGGAAGCTCATTTCCGCCGTTTGTATCCGCGATCTCGTTCTTTCGGTCACTACCCACAGCTCGTGGCCATAGGTGAGGGTAGGGACGTAAATTCATCTCTGCTACACTTGATGCAAACTTACTCTGACCATGAGCACCACAACCACTCTGCACCAGTCCAACACAGTGCTTTGCATTTGAATAACACAAAGTTAGTATAGCTTGGTTTGGTTTGCAGGATGGTTGCTTTGTACGTTGTTACTTCCCACCTCTGATCAGTGACAAGTTGGTGCTGTGTTCACGCTGATGGATTGTTGTTTCTGGTCTGAGCAGTTTGATCTGTACCGTCTCATTCTTTATCCTTCATGGAATTAATCAGAAGTAATTTTAATTCTTGAAAGGTTTTAGGTCACCATACTCTTTCCACATAAACTCAGTTTAAATGTCAGTATTGGTTGATTAGTAACTGCTATGTTGTTACTGCATTTAGAACAGTAGTTCAGGATGGTGACCATTTTACACATATTATATTGCTGTGGAGTTGCACCTGACACTGACTGTAACTAAAAGTACAGCCAAACATTTTTCGGTAATGAAAATATTTCCATTTTTACTCACGCGATTTAAAAAAAAAAAAAAGAACTTATCAGAAATTTTGATTTTCGCTCCATCCCCTTGTATGTGTATCTGTGCTCATAAGACACAGCCATTAACAAGAATGTTACATGTGTGTTAAGGAGCTGGAGCACTTTTGTCACCATGCATGTGTCTGTGGGCTGATGATTGATGATGAGCATAGTGATAAAAGTAGTAATCACCCTGCCAGGGAACTGAAGGCACAGTGGCTGCTGTTTCTAAAAAGTGGTGCATTTTCATGTGTGTGGGTTCGCAAACAGATGACATTTGTGTGTATGTCTCATCAACACCCCCTCGCCCAACTGTCTGTCCATCAAGATGTTCCGTGGCACAAGTTTGTGCATGTGTGTGTATGGCCTTTGGATGGGCGCTTGTCGCCTGCTACTACAGTGTAGTGAGTGCGTGCGCGGCTTGCGTAAATGAGCTACCGAGCATGTGTGACATCTTAAATTAGACAACGTTCCTGGCCGCAAAACCATTCAACCCTGCCAAACACAACGCGGACAGCACCATTCATGTGTGGCAGACTATGATGATGAGACACACACAGTCTCTGTCTCTTTCTCTCTCTCTCACACACGCACACAAGCGGACATGGTGACTCATACATCTTAATTAGAAGCTAAGCAGCATCGTGTTAGTATTAGCGAGGAGAGGCGAGCCTGTCACTGGAGGCAAATGAGAAGGGCCACGGTTATATGCACAGTCACATTAATGCATATGAAGTAAATGCATGGCCTAAAGTCCAATTAGTTTACTACCTGTGCAGTTGGCAGATTGTGTATGTGTGTGTCTATCTAGGACAACACACATATTGTACATAAATACCAGGTACACACACACTAGTATAAACTTTTGGAAAAAAATAAAATAGCAGTAGCAAAGAAGGGTAAAAGATGTGTATGTTTGTGTGTGAGCGTGGCCTCGGCTTTGTAAAGCCAGCGCTCCTAACACGATCTGAAAACCCTACCAAGACCCTGTTGTTTGGCTTGATAGTGTCACCGGTCAGTGGCATTTGTCAGAGTTCAGGAAACACACAAATGCGTGTACTTCCACGCTCACACACACACACACACACACACACACAGACAGTGGCATTTGGCCAGAGTCGTGTTGTGGTTTCTGGGAGCAGTGGCGGTGATGGTAGGGGAGTTCACTGACGTTCCATGTTGCCACGGGGACGAACTGACCTTAAACAGCTCGTAGTGAGGGACATACGGGGGAGTTTCCAGTGACTGATCAGCTCACCTTAACATCAAATACACCACATAAACACACAAACGCACCCACACACACAATCATATACCACATTGTTGAGTGAGGTGTAATAATCAACAGCCCCCTTTCCAGTTATCTATCACACCTCATTAAAGCTGTCTTCTGTTCTCATATCCTCTTTGCTTATTCTCCATCTGACTCCATTCAGATTTCTTCAAACTTGACTCTGTCATAGTTTTTATTTCTCATTTTATCCTTCTACATTCCCCAACTCCTCCTTGTCTCTGCGTCAGGTTTGGTTTGGCCGTGTTGACATCCATCAGGTGTCCAGTTAACTGGTTTAGGCCTAGGTCTAGGTTCATTTTTACATCTACCCCTTTAATTAATTGACACACCCAAATTGATATCTCATAGTAAAAAAGAGTTATTATCTTCTGCTTATTGAAAATATGCTTTTTAGTATCCAGGTAAAACCTGACCCTATAGCTAAGTTATAGGGTTTTTCCCAGTAACCTGTTGGGTGCTAAGGTGTTTAAAGCAGTGCCCAATAAAAAAGTGAAATACTTGTTGAACAATTTCAACAAGTTCAGTCGTAGGGAAAAAGTTCATCACATCATCAAACGGATAAAAATAGACTCTCAGTTTCCAGGTTAGGCACTAATGAGTAGAAACGACGGGTGGAACTTTTGTTATATGAACCTCTGACATCTGCGGTTGTGTTCTCTTTGCTTTCATGGTGTCATTCTGCTGAGATCTAAAGGAGTCGCTAAGACATCCAGGAAAAAAAGGAGTACCTGTGAGTTTGGCAAAAGATTTAAAATGGTCATAAATTATTTATGATGATTCCATCTACTGTCAAGGAAATCATCTCTTTTGTTTTTTTTGTTTTTTGAAAAAATACTCAAAAGTTAATTCTTTTTTTCTTTTTTTTTTACCAGAGTTGGGGCCTTCTCACAACTTTCAGGATTCTGGTTGAGAGAAAATTTTTAGTTTCAACTTTATTTTTCAACCCTTATAATCTCACACATGGGAAACGTTGTAGTCCTCTGCATTTAACCAGTTCACTCAAAGAAGCAGTGGGGAGCTACCCTGTCCAAAATACAGGTTCCACCGAGATTTGAACTCAGATTGCTGGATTCAGAGTCCAGAGTGCTAACCATTACACCATGGAACCACCGCTTTCAGTCTTGGCGTAGGGATACAATCGTGTATCGCTATTTTATTGACTACGTTTGTAAACCAAGCATCCACGATAGCTCATCTTCTTATTTGGCATTAAGTTTTAGAAAAAAAAAACAAAACGTGGACTTGAGAAAAAAGAAAGTCCACGGTCTTGCTCAGATTTGCTCTTATAGATCTATTGACTTTCATGCTTCTTATCCCCTTCCTATTTGTTTCCTGTCTTTCTTCTCTCTCCCCAACGGGTCGCAGCAGATGGCCCCGCCCCTCCCTGAGCCTGGTTCTGCCGGAGGTTTCTTCCTGTTCAAAGGGAGTTTTTCCTTCTCACTGTCGCCCAAGTGCTTGCTTATATGATTGTTGCGTTTTTCCTCTGTATGTATTATTGTAGGGTCTACCTTACAATGTAAAGCACCTTGAGGGGACTGTTGTTGTGATGTATAAATAAGTGGAATTGAATTGAATTTTAAAGATTAAGATCCTCGATTGTCATTAAGAATATGAACTGACTGCACTTTGACTAGCACAACTCCACCTCTACATAATCCCATCTATATATTGAGAACAAATATTCTTTAAAATAGATAATTCTGAAAATAGATAATTCTGGTGATTAATAACCTAATAAAGTAGGCATTTGGCAGAGTTGTCCTTAAGTGTAAGTTTATCAGTTTTTTGTTCAGAGCTGTATAAAAGCTAACTAAAACTAAACTAAACTCAGATGTTATTTTTCCCACATGATCAAGACTGAAGCCTGACACTGTGCACAACTTGAAAGTAGACGGGGGAGTGATAGACTGCTGAGCTGGAGTTCGATACCATCTAAAAAGTGCATGCAAAATGGCAAAGAGAGCTTTTCAGATTTTTGTCAGCAGCACTTCAACTTTATTTTTACGTGGACCTCCTACCTAGCATGAATGCACAGCCACTAGTTTTTCAAATGCAGTGTGGTTCAATCAGCTTTTACAGCCTGTGATTTGTCAATAGCTTTATGGTTGCTTTTTGTTTGTTTGTTTTATCATGGGTGACTTTACCTGGACCTTTTTCTATTAGAAGTACAGTACTTTTAGAGAAAAACAAAGGTTTCTTTTGAGACTGTTGTTTTTTTTTTTCCACACTATTCATTTCTAACACCAAAATGTAGACCTTTTATTCAGGGGGCAAAACATGCTTTGATTTATTAAGTATATGATAGATCCGTTATTTTTCAGTTCGGTTTGTTTGGTGAACAACTTAACTTACCCTCTATGGCCTCAAACTGCTGGTTTTGGCAGAACGAATATGGTTGTAAAATAAGGTCTTATTGCATGCTCAATCCCAGAAATCGCAGAAAGCTTTGTCTGCTCATCTGGCCAAAGTTTTTTCAGTGGGAGAAAAGTTTCACCTATTTCAAACCTTTCTCCTACTGAAAACGTAATGTCCAGATGAACCGCATCAGCTTTCTGAGATTGTAGGAATAAGCTTTCTCTGAAGGTTGTCCAGATGCTGCCTTTAGGATGAGAAGCTCCTTAATGAAAAGTGGTCTGGGCATGTGGCCACGATGCCGCCGACATGCCTCTGAGGAAAGGTGTTCTGGACAAGTCTTACTAGAAAAAGACCCCAGGGCAGACCCAGAATATGCAGGAAGGATTATACTCTCAGCTTTTTTGGCAAATACCTGTGTTTCCCACCAAAGACAGCACTATATATTATATTAATAGACCTTTTTGCTCTCACAGTGCAGCCTTACTTTCAACTGTCAGGCCACTGTTTTGTGGAACCAGCTGCCAGTTTGGGTCATGTGACAGACACCCTATCTACTTTTAAGACTGGGCTTAACCTCTTAACAATGTCACGATCCTGGGTCTTATGACCCAGTGTTTTGAGTTTTATTCCTGCGTGGTGAGTTTTGCGTTTGGGTCCTTCTCCTGCCTGTACACAGCCGAAACATGACAAACAACCACCGTGCCACTGGCAACCCATCTGTTAGAATTTTTCCCCTAAAGTCCACCCCTTTCCTTTTCCCAGGTTGGAATACCCGTGTTTATAAGCTTTCAATTGAAAAACTGTCAAAAACAGCCAAATGTATGAGACTTTCTTTGAAATGTAGCATCTTCTGTTTAGCATGTGGCCATACAAAAACACAGCTCGAACCCTACATCCTTGCTGGTGATCTGGTAAATGGAGAAGGGCTGGTGCTTTTGGATACGGTTTAGTATCCAAAAGCTAGTCCTAACTAGATCACCTGATCTAGTTAGGACTAGATCAGGTGACCCAAAACCATCCCTTATTTGTGTTGCTATATCAGCTGCCTGGATTATACGGACTGGACTTATATAGCACTTATCTACTGTCCTGTAGCACTTAAAGCACTTTATACAACATGCCTCATTCACCCATTCATACAATCACTTTTTTCTATGCGTTTCTGTCTTTGTAATCCTGCCCTTGTACGTCACAGCAGACGGCTGCTCCTCTCTGATTCTGGTTCTGTGGGAGGTCTTTTCCTGTTTAAAGTGAGTTCTTCCTTCCCACAGCCACCACATGTTTTCTCATAGATGATTGGGGCTTGTAGGACCTTAGCTTACAATTAAAAGGTCTTTGAGACAACTGCTGTGGTGAATTGGTGCTAAATAAATGTATTATATTGTAATGTAATGAACTGAAATCACTTAGACAATAGTAGGCAACCCCTGCAGCCTGGACCTGGATAAGTGGATAAGTTGTCGAAGATGGATGGGTAAACAGTTTAACTTAGTTCTAGTAAAAATGTGGTGAGAGGCCATACACATGAGCACAGCAAAGGCCAGCTGACTTTAAGCACAGGCTGCAGATGTATGCGTGTATCTTGTATCTTGAAACACTGCTAATACACATTTACATAAATATTATATTCCTGTTTTCTTTCTCCTTTTTGCAGCTTTTCTAACCGCAACCCTTTCTCTATCAACCATCTCTCCATCCCCCCGTTCCTTTACTCTCGCTCATCTCCACCCTCACCTAGCTCTTCACTCGTTCCTCTCTGTTATTTTCCTCACCATTCTCCTATTGATTTATCTCCATCGCTCCTACATTACTTTTCTCTCCTCCTTCTGCCTCTTTTCAGCTCGTTCCTCCATCGTCCATCTCTCCATCCCCGCCCCTGTCCACGGGATGTTTGTTCACCCATGTTACCTCTCCACACCCATCTCTTTCCAATTTTCCTATATTCCCCCCCTTTTTTTTCCCCACACTGATGAGCTGAGATGCAGCTCTACTCATCAGATTGCCTGTCTCTCCTCCTTGCTTTCTTTAACACTTGTAGAAATGACCTGACACATCCAATCCCAGGTTATTACACAGATGTGCCAAATCTCTCTCTCTCTCAAACACACACACACTTAGTGAAAGAAAAAGCACATTCCCTGCGGCCGCTACACAGACACAAACTCACCCTATTACAGCAGTCCAAATGAAAATGAATTATGCATTCTGTCCTGCCACTTGTAACAAGTATATGATGCATCCCCCATTTCCACACAATTGGGCACACAAAAACACGTGCAAAATGGGAACGGACATGCTCATGTAAACACGCAAACACAAAACGTAGTGAAAACAAAAGCATGAATGCGTTATTGATGGAAATATCAGACAAGCGCAAGCTCGTTCTTCACCAACATGTTGCTTCGCACTGGGCTAATGAAACTCTTCACAGCCCTAATGCTGTGATTTCTACTTAAATGGACGCACACATCACACAAGACCATCATTGTTTTCAGCCCTCGTGTTTACCGCAGTTTTGAATGATACGCCAACCACAACCAACCCCTCCTCCTGCCTTCCAAGTCCATACCAAGGTCGTCAGCCTCCCTCCCGGCTTTAGCATTCCCCTCCTATCCCCCATAATCCTCACTGTTTAAGCCCGAGGTACAAATACATTCTATTCAACCTGCACCAAGGGGGCTGATAATACCCAGCAGAGTGTGTTTGTGTATACGTGTGCATGCTTAAGTGAGAAATGTGTGCCTATATACACCTCTGTGTGTGTATGCACACGGGTGTCTGTACAGGGCTTTGTGTTAAACACCCATAGGTGCTTAGTATTCTCTGCGCCACGCGTCCTTGCATCCCCACTCTTATTTTTTCCGTCTCTGTTCTCCTCTCTCAGATGAGACTCCCAATGGCTGATGGAGAGTGGAAAGATGGAGATGGAGGTATGAGCAACAAAATGCAGGTGGATAAAGTTTGCACAGCGTGACTGATGATTATAAAGATACCTTGCTTTCTTTATAACAGACAGTTAAAGCATTGCTAATGCTGAACAGGACATTATCCGCTGAGTGTCGATACACAGTAAACATATTAAACAGAGATGGAGTGCAAGGTACACCCACCTGCACTCAGTTTATCCACCTTTAATAAGACACAGCTGAATATAACCCCCTTTAATGCTCAGGTCTACCTAATATCACAGTAAATTGAGACAAGTTATATAATCCATACTTGTGTCACACATACACACGCCTTTAGCCTGCGGCGTGCTTAGTAATCACAGGTGATTAGCTATATCCCAACAGAGAGAAAATGGAAGCTTGTAGCAGCACGAACAGCAGTTTACTCCAAACAAAATCTAATTTGGCGTCTTCTCAGGCTGCTGCCGAAATGTGTCCACGCCAGATGGTGAGGCTTGCGTGTCGTGGTGGGATCAGACATGCCTTACAACGTCCTCAAAGCAAAAAGTACAGACAGGAGTTTTAGGTAAACTAGTAAAACAAAATGTTCAGACCAAATTCCTTCATGTAACTTTGTAGACAGCTGTACTTGAAACTATTGCAGCAATTGGTCAAGAAGATTGTGCAACAGATGTGATAACCAGAAGTGGTAGAGACTGAAATAATTAGTGGAGGGAAAAACAGCTAGAGGTCTGGACTCAGTGGAACTCGTTGGGAAACAGTTTGCAATGCATATGTTTCCCGACAAAACATATGCATTGCATTCATGTGCAGTACCTTTATAAAGGAATGCTGCAAAAGTTCTGATCACAGGCCAAAAACAAAAAAGCCTTTTGTCTTTTGGAAGTCAAAGCAGTGATTTGTCAACTTGATTTTCACTTTTGAGAACTACACAAAGTTGTAGGGAGGCAGAGTTGACCATTTCCATAATCTAGAGGAGGTATTAGTAGCAGTAAAACTATTAGAAAGAAAATGCTCACTGGGTTTTTCCACAGTAGGGACGCTGGTTGCCCCAAGCTATGTTGTGAATAGCTGCTAGCACTTGAGCCACACTGACACATTTTAAGTGTTTTTCCACTACAATGCAAGATATGGTTGATTAAGTAACAGAGGTGTGCTGTATCTGTTTGTGCTATTGCATTACACAGGTCTAATTTGATTATTCTAATATAGATTTCACCTGGGTGAATAAGCATACACTAAATTCAATAACATCCCAAAGAAAGATGTGGCAAGTAAATATCTAAAGCAATGGTTAGCAATGAATCTCTACAGTTGGGCTGATTAAACTGACTCACCATTGTTACTGATGGTACGGATCATTTGCTCATACCAGGTACTTTTTAGCTAACAAAGACATTTACAATCATAATCTGACAACATGTGATAAGCATAACGTGCAGTGTGCTTACTTTTAGATTTCTTTTTTTTTTTAATTGAACAGCTTGTGGTAACTACAGGTCAGCTATACTCTCAGAAACAGATACTGCAAATGTTCTATCCCTGTAACTAAAATATAAACAAGTTGATCAGCAAAGGCTAATTTTGGATCTCAGGATAACTGCATATCTTTTTCAAGGGTCAAAAATATATATATTTGCATTGTCTGGTCTAAATTTTGAGGAGCAATATCAGGAGACAATTTGTTTACTAGCTATATAGATATTATTTAAAATATTATTATTATTATTCAATTTTAAGGTTTTATCTTTATTTTCCTTGTTTCTGGTGAGTTGCTCTGGTTTCCTCCCACATGAATGGTGACTGTAGGTGTGGGGACAGATACAACTTTGAGCTGTCAATAACAAAAAAGTACTTTAAAAGTACTTTACAGAAGTTAGTCCAAAGCATGCATAATACTAAACCAATACAGAATCAATGCTTGACATCATAACCATCTAACACTGTATTCAATAACTAGCTTAAAAAATGAACATCCTATTAGTTTACTATGCATCTTTTACAAAAATAAATCATAATTTGAATCACAACATGCTTTTGTGTTTATTTGCTGGTATGCCATTGTAAACATAATGTAAATTATGTTGGCTTTGCATCAGCTCTAACTTAGCACAGCTCTGATACAGTAGATTAAAGCTGATGTCTGCTAGTACCAAAAGAAGCAAAACTTGAGGCCACAAGTGTCCTTTCCACTTTACGCTGGCCAGTTGAGGTTGTTGGATTCAACACTTATCACAAGCGCTGCACAGGTACATTGGCATAGTTATAGGTTATATTATAGCATTAGCTGATAACTTAGCACTATGTTCTCTCGTCCAAATATGGATGAGCTAATGCTA
This sequence comes from Perissodus microlepis, assembly GCF_051167445.1. Classification (NCBI taxonomy): domain Eukaryota; kingdom Metazoa; phylum Chordata; class Actinopteri; order Cichliformes; family Cichlidae; genus Perissodus; species Perissodus microlepis. The sequence continues at coordinate 5,036,742 of NC_140465.1, forward strand.
GAAAGCTTGCTAACTAAACTTGCTAGCAAATCCAGATATAACTTCTGGCTCCAAACAAAACCAACATGGTACCAGTCAAATTGCCAAAACCAATGAGTGGCATCACTATGGCTATGTAAAATATATATGTATGCATTATATGTAAAAATTCTGTTTAATCTCATTGCTGACATAGTAAAAGGAAGCTGGTAGTTTTGACAGACAGAATGACAGGATTGGAACAATATTTAGCAGCATTCAAACACTTGAGCCCTGTGCAAAGATATCACCCAGCACAGAAGATATTGTGACATCAAATTGACTTAGAGAAGTAATCTTCCTCACTGGGCTGTCAGTCAGTCTTCATTATGAAGCTCAAACAGTGCACATATTCAATTTGACAGTTTTTGTGTGAAATTTTGAGTGTGCCAAATTACATTTCATTAGACGCACAAATTACAGGCATGAGGAAAAAAAGCCCTGTGCCCAGGTTTCTGCAATCATGGAGGATACTTGACCTTAAGAACTGTTTAAGTGGATAGAAATATGAATAAAACATGAGAAATGGCCATCACATACAAAGAATCAAAAATAATTATATGGTTGCATAGGTGTTTTGCAATTACATCGCTTGCTGAGAAGAAATGAAGTACTGCTAATGCCAAGTGACAGCTGCAATTTCCAAGTGGGAAAACATTCCTATGGTATAATTTTTGCAGACTTAATTTTGAGGGGATTGGAAGAGAGGGCAAAAAGTAATAAAAGAAAATAAAGGCAGTTTCAATAATAGGTGGGAACATCTAGTTAAATTTTAAGTCTATGTGCAAATTTAGAATTTAGAAAAAGAGATTTTAGATCTAATTAATCTGTAACTGACAGACGAAAAAGACTCTGGAGATCAGCTAAAACTCGAAAGTCTGTTCTTAAGACACAAATATCTGTGCATTATAACTGCGGTATGCATAAAATACAGTTATAGTTTGTTATAACAAGGTCAACACCAGAGCGGATTATTACACCATTACTTCACCACACTGCACGAACCGTAAACTGCTTCTTGGACCGCTGGATGTAAATCATGTCTTGCAGAGACACTCAATACAAACATAATTCCAAGGCAGACTGCTCACACAGAAAGAATTCTTGTACAAGAACCACAAATATCGGTGATTGTTTATTTTCAATAACTTTGCTTTGCAAGACCAACAAGTTATTATTTGCTTTCTTTGTTAACATTCACCTGGTACCTTTGAACTGGTGTGAAGCTGTAAATCAAATCCTGGTATTGACTATATACACTATACTGCCAAAAGTATTCACCCATCTACCTTCACACATATATGAACTTGAGTAACATCCCATTCTTAATCCATAGGGTTTAATATGATCTCAGCTCACCCTTTGGAGCTATAACAGCTTCAACTCTGAGGAGGCTCCACAAGGTTTGGAAGTGTGTTTATTGGAATTTTCATTCTTCCAGAAGAGTATCTGTGAGGTCAGACAGTGATGATGGATGAGAAGGCGTGGGTTGTAGTCTTCGCTGTAATTCATCCCAAGGCTGCTTTGTCAAGTTGATGTCAGGACTCTGTGCAGGTCAGTCAAGTTCTTCCACGCCAAACTCGCTCGTCCATGTTTGCAACATGAAATTGTCCAAAATGTCTTAGTATGCTGGAGCATTAAGAGTTCTTTTCATTTGAACTAAGAGGCCAAGACCAACTTCTGAAAAACAACCACACACCATAATCCCTACATCCACCAAACTTTAAACTTGGCACAGTGCGTTCAGACAAGTACCGTTCTCCTGGCAACTACCAAACCCAGACTTGTCTGTCAGATTGCCAGACAGAGAAGCCTGATCTGTCACTTCACAGTGGGTGTGTATGAAATTTTACGCCACTTTGTGGCAGAGTTGCTGTCACGCCCATTCACTTCAACTTTGTAATAATGCCACTAACAGAAGAATCTTTGTGGAATATTTAGTAGTGAGGAAATGTAACAACAGTTGCACGGGTGGCATCCTATTGCAGTACCACGCTGGAATTCACTGAGCTCCTGAGAGCGACCAGTTCTTTCACACATGTTTGTAGAAGTAGTCTGCATGACTAGCTGCTTGATTTTATAGAGCTGTGGGCACGGATGTGATTAGAATACCAGAATTCAATGATTTTGATGGATGAGTGAATACTTTTGGCAATATAGTGTATCCAGCCAATTCCAGGCTGACTGTCGTATTATTTATGGTGGCAAAACTAAAAGAAACATTCTCATGGTGTGAGTACATATGCAGACTAAAGCTTCACACAGGCCTAGAGACAAGTCAGAATCCATGTTGCAAACAAATGTATATTCACCAAACAGTTGCAAGTGATTGCTGGCAGTCGCTGGGGAATCTATAAACCCCCATTCACACAACATAAGCTATAAATGTACATTTTTTCAGATAGGTCACTGACTGGGCTCTAGGCCTTGGTCATTGAGGCATAAGTACTTTTAATCTGCAGTGTCATGGTGTCAAAATTAGAATATGATGACAATAAACAAGCTACTTATGAGTCCATATCTATGCAGAGAAATGTTCATACAGTATGTGGTTGAGTTCATCTTTTGCACGTAATCAAAGAAATTTGCTCCTGTTTTAATGTTTACAACATAAAACACATTTGCATTAATTTTGTTACAGTGTTGTGGAAGCCAAATTAATTATTAATGACCCAAGCTACAGATGTGGAAGCACATTTATACTAATTTGCAGTGCTAACAACTGGCTATAAGAACTCTGAAGTCACTCCCCTGTGGATTAGGATAATAAAATCTCCAATCTATCAACATGCTCATACAAAGGACAGCTCTCCACACAGCAAGTAAGCTTTGACTAAACTAAAGTTAATGGAAGTTATTTGCCATTGCCTGGTCCCACATATCACCATTTACTAATCCTACTGTAAATGCAAAAATTACATTTACAATATCTGCAGCACATAGCACAGAGTTTATTTGGGGAACTGAGGGAGCTAATTTCTTGGAGTACAAAAAAGGAGAATGTAATTAATGTCTACTTTGTTAAGATCTGTGCAAAATATGTAATTTGACCTCTTTTAATTGTATTGTCAAATGAAAGCAATTTTGACAGTCCATCCCTACCATCTGGACCTGTTTTAGGTTGCCTGTGGTTCAGGAGTTAGAGCAGGTCATTCACTAATCAGAAAGTTGGTGGTTTAAACTTGGCTGTCCTTGAGTAGAAAAGCGCTATATAAGAAAAACTACATTTACCGTTTATTTGGGGGCCATCTGCATTGTCTGTATGTAAAAGATGGATTTAGGCACTGGCACCTCAACTTTGGCTCTGTTGTTCTTTTGGAGGCAGAAGTAACTGCATTTAGATGAAAGGAGGCTGAGATATCAGCAGAGGTTAGATAGAGGGCATTTCAGAGCTGATTTTCGCTCCATGTGGTCACTGGCCATCTGCAGTGGTTGTTAGCTATAGGTTTCACTGTGGAAGATGCAAACTGGTGAGGGTAATTGATGTCTTATGCTGTCATTCTTCCCCACCACCTGACAATGCAACATTAAAACATTTTTAAAGGATTTTATGTGGTATAAAACTCGCCTGTCTATGAGTGCATACAAACTAATGTTCAATATAGTAAACCAACAGTTCACTGATAACTTGTTGTGCACTTATCAGTTATGTACTGCAAAAATATGGGGACCGCGGGTCTAGCAGCACCTCTGAGGTAAGGCGGCCAAAGTCAGGAGGAGCATTAAAGGCATTTGCTTATATCTGTTGCAGTAATGGCTTAGGATGAACCGCATAACTGCAGTATTTACCACTATATCAGATCTGAATGTCAGTGTGGTGTGCGTGTCATCATGGTTACAGCCTCTATGGAGCATGTTATGAGCCACGTAAGTGGTTGGACGGAGCTGCGCTCGCAGCTGATTGATGCTGGGCGGACCGGCTCTAATGCTGTCTGGCTTGCAGCATACAGAATGTGACACTGGTTTGGTTTGGAGAATATTGATCTCAAATGGTTCTTGCCAAGCGTAGATATGGGGGCCTGTATTGATGTTCACTATGGCTCTCATTTCAGGCTCATCTCACCCTGCCTCTGTGTTTGTGTGAGGGCGTGTGCGTATGTATGTGTGTGTGTGTGTGTGGGGCAGCAGCAGTGCCGGAGGCTACTCAAGTGTGAAATCGCGTGACGTTTTCTCCATTGCGCTTCATTTAGCCACACATCGCCCATCTCTCATTCCTGACAAGTTTCTTAACTGCTCCAAAATGTGAGCACCTCAGGGCGGGGAGGCCGTGTAGCCCCGTCAGTGTACAATGAAGTGTGTGTGTGTGTGTGAGAGAAAGTGGGTGTGTGTTTGTGGGGGCTGAAGCGAGAGTCTAATAAAGCTAGCAGCTGCCATGGAAACCAGGGCAGAGGCTAACTCATCCTCTGTGTCTAGGGACCCATCAGGGCCTCGGCCATGGTGCAAACACATGCATGCACACAGACATACACATATAGACACAGACACACAATCAGGTACCAAAAGCATGGTAAATGACTCTTACTGGGAGGCCTCTCATACACGCTCTCATATAAACAGCAGACGAAGAGCCGTGAAATAAGCTATGGCACTGCAAGAAATGGGAAAGCAAGCTGCCTGTTCAAGAGCCCCTGTGACTCTACTTCGTCTGTCTCACACAGACACACACACACACACACACAGACACACAGACACACACACACACACACACACACTGGTGCAGAATGACATGAGAGTCAGGATGGCTTAAGATGCTCAATATCCAGCTGTAATCCTCTCCCCTTTCTTATCAAAAGTGTGTGTGTGTGTGTGTGTGTGTGTGTGTGTGTGTGTGTGTGTGTGTGTGTGAAATAGGTAGATACGAATGACAGAAAACTCAGGTTTTGACGACATGACAGCAGCATTCTCCATGTGGCAGGTTTATTGCATTTTTAATCTCTGCTTACATAAACCCTCAAACCCTCAACATCCGACACACGGACACGCGCACACACACACACACACACACACACACACATGCACACACATATATATATATATATATATGCATAGTGCACACACACAGACATTAGGCACACACTTCATCATCTCTCCCTTCACTGTCGCTCACACAATGAAAAGGGCAGCGGAAGCCAATCAAAATGATCTCTAATAAGAATATTACCCATCATGCTATTTGTGTGTGTGTGTGTGTGTGTGTGTATGTGTGTGGGTGGATGGCTTGCCAGGCTTCATCTGACATTTATAAAATGAATTGCAGTTCACATGCTGAGGAAATGGCGCATGTCTACGCGTTATGCGATGCAGGTTCTCCCCCGGGCTCGTGCTTGACAAATCTCATATTCTCGCCGTGGACTGAAATCCCAGCACAGAATTAGGCAATTGCAATTGAAAGTGTGATTGAAAGGTGGATGTTGGTGGAGGCGACTCCGAGTGCCACTCTGGGTGTCACTGAGGTGTCACGAGATAAGGAAAGATGACAGCAGTTAAGGCAGGCGACTGACTTGTTTCCTTAGCTGGGCTGCAGATTCTGTTAGGTCAGATGAGTTCAGACTCAAACGACCCTGGTGGGGAATATCAGCTCGACGTGTCAGGAGAGGACGCAGAGAAGATAACTGTAAGACAAATAGAGAGCAGAGAAGATGATTATAAAGAAGAAAAAAAGCTAGCCTTGCTTCTTGTGTCATGTTTCAGTAAACAGGCGATAAACTTATTAAAAGTGCTTTTCAAAGGCCTTCCACTATGATCTGCTAAAAAACTAAAAGCTTCAGAAATGTATTACATGAAAAACTGAGGCATATTTGTGAAGCTCCTACTAACTGCTATAATCTCAGGGGGGGTTGATAAAGCCTACGTAATAAATGACTAACTGAAAATGGCATCCCATAGACTTGAACCCAGCGTGAGAACAAAGTAAGCCACCCACCACGCCTTATTAAGAAAAGAAGAAAGAGAAGCTTCCAGGGCAGCATTTCACAGAGAGTGAGTCCAAGTTTAAAAACACTGGACACATATTGTTCTTTGATCACAGAATGTGATGCAGTGTTGATCAGCCTCTGTGGAGACAAATATGAGATGATTTTCTACAGCAACGCTTTAGGATATTAAATAAGGCAGGTATTCATGCCACACTTTTCTCCCATCCCAACAGTGAGAGCATCAGTGGACGATTCCTATAACAGACAGAGGGTGAAAATAATTACATAATATAATGGCGTAAAACCAGATTCATGCTCCAAAGAGGATGAACTCGATGTCTGTCTCTACTGTCACCCATGCCTCTCTTCACACAGTGCAGGGTTTTAGCTTCAGTCTTTAGAGCTGCTAAATTATGATCTGTATTCTGTTCAGTGGGAACAGAGCACAGTGCACTGCTCCAACAATGGTAGTAATTAGCATTTTCATGTAAAATGGTTGAAGGCATACTGGGAATACTTTTATAATCATTAAATGTTAACACTTTCACACTCTAACACCTGTAACAATAAATGTTAGAAGAGAATGTGCCATTCAGAAGGTTAGCTTGTTGGACACGATTCTATTATGTTTAAAGGCAGTTATTGTAGCTCTCACGCTGAAAAGAAAGATGGATGTATTTTATTCTATTAAAACTTTTCTGATTATTCCTTTAAAAATTGAGAGTTACAGATTTGCACTGGTTACTTGTCCAAACAGTTTGTTTCTATATATTTCTGTTAATGTATATTAATTATAGTAAATTATTGTATGGTCTCTACCTTATTGTAAATAATTATTGTAAATACTGAAAAAAGGCAAAAGCTGTATTACACACCTTAGATAGACATGCCTCAGAACAGTTACCTGACTCTACTATGGACTGCATCTAACAGATGAATGGCTTACAAAGACTCCATATTCTGCTTTAAGCAACTAAGAGCAATTTTAAATGGGTTTAAAGGGGTTCTGAAAACAAACAGCTGAATGGGATTAGAAATGGACTTGACACTAATCTTCAGTAAATATCTAATCACCTGTCTGCTGCTCTGCCTTGGTCAGTTTCAGTGGATGTGTTTGAAACTGGCAGAAATATTTAGGCAAAAGTAATCAAGTAAATAAGTCGGGTGAAAGGAATGGATGAGAGGTTCCAATGTTGAGCTTTTCCTTTCCAAGTGCAGATGTACAAATGCAAAGTGCATTTCAAATATTGCAAAGAAATCACTTCAGAATCATTCAGTCAGTATTTTTGTAACTACTGGAGGATCTTATTGGCTGAGGGGTCGCAAGACAAAGGAAGCTTTGAACCAGTAATTCATAGTACACACGATTTAAAAACCAGTCCATATACCATTTATATGTCCACATATGCATTTCCCTGTGATTTTTCAGTTAGTCTTGTATATGATTAGGTGTACGTATGATGGGGTCAGGAATGTTTTGATGGTTTTTTGGTCTTTGGGTTTCTGTTAATACTGGATACTGTCACTCACCAAGCACATCTCATATTCATTCTAAACACAGCCACTGCTCCCACAAACAAATTAAATCCCTTCCTATATGCCACGGTGCTTTTTCCTCTTGGGTAAAGAGAGTGTGGCACTAGAACTACTGCCATATTTGTTGGTTGGAGTCTGATTATTTACTCTTGCACCTGTTCGGTAATTTCGAGGCTTCAAAACAATCCTGCTTGCGCTGAGTTGCTTGGAGTGGCGCAGCTGTGGTTTTACTTTTGTATTTGTTATGAAATTGCACCTCTTACCACGAACACAAGTGCAAACAGGTTTTTTTGTTGCTGTTTTTTCAGATGGCTCATATAAAGCCTTTTGTGTGCTAGTCCTGAGTTGAGATATTTCAGCTTTAGCCTTTAATGTAAGACTACACCTACGGCTGTGGCTTAACATATTCAAGCTTATCACTCATTAATGGACTAAAAGCTCTGAAAAATATACAGGGAATATTTCAGTGCAATGTTTTGTCTTCTACTTTTTTCTCTGATAAATGGTAAAAACAAAAAAAGCAAAATACATATATTGTGTATACATTGCACACTTTCTGACAGTTTAATAAGAAAATCGTAGCTCTAGCACAGATGCTGAGGGAGAAAGGGAACCTATTTTTGTTTCCTTTAACATTTTTTCCAATGGACAGACTTCAAAACATGGGTCAGCCTGTATGAAGCAGGTGTCCAGTCCATTAAGCCTTCACAAAGGAATCTGGGATCTTTAACTAGTCTTTTCCCGACTCATTAATCCCTGGTGTGATCAACAAAGGAATAGATTCCATGGCAATGGGTCCAGTAATGACTCGCTGATAAAACTGAATGTGATTAATCATGCCACTAACAAAATTAAAACAAGTGAATTATCATTATCATCACTGATTATCATTATTAATCAAAGACATTATTTTAAAGTGGTAGCTTCATTTGCAATTTGTTCAGAACAGTGTTTGTTATTGCAATCACAACATTTATGCTTTGGGTATTTCACTCAGTAGAAGCAACTTTACTTGTTGGCTATTAATTTAAAGTGGTAGAGCTTTTATAAACTGGGTCCATTTACTATCCACCCATTCTATTCCACTTATCCTTGTCAGGGTCGCAGGGGGCTGGAGTCTATCCCAGCCATCATAGGGCGAGAGGCAGGGTACACCCTGGACAGGCCGCCAGTCACATAGACAAACGACCATTGGCGCCCACATTTGCACCTATGTAATGTCTATGGGCAATTTAGAATTACCACTTAACCTAACCCCACTAACTGCATGTCTTTGGACTGTGGGAGGGAGCCGGAGTACCCGGAGAGAACCCACACAATTATGGGGAGAGCATGCAAACAAGCCAGGTGGTGGAATCAAACTCAGGACCTTTGTGCTGTGAGGCAACAGTGCTAATCACCGCACCACCGTTTTGTATTCTTGGAAACACAAAAACAAATTTTTCCGTGACTTAACTTTGGCTTATCCAAGGTCATGTTGTAGAGCATGTGTGATTCAGCACTGCTGCCATTTCTAGATCATCTAGATCACCTACACTTGTGCGTCTGCATAGCATGCATCTTCTTGAAATGATGCATGTAGAAACAGTTACTTTTCTACTTCATTTTCATTTGCCAGACGTGGACAAAGAAGAGAGACACAAATCTGTCAAGATGATTTAAGATTGTGTTTCTGTGTTTTCACTGTGCTGCATGCTGGAACCAGTCCAGTCTCAGTCGCCGTGTGCCAGTCGGTGGGGTTTTGTCTCTGGTCTGGTTCATTTTTGCTTGTTGCCTGCATCCTAACCCACTACATTAAGGCGTCAGTGAGATGGATTTGTCAGTACCAACCCTTTACTGCTCAGTACCAAATAGTTTTCAGTCACTTAACCTAACCAAACAAAAGTAGGTGCAAAACACAAAGATGTCAAGAAGACAGACCACGACAAACCTGTGTCTATCCGGTCTTTAAGTCTGACGTCATTAGTCATTTCTGGGTCCAAACTCCACTTCAGGTCCCAAAGTCAAACGAACACTGCGGCATCACTAGAAACTATCTAAACTGTTTCATCTTTAATAAAACGATCAGTGTTGCTGCTTTACCAGGTGTAACAATTAAGTTTAACATCCAGGAATCCATGAAAACAGAATTTATTAAATTTAACGTAGTTAGAAGTTAGCAGGAAGTTAACTCACTAGTTTCCACCTAAACATAATATATCATGTTCTGACTGAGGGATTTCTGAAAAAATTAAAACATTCAGCTCTGCTATCACTTCATAAATAAATGAAGACAGAAAACTAAACAGCATTGACGTTTGTAGGGTTACTGAAGTTTGGCTAGCTTGTATATAATGATGTGCTACGTGTTAGCTAGTGACACAGCTATGTTAGCATAATATAAACACATTAGCACAGTGAAGCTAGAGGATGAACGCTAACTTTTTTCCACTTGATGAAAGGAGAACAACTGAGATAATCCATCCACAATACGAGGTTAGTCATTAATATACTGCTGCATGGGCTGGGCTGTAGTTACATCCTAAGGTTTTAAAAACTGAGCTATGAAATGAATAGTGGTAATAAAAACCGAGAGAGGCTGACAGTGATCACTGATTTTTTTAGGGGCTTGTTGAGATTAAAAAGAACAAAATACAAAGCATTAAAACATGTTAAAAACACAACAGCCTTAATAAACGCAGAGTAGTTTGGACCCAGAAGCAGGGTTCATACGTCATCACTTAAAGACCAGATTTGCCATTACATCCCATCCAGCCTCCTAAGGCAGACTTTTTTTTTGTCTCTAAAATAGGACCATTATTTCTGGATGGCCAGTATAGCTGCAGCTGGTCAATAAACGAAGAGGTGAAGGCAGCATATGATAAAACAGCATCATATCTTGATGTGGTATGAGAACGTGCCGGCTAGAACAAAATGCAGTTCAGGTTCTTTCTACTGAACGTTTCAGTAGAGCTGTCCATTGACAGCACTGGGGATGAATTCCCTCCTGTATTCAAATTTCCCCCCTACTGATTACTGCAGAGTAAAGAATTTTTATCACCAAAGTTAAAATGCCTACCTTCAATAGGAACTCCATTTTTCTTTGTTGTTCCCAGCAGCTGCCTCCCTCTGAGACTATTAAACCACAAACACACAGGATTTGGTGTGGCTCCACATGAAAAACACAGCAAGCTTACTTGATAAACAGTAAATTCAAGGTTAGGCATATAGGCTTTTGCTACAGCCCGCGTAATACGACTTGCCCTACACTTCAACTCCCTATAAACCTGTAGACTACATCTTCAGCACTGGGCCAACGTGCTCTTCTGTTAACTAAAGCACGGCTTCTGTCGGCTGACATTGGAGCTGTTGGGCACAAAGTGGTCACTAATGGCAGCTTAATCATTCTTACAACATTTAATAGGCGCTTAACAAATGCTTTTAGTGTACATTTAACACCTACATTAATTAATTCCACTCATTTAGTGCTTGCCTGCTAGCTATGTAATGTCATTAAAGTAGAGCCATGCAGTAAATTGACTGTTCACAGCGATGTAACATGAGCTTCAAACATAAATAAGTGAAGAGTTGTACCAACCACAGTTTGGTGGTGTGAAAACAGTATTAGTCCTCTTTCCCGGTGTTCAACAACTGAACACCATTTTTAGCTTATTCTGACCTTTAGCAATGTCACGGTGCAGTTACACAGAAACCCTCATTCATAATTAAACTTGCTGGTTTGTCCATGTTTCTCTTTGTTCCCGCTGGCTCTGTTTATAATCTGCTTTCTTCTTTGTTTCTTAATTTGGCCTCTGCACACAAACACAGCGGATTTTAAATCAAACAGCCAAGGCATGGATTGTAAAGCTTAGAGTGAAGAGGTTCGACAAAATTATTGCATTAATTATTGCAGTTGTTACATCAAGTAGTTTTATAATCAGGTGAGACCTGTTACAGGACAGCTCGATTTCTAGGGATTCGGTTTAGACAACTGAACAACAAGTTTGTCTTTTTACAGACTAACCATTTTAGCATTTTAAAGAGAGAGATTAGACATGATATTATGACGAAATTCGATCATTTCCTGTACTTTCCCAGATTACTTCAGTTCAGTATGGTTTATGGAACAGTAGTGATGTATAATACCAAGTAACATTCAGGCAGGTATTGGCAATACTGATCTGATAGTGATACTTTGTATTAGTATGCACTACAATTTCAACAAATGAGACTTTGTCTTTTTAAAGATGCAAAGAATTCCCGTCATTTAAGCACAGACACAAAAACCTAGACATAAGTCACTTTTCAAAATTCAGCACCAGTGCTACACGTAGCCAACAGCTCCACATTTCATTTGTACCTGGATAGTGCCTGCCTGCAGCACCAAAGCACTCCGCGAGCTATGTTTGTCTCGCCCCAGCAGCACCTGTCCCTCTCCTCCTCTTCAGTTTGCCTCATCATAAACTCATCATCATATTCTGTGTTATAATTTACTTTTGTTTCTGTTTGACAAGGTTTGCAGTCTTGCTACATTTGTCACAAACCGCGTCTCGGCTGTTAGTGGAGCTGAAATAGCTCCACACATGACTCCACTCATCAACTGAGTGAGTGAGCACAAGTGACCTGTGACACATTTATATAGCTGTATTTCGCAGATCACTATGACAGGCGGAAGAAGAAGTAGTCCTTACTAATCATTTAGACAATCCCTGTAATACAGCTACTGTGTTCCTGTTACTCATAAAGTACAAATTTACCACAAAGTACCAAAATATATATTTTTATGAGAATCGATTCTAAAACATAAATATCTGGTACCGGAGTAATTGATATTTTGTATTATATTTATATTTAGTATTGATCCGCACTCCACTAGTTTATGGCAGTGGCGTTCTTTCAGGGCATGCAAGGCAAGCAGTGCTTGTCTAGTGAAATCAAAAGCAGACATTAATTAAAGCATACCAAATTAAACAATCTTGTTTCACTACACATAGCATTCTGTCATTAAATTTCTCTCATGGCTGTTTGCATCCATGCATTACTGCCATCTTGTGACCACAGATGGTTATTGTTACTAGAAACAGAATTATTTCTGCGTGGTAAGAGTATGGAGTAGGCGTTCTCATGAAAGTGTCCATGGCTGGTTGACGATGGCTGGAATTTCTCAAGCTGAGAGCCAGCAGCTTACAGTTCTTTGTTTGGGCTTGTGCACTGGAGATAAACCTCTGGTCTGATGATTAGCATGCAGGGCCAACTGCTGCTGGCTTTGCATCTACTGATCTGAGCTGTGTTTAGTGACAAAACAGAGCTGGAATTGGCAAGTAGATGAAAACTCTATTATCATGATAAAAGATGAGCTTTCTCTTACTAACCACTTTGGTCAACATATCCAGCATGTAAGAAAGTTTGAATCAATCATTCAGAACATTATAATGAAAACTATGATGATGGCGAGAGGAACTAATGCTCTGTTTGGCTTAATAAAACACCACCAGGTGAATAGGTGCAGGTTCCCCCAGCATTTCATTACTTTATGTAGAATTTCAGATTAACTTGCTAATACACCACCTTCGTTTTTCATTCAGTTTTTTTCCCACTATAGATATCGACAGCTATGTCACACAGTGCTCAAGCGATGAGCACAATGCGATGCATTACTGTGCACTGAACAGAATATGAATTATTTAAAACAAGCTCAATGCTCAGCAATAGTAATGCTAGTAATACTGTAGGAATACAGTAACACAGTAAACCATATAACACCAATGTGGAACGTTTTTCTGCAGGACAAGTACTTTCATTTCATTATCTTATATAATGTTTGCCAGTAATACAGTTCTGAAGTATGTATAGAAGTATGCATATGTAGTGTATGGCATGTGTAGTCAAGTATTTTTATAGTATTCTGTTGTTTGTTTTGCTAAAGCATTGCTTACAGTTCTATAGAGTGCAGAGACATGAAGGGGGGTTACATCCGCTAATTTTCTGTACATGCTGCTGGTTTATGGTATGTAAGTATTTACTTTCAACTTAAGTGATTAAATGCTGCAATTCGGGCATGTTAAAGCAATGGATAACATATACCACATGGATGCAGCAAGCTTTGGCAGCTGTGATGTTTTTTTGTTTTTTTAATTAAATTATGTTATTATGTAGTTTGATTAGCGAGCTGAAGTCATAAAATACATGTAAGCTAAATAGTGCTAACTAACAGACTCATAAAATTATAGAGTTCCACTGCGTAATTTGTATCACACATCGAGCCATGTTCTTGGTGAGACAGTTTTTATTAGCATGCTTCAAATTGCACCAAACTTGGTGGAGAGGTGAAGTTTAGTGATGATAATGAGCAAGTAACTAATTATCATCAGTAGTTGTTTTAGCAGATCATAAACAAGTACTGGTGATGGTTTAATTAAGATTGCGTGCTAATGCTGTAAAGTTGGATGTCTATTAGAGGAGCGGCAGTTTTTGCACTTTTGCTTTTTTATTCACCTCTCGCTCTTGTGTGGAAATTATTAGTTTGGAACATTTAGGCAATTTCTAAATTTATCATCACAATACATGTAGCATGTGCAACATTTCCCCAAAATGGTTTTGTCACTGCTTTCCAAAGTGCAAGAATCCAGTATGACAAGATAATGTACTCCACGTTGAATTGTGTCATTTCAGCCTCACAAAACTACCCTGTTAGATATATGAGAAAAACTGATGCGAGCTGTCAAACACAGAGACGCTTAACATCCTGTAAGGGGAAATTCTTGGTGGAAACAGAGAGTTCTGGTCACACTTTTTGCTTCATCTCAACTTGAAAAGTTTTGGCTGACGGCAGTTTGAAACCCGAAATAGACGTGGAGCTCTTAGCTGAAACAGATGCACATGTGCGTTGTTTCGGCTACTTCTCGACAAGAAAAAGTGCTTGTAGTTGTACGTACATAGACACACACACGCACTGACAAGAGCATTGACTGGAAACAATAGATGTGAAGGGGACACCTGCTTGCCTGATACCCCCCCCCCATCCTCCCTCCCATCCATTAGGATTCAGTTCAGGGCTCGGCTCTGTCTCCGTGAGTAGGTTAGCCATGTGTGTCATGGTGAAATCCAGTGAATGATAATGAACTAACTGTGTGTGTGTGTGTGTGTGTGTGTGTGTGTGTGTGTGTGTGTGTGTGTGTGTGTGTGTGTGTGTGTGGAGAGGAGGAGGAGAGGAGGTGGCATGCTTGCTGAATCACTCCCTCTATCCATCCCTCCATCCACCTATCTATCTAGCCATCCAGCTATTCCTCCTCCTCCACCACCTCCTCCTCCTCGTTGGCAGTGTGTTGGCTAGAAGGACGGCCCCCATGCTCTGACACACACACATGCAGACGCACACCTCCGCGATGTGTCACTACCCATTCCACCTGCCTCTTCTCGTCATTCTCCGCTCACTGTTCCATCTACCTACACTTGCTCTTTCCCACCCTCTAAACCTCAGTTTGTCTTTATTATTATTATTTTTTTTAGTTCTCTCTTAGTCTTGCTCTCCACCCCCCCAACTGTTCTCAACTCCCCCCCACGCTGTGTGTCACCACTGCCGGGAAGGAAGAAAAATGCTCCGGCACACGAGAGCGAAAGGAGAAAACGGTGAAAAGAGTCAAAGGGAGAAGACGGTGAAGACTGGAGTGTGCTCGGAGCACAGCGATGCCTCCATCCGCTATGAGCCACACTCTTCTTTGATGGAATATCCCGGACAGCGGAGGGCAGAAGGAGGGAGAAGAAAAAGAAGGAGAAGAAGAAGAATAACAGGACTGAGAAGACGGGACGGCCAGCGCTCGCCTCAGGAGGGTACGGCAACACGAAATGAAAAGAACAAAAAAAAACAACCCATGTATGACATGCTTTTGCCAATCATTTCTCTAACAACTTCAGCTCTTCTGTCCCTTTTGGCGTTTTTCATTTTGGGTTTTGATCTCTCTCCCTCTCTCCCTCTCTCTCTTTATTCCCTTCTCTCTGCTGAGTTGTGTCCACAGGCTCTGTTTGGGACTTTGGCTAATTGTGAAACTATTCTCCGGACTCAGGCAAAGACGAGACTTTCTATACCCCTCATTTCTTTTTCATTCTAATTAATCCCCCCCGTGCAGACCCTCAAAGAGCCCATCTCTCTCTCTTGCACTCTCCACAACTCCAGCTCTGCCTCTCTCTACCTCACTCACTGTTTTTTTCCCTCGCTCTCTCCATCTGTCTGCCTTTGAGAAGCAAATAATTGGATGTGGAGATTGGCTTCTCTGTGGCTGAGCCAGAGGATTGAGGCTGCACGGCACTTCACACACAGACACACACACATGAAAACACGATTACTCACACACACATACACCTGCAGCTCAGGCTGTGTGTGTGTGTGTGTGTGTGTGTGTGTGTGTGTGTGTGTGTGTGTGTGTGTGTGTGTGTGTGTGTGTGAGAGAGAGAGAGTTTGAATATGAGCTGCAAAGATCTCCCTCGTTTTTTATCGTTTTTTAAAAAGACTAGTTTTCATCGTTTCTTTCTTTTTTTTTTTGAAGAATTTACCAACTTCTGAATGTGCTCTCAAAGCCAAGTATAGACTAAGTAATGTGCCTAAATGACTCTGTGCTTTTTCTTTTTTTCTTTGGGGGGGGGGGGGATCCTCTGCTGAGGTTTTTTTGGGATAAGGAAAACAGATATATATATATATATATATATATATACATACGTATGTATGTGTATGTATACACATACATACATATATATATATATATATATATATATATATATATATATATATATATATACACACACATACATATATTTCTTCTCTTCAAGTTATGGATGTGAGCTCATTTCTTTGGGGAAAAAGTATTTATTGTAATAGTATTTTATCAAAAGCATTTTTTTTACAGTGCAGAAACTAAGAGAGAGAGAGAGAGAGAGAGAGAGTGAGCTCGAGCGGCTGAGAGACCTTTGAAGAGTTAGTGGCAGAGGTATTTCCCTGCAGAGAGGGAGAGAGAGACAGAGATGAAGAAGATGAAGAGGAGGCTTCTGAGACAAGAAGACATGAGAGGTGTTGTGATGCTGGCGAAGTTACAGGCTAGCTGGCTGAGTGGAGGACACACGCACGCACGCACACACACACACACACACACACACACACACATCAACACTTAGAAGAGATGTGAAGCTCTTTTCAGCACACTCTCTGCTCTGAGGCAGGGCGCCAAGTCTCCAGGGATGGATAGGAGACCTCTCAGCCGTTACACTCACTCTCTCTCTCTCTCACACACACACACACACACACACACACACACACACACACACACACACACACACACACACACACAGAGTTAGTTACCTTAACACATTTTACACACTCGCAAAGCCACAGATGGAACGAGAGGGACTTTGCTTCGGGACGACCTTTTTCACATTTCTTCTTCTTTTTTTAATTGTGTTGTATTTCATTATTCACTTTCTCTCTCTCTCTCTCTCTCTCACTCTCTCTCCTCTTTACCTTCCCGCCCAACCACACATCTCCCGCCTCCCTTTTCTCCTCCTCCTCCTGCTGCTGCTCAGCTCCATCCAAGCTCATTGTCCTCTCAAACGCGCACACACCTCGCCACTGAGAGTGTTGCGTACACGTGCGTGCATGAGGACGGGGGTGTGTGTGCGGCCGGTCTTTCTACGCAGCAGCGCAGCCCAGCACCAGCTTTCACTCTGAGGTGAGTGTTTGTGCGCCGTCTCCGTATCTCACAAACTCACCTTTTTTCTTTTAAAACACAGTTTTTGTGTGTATTGAAGTTTGTAAAGTGTGTGTATGTCATATTATTTGAACTATTTGTGTTTGTGTGTGTGAGTGAGTGTTTGCGTTAACAGGGGTCAGAGGTTCTGCCGGTGACATTTGGATGGCAGCAGGGTTGGATATGGAGCTGAGATTGTGTCCCAGGCTGCTGGTGTGACTGTGAGTGTTATGAGCGTGTGTGTGTGTGTGTGTGTGTGTGTGTGTGTGTGTGTGTGTGTATCCGAGCGTGTGCGCTGCCAGAGGGTGAGCTCGGCTCAGTCTGTACGTGCTCTGCTTATGAATTACTGACCACGGCTTGAGTTCTGCTCCCTGCTAGATCACAAGGAGCCTGCAGATAGCCTCTCCTCTGTGCTTCTTTCTTTCTCTTTTCTTTTTTCACACTTTCACATCGCTCCGTCTCTTCCTCTGTGTCTCTCTCTTTTCTCAGTCCGTCTCATTTGAGTTGGGCGTCTTAATTGGCATACCAGCTCGTAGGCAACCGCACCGCCAAAGCTGTGCGCTCAATGCATATTCTCACACAACCAGTTTATATGTTGAAATAATCTCCTCTGTCACTCCCTCTGTCACACACACACACACACACACACATTCCACGGCAGATTTAAATATTTCCCGGCGGGGTTGGAGGGTGAACAGAAATAGATCTAATTCTAAATCAGGACTAGAGCTCGGCTCAGGCAGCTACGCCACCCCCCCTCCCCCCTCTCTCCCTCTGCTACAGCCAGCAGCTACAACACTTGCACTCCAAAAGAAGAAGAAGAAAAAAAGAAAGTTCAAAGATTTGCTGTGAGTTTTACCAGTGAAATATACTGCGACAGCGTGAGAAGAGCAACTCTGAAGGCTTTCCCTCGCCAAACCCCGCGCTGTTCTTCCACATCAGCCTCAGTGCTGAACACGGGGAGACAAAAAGAGCTTCTTAGTTTCAAAGATGCTGATAATCAGACTTCCTTTATTTTTCTTTTTCAGTTTTATTTTGAAGCAATAACATTAATAAAAAGCAGATTTTAAAAAACGGTTCATTTGCTTCACAGAAACTTGACTTTAAAAAGATTTTGGACAGTTTTAAGCTGTATGGATTTTCCCGTTCCGCCTCTTGGCTGCTACAGTAGCTGGCTGCGGGCGGATTAAAACTGGAGTTAAGATACAGATCTGGAGTTGATGAGTTTCTAGCTGCCTGTCTGTCCGCCTACCTGTCTGTCTGCAATGCCGTGTCTGTGTGAGTCGGGCCTGATTCCAGAGCGGTGATAGGATAGGTCACGGCCTGCTGGCTGCCTCCAGCGGCGCAGGAGAGAGAGAGAAGGAGGAAAAGACAGAGATATGGAAAAGAGGAGGACGGCAGGGGGAGCAGGTTGAAGGAGAGGGTGTGTGTGTGTTCATGTGTCAGGTTGTGTGTTTGTGATGACGGTGTGTGAGATAAGGCAGAATGGGGGGGGGGGGGGGATAAGATGTGCTGAAGGCTGGATAAGCTGCACCTGGTTTGAGAGAGAAAATAAAAGATAAGAACACACAAAGAGAGATGTGGGGAAAAGGGGAGGTGGCAGGTCGCAGGAGTGTGTGTGTGTGTCTGTGTGTGTGTGTGTTAAGCTTCCGATATCTACCTACTGTCTCCTACTTCTCCTCGCCCGCAGTCTCCCTCGCTAACCGCCCTCTTCCTCTTCACTCTCTCCTCTTTCTCTTTTTTGACAATGAGCCGACAGCAAAGAACAAAAGAAGACATAATACATGCAAGCCCTCCTCTCTCTGCAGTCAGGAAGGAGAGGAGGAGGAGGAGGAGACAGGAAAGAGGAGAGAGGTATGAGTAAGGCGCAACATGCAAGGCAATTGTCGTAATCAAATTATATAAAATAAAAAAGGAATAAATAAAAATAAGCTGTGTGGTTGCTCCAGAAATGTCAAACTTATGAAAGGAAGGTGAATCAGTGGGTGAGTTCCTGGATGTGAAATGGTATGAAAAAAAAGAGTTTTATTCATGATCACAGACCAAAGTTTTCAAAATGTGCAGACAAACAAGCCTTCTGCTGTTGTTGTCTTACTGACTTTCTGCACTAATAAGACAAGGTGACATTGAAAACAAAAACCCTCAGGTGACTCTGTGCTTCATCTCTTACCAACAACTGTTGAGGCGTCCTGTTTCCAGACTCTCTCTGTTGTCTTTAATCTGGACGCAGCGACCTGGAACTGCACTCGTAACGTATGTTTGGACCATAATTAGTTGGAACCAAGAGCAACGACCGATCACTTCAGAATCTAAAGTGTGCTGTTTCCAGTAATATCTCTTCTACTTGATTAAAAAAAACCCCAAACAGTAGAGATGTTGGCAAACCGCTACTTTAACCAGTAGCAGCTACATCTAAGTAGAAGTCATTTTAAGTTCATATAGTGAGATATTAGATTAAAGGTTAGTTCTTTACTTAATGAACTTTTAAGTAAAGTTAAGTAAACCTGAGCCTGGTTCTGCTGGAGGTTTCTTCCTGTTAAAAGGGAGTTTTTCCTTCCCACTGTCACCAAAGTGCTTGCTCATAGGGGCTCATATGATTCTTAGGTTTTTCTCTGTATGTATTATTGTAGGGTCTACCTTACAATATAAAGCACCTTGAGGCGACTGTTGTTGTGATTTGGAGCTGTATAAATAAAATTGAATTAAATTGAATTAAAAATAAACAACACGGCCACATATGCTAATTTGTCGCATCTTTCAGTAGGAGCTTGCTTAGGTGGTTTCAGTCGACCAGAATGATTACTTTTATTTTGTTCTTGATTCTCTTTGGGATATAAATTCTTTGGACTGTTCACTGTGATGTCGTTCTGGGTCTGAAACCCAGAACAACAGCGAGTTACCCGCTCCCTCCGCTGCTTCATCTTCAGTTGTATAAACTCCAACATTATCACTCATACAGTGAGTGCTGCAGTTTATTTCCCTGATTAACAAACTGGTACAAATGTGAGGCTAATGCTCCAGTTTGAGCTGTTTTTAGCTAAAACAGTTGTAGCTGTAGTGGTTTCATATTTGTATTTTGTACGCTGAAAAGTTTGCTCAGCAGAGGGTTGTCCTGTGCTTCCCATTTGGCTATTATTGTCTGAAAGCAGGCTAGCGGCAAAGAGTTCAGACACTGGAAAGAACAGACTGGACAAAAACTGTTGAAGTAGTCAGAGGAACCCCAAAGGTTAACCAGATTGTTTGAGCCAACTTATTTCTTAGCAAATATGTTCACACACAACACTATTAATGTTACCGGCCATGCAGTTCATTCACATAAACAGTCATTTTTTTTTTCAGCTCATTTGGTTTGAATGATGTTGACACAAAGGTGCAGTGGTTAGCACAAAACTTCCTTGTGATAGACAGGTGACCTGTCTGGATGTTCACCCCACTATTACACAGATGCTTGTTAAAAATCTAACCTGCAGGAGTCACGCTGCAGATATAAAGAGGAATGACTTAACCTTCTGAACTCTTTCATGGCATGCATTTTTAATTTCTCTTTGCTATTTGGGCTGATTGGGACCTGATGAATGTAAAAACAAAGAGTTACCAGATATTTTTTTAACCTGATTTTTGTTTCTGAGAAAAATGAGATCCACATATGAGGACATTCATTTTAAATTTTGATAGATCAGTGGCACTATAATGTCTTCTTAAGTAGATATCAGGCCCTTATAGAGCAAAAATAGCATTTTGGTCTAGACAACCCAAAATGTGATGTCCACATATGTGGACGCCAGGTCCTAGGAGGTTAAGAAAGCAAAAGTAATTATGCTTACATACAGATTTAACTGGCTAATTTGTGGATTGTATAGCATCAACAGGATTGCACTGGTTTTCCCTTTGCCTTACTTACACCAGATAATTAATGGTTGCTGATTATTACACATAATAGAGGACTCCACACACACACATGCAGTGATCACACCCGGCCAGCGATTTCAGCTGCGGTAATTAAAGAAGCGTTAGCAGTGAGTGAATAAAACATGCATCAATCCCTCTTCCCTTCATTCGAACCCCCTCCTCCATCTTTTTTTTCACTGTCTGTTCCTTTCTCTTTCCCCCACCCTGATGTAATTCTCCGGCATCTTCCTTTCCTCCAGTTCATCTGCCACCCACTATTATTGCGCTGCTTTCCTCATCTCCTTCCTTGTTCCTGCTCTTGCTCTTTTCTGCCCTCATTTCCTCCTTTATCATAGTCTCCCTCCTCTTACTCTTCGCCTCCTCCCATCAGACTCCAGCCTCTCCTCTCTAGCATTCCCCAGAGATGAACCAATGTGTGCAAGCTGTTGCAGCAGGAGCAGTACAGGTGTAGATAGAGCTATCGTGGTGGGGATGCGCTTGGAAACATGTCGTTTTTTGCACGCGCGCACACACACACACCTTGTAGGCACTGCAGGTGCTGCATCAAGATAAATGAGCCGTCATTAGCCAATCAGGTCAGCCGGTGGGAGGGCGATGGAATACCGAGAAACGAGATCAGCTAGTGGAGGTCAAGCCTCTGACAGGAGGGATGTGTGTATTTATGTGTGTGTGTGCTGCATGGTGAAAGTGAGAAGGAGGATTCCCTGATTAGATGTGAGCAAAGTTTTCTTCTCCTCCTGCTTTTTACTGCTCAAACGTCCCCTTCCTTCCTCTGTTACTGTCTCCCCCAACCCTCCCTCTCCCCACCAGCACTGCTCTGGGAAAGTTGAGCGTTGCTGAAGATTGTTGCACTGTAATTTGACGGCCTAATTGGTATCTGCGGCCGGTTGTTTATCTCTTCATGGTGACTCGGTGCAGTGAAGGAGACAGCGATTGAGAAGGAATTTAAAAGCGTTTCAAAAGTCTTGTTTGCACCTCTGAATTTCTGCTGGAGGGAGAAGCTGATGTCATATTGTGTCTTCAAGCTCCAGGGGAAAGCCTAACTAGTTAGAGAGAAAGTCAGACTCACATATATTTTCATTAGAGCACCGTGATCTATGAGCGTGCATGTGCATGTATATGTTTGCCCTCCTAACATTTACTCTGGGGCTAATACAAATGGATTTATGCATAACGTGCTCATTCTCACAGCTAATGTGCTGCTGGGATGGAGGAAGGTAAATGATAAACCCCATGGAAAAAACCCTCTAATCTCACTTATTCTCTCCCTCTCTCTATGAGTGTGTGTGTGTGTGTGTGTGTGTGTGTGTGTGTGTGTGTGTGTGTGCGTACATGTATAAAGGGCTTTCAGGATGGCCGCTAGCTTTCTTTGATCACTAATCCTTTCTCTGGCCTGACTTTCTGTCCCTCGTTCTTTTTTTCCTCTGCCCATCTCTCCGCTCTCCTCTCATCTCCTCTCCCGCGCTCGCCTTGCCATGTCTGCATTATGAGCAGCTTACAGGCGGTTATCTAGGACAGGGTGCCCTCTCTCTGTCTGTTTCTGACTCAGGGTAGTTCTCCTTTTTCCCTTCACCGCTGCTTTACTATTCTCTGATTTCTCAAGCATTAAAGATGCACTCCTTTCTTTTCTTCTTAAAGCACAATACATTCTGTTTATTTAGAGTTTCTGGTCCACGGCATCGTTCCTCCTGTGCTTGCTGGGTATGGTGCAATGCTTTTCCTAGCACACCTCTGAGCATAAAGTGCAGCGCAGAGCAGGTGTTTCAATGGAAAATCAAGTGCACCAAAAACGTGTGTGAGTGTTAATGTGAAGCACATTTTGCCAGCTTAGTGTGAGTATTTATATCTGTTTGGCCTATTCTACAAAAATCAGTGGAAATAAGGATCAAAATTATTTTAACCAATACAAACTGATGGAATAATATAAAAGTACAAGAAGAAGAAGAAGAAAAATACAGGAAATGTTCAAATGTGCAGGGTTAACAGCTACACAATTAGCCCTTAGAAGTATTATGAAATGAGAAAATTAGTGTTTTGCAGTTGTTGCCTGGGCTCTGGGAACTTTAGTAATATTATCACTATTGAAAGGTTAAAACGAGACATCCAAATACAGGCAAACAGGTTTGGTGCGTACAAGATTAGCTTGCTACGTGCTACAAATATGAGCAAACACATTCGATGTCTGAGATCAATAGAAAGACTGCAAAAACGCCACTGTTGAGTATGGAGTAAAAATTGCATTTTCTCAGGTCAGGCCACACATCTTAATAATTTTTTGAACAAAACTACATATTTTAGTTACTCTGCTGTAAGCTAACGTCATAAGCTAATTTGCTAAGACCTTAAGTTTAGCATTTTTTGCTCTATAGAAAACTAAAGAGAGGACTGGATTTTGTCCTCTGTTTCCTTTCAGGTCATTGCTCTAAGAAGAGATACCTTTTTGGATAAATGGTGAATTAAGGTTTTAACCAATATATATGAACTGTGAGTACTGAAAAGACAGTTTTAACACAGTTTTGGCCTGGCAAAATAAAAGCGCCCTCTTTCATTTCTCTCCATTCATTTTCCTTATCCTGAGATCACTGTGACCTTTCTGTCCTCTTTTTTTCTTGCTTTCTCTCTCACTCGCTATCTTTCTCCTTGCTCTCAGTTTCAGGTAATCTGTCCAACCAGCTGAGGCGAGAAATCTCTTGACTGCAGCGCACACAAACAGTCTCTCTCTGTCCCTGTTGCTCTCTCTGCCTCTTGCTCTCTCTCTCACAGTTCACAGCTCATCTAAAGCTCCTGCCAATGCTCACGGCATTATTATTCACCATGTTCATAACTTTACCGAGGAGCCCTGTGGTCGGCCAGACAGTTGTAGTGCTACCGAGACCTCGTAATCTCTCTGCTCTCTGCGCGGGCCTTGTTAAGCCTTATTCTCCACTGGGAACCTGGAGGTTATAATTATCCTACCTTGAGTGGTCTGGGAGCACCTCGGTTGCTCTCTGTAGTTCCGGTGTCGCTCCAAGAAAAAGGCAACAGAGACTTCTACAGAAGGCAAGTGATAGCACAGAAGCACCAGCACTGGGGACGCTAAGCTCTAAATTTTCCAGGTAAATGATTGTGCTGTTGGTGAGTGCTGTTTTGACACCATCTCTTACAAGAACAACAGGACATGTCCGACCACACTTAGCTTTGACAGTAGGCGTATTTTCTATTAATGTTTTGTTGCTCCATGGGTCATGCTAAATATGTACTCTCCACTTTCTGGGAATCGAGGAGTTGAACAAAGCAGCGTGAAAACTGTATAAATATACCCAAAAAACGTCTTCTTTGTTTTGTTTGATTTTCTTAAGCTCAGTTGTTCTCTTGGTCTCTCCAGTTGTTTTGGGGAGCTAACACGCTATCGCCTGAATAACAGTGTTTATTAGAACCACAAATTCATGTGTTGTAGTTCTGCAGATGGGATAACTCCCACGCACGGACACATGGAGACTTTCTCTGTTTACCATCAGCAGGTCCCACTCCTGGGAGAAACAAATTCCCTTCTTGAACACCAAAACAATGAGCACAGGAACAACACCAGTTTCCCCGGGTACGTCGCGTCTAGATAAGACCCTAATGTCGGTCAGCCTCTACCTCTAGCCACCTCTTCCATTTGAGAAGCCTGCTTTCTAGAATCATGGCAAACTGACAGACTGAAATCACTTGCAATTATCCTCAAAGTAATCTGGCATTACATTTTACCTTTTTAGTTTCAATAAAAATCACCCTATCCTTTATCAGATAGGATAGTTGAGTCAGATGTCCCCAAATAGGTGTTAGCTATTTCCTTTTCATCACACTTTAAAACAAATGTTTAAAATGACTCATGTATAAAACATTTTTTGGGCTAACCACCATGATGTACTGTTTGCAAAGTATTTTTGAAACTCGTCATTTCCCCAGACCTCTACAATGGTGGTGCAGTGCAAAGTTGACGTAGCGCGAAGGTAGCCGCAATAATGGAAAAGACGGCAGGTTGAAGTAAGTGATCCTTTACGGGCCAGAATATATAACCTGGTTAGTATGAAACGTTGGCGTGTTTTACTGTTTTTGGATCGTTTTTGATCTCTTGATTCAAACATAGACTTAAGGCACTTCCAATGTAGAAGTTCCTTAAACCTGCTTTCTTTCTTGTGTCCAACAAGATGGTTGAAAAGGAACTAAACCTGTTGTGTCGAAAACAGATCTTGAGCTGCCTTGCTCCATGACCTCAGTAAACACTTTCCTGAGTTTATTGTCTTGGTTGGTAGTTTCAAGTCTTACCAGGTTACCGAATGCATTATGGCAGCAATTCCCAAAGTCAAGAGTGCTGTGGCCCACTTAAAAGTCCCACGGGGCCCACCCGAGCTTCACTGTAATCAAAATACAAGAGAAAGTGATGTGTTTCCTTGAAGATTTTATTTTTAAAAACATTAATCGCTAATGCTACACAGTCATATTGCAAAGTGTCAAGGCCAGTCTGTGACCCACCTGCCACTGGGACACAAACTTCAATACAAAAGCAAAAAATTATTAGCTTTTATTCACTTTTTAATGAATAAATACATTTATATAAATTAGTGCTGTTAGCATTAATCTCGTTAAAATAACCTTAACACCATAATCGCATTAACGCAGCAAATCTCTGTTAGCAAGTTATCACGGCTCGCCTCGTGTGTGGGGCTGGACGTCACTAATGCGTTAACGAGCTAACCGCGCTAATGCGTTGATGCGGTACAGCCCCACGCACGGGGCGATCCGCGATAACTCGCTAACAGAGATTTGCCACATTAATGCAATCATGGTGTTAACATCATTTTAACGAGATTAACGCTAACAGCACTAATATAAATATGTAAGTGAATTTCTGTTGTTACTGTGGCCCATGTGCAGTAGCTTCAAGGGCCACCAAGGGGCCCCGGCCCACACTCTGGGAATCGCTGCATCATGGTTCTCATTTTTAAAATCGTAGTCCCCTGTTTGTCAAAATAGACGATGAAGCAAGACACACTTTAGGCCTCGTAGCTAGAAAAGTTACTACTGTATGAACATACAGTGTGTCAGCGAGTCCACCCTCGAACTGTCGGCATAGTTTGCAGAGGTTATTCCGTGTGACTTGTAAAAACAGATATTTTATGATTCTCAATTCAGAAGTGTAAACTTATCCTGTAGAAATGATGGATAGGTGGAGGAGCAGGTGAAGCAGTAGGATGGGTTTTGGTCTGTATCAGGAGGCAAAGATGTGTGTGTGGAGGGATTGAGGGAGAAACACAAAGCAGTGGCCTGTGGAGAAGAAAGAGAGCTCCTCTGTGTTTAGAAGTCAATAGGCTCTTTGTTCACTGATCCTGGGACACAGTTAGCCATGAGACACACTGACACTTCATACACACCATAATGTACCTGCGGACACACACATGCAATTTAAATACCTAAGCCCGAAAGGGCATTCCTCCATTTTCAAAGTAGCTGCTTTCCAGGTTTTAATCTGTCTACATACATATGCCACCCTTTATCGCTCAGCCCTCAGCTTTGGTGTCTTTATGTTGAAACTACAGAGAAAACCATTACCTTGACTCTTTCTTTCACTTATCTGGGAGGGGGGATGCGGGGAGGGGTCAGTGGGTTTTTCTTTTTTTTTTTTTTTTTAACAAAAACTGGACAGAGGACATTTTGTGTGAGAACAAGAGAAAGAGGGTTGGGAAACAGAGAAGGGGGCAGGGCTGCAGGTACAGGTAAAAGCTTTGTGCAGGTACCAGAACCGAATACGTGAATTCAGATGGAAAAGAGAGCAGGAGGCGCTCTGTATTTTGGAGTCAGTCGCACAAAATGGCAGGAATTGGTTCTTCTGTGGCTTCACGGTGACCTGGAAAAGTGCATAATTGTAAGTATACATAAAAAATCTTCAGGTATTTCTCTAATTTTGTGTTATCTCTTGAGCTGTAAAAGAGGAACTCGTGACTTTTGGGAGCTATATTGTGTTTCTTCCTAGTTGTGCAACCGCGACTCATTCAGGGTTTGTTTTGGGCAAATATTCAGAAACAAGAAGATGTTTCCTTTTAAATGAAGTCTCGCGCATTCAGTTTGGCATCACAGTTTTTTCTATTATAGCTATTTGGTTTTTATGAAAAGGGGATAAGGACATTGATCTAATTACACTTAACCTTAGATGGGTTGCCTGTGACCCGGTGAACCCCAAGAGGTTAATAATGTGTAAAACTTTCCATGAAACAAGTGCTGTGGAATTCAGGGTTTTTTTGGCCATTGCCGAGTAGAACTTCTGGTTGTCTCACCAGTGAGAGCAGGTAAGGCGCTTGATGGGAAATGTTCTGGATGGGAGGTTTCTCGGTGGCTACTTATTTTCCATGAGAAGAAGTCAGGCACGTGTCAGCACGAATCACGCTCACACACAAGGTTCCTGCTTTGTATGTATGTGTGTATGTGTCCGAAGGCAGGCCCGATATAAATAATGGATAAAGGTCTAATAAGTTTTCTGTGTTATGTCTCTGGGCTGTTGACCATTGGGATCAGCATTAGGATTCCGTCACTCAAACTGTGGCACAACACTCGGCTTATCTGTGTTTTACGCACACAAATGCACACACACGTCCACGCCAACACTCCCACACGTCTGCGTACGCGCTTGCAAACACTGATCGCCTTATCTCATTGTCCAAACAAGAAGATAACAAATAAACCACATTGTCTGTTTCCACAGAGGATCTCGATAAGACACAAATCAGCTTACGCACACAGACAAACGGACACACGCGTAAATATCTACAAACAGCGCACACAAGGAAGCGGTGCGAGTTTTCACAGGGAATGACGGTGGGAAAAAAAAACGGATTAAAACAAGGATGGATGACTTTGACATTAATCCCACCTGTTTCAAACTCTTTCTGAGTGACCCTTTTGCTCCATTTTCAAGCCCTGATACCTTTATCTCTCATTTCTTCTTATCTTTCCGGCACGTCTTTGCAGCCCTCTGACTTTCCTATTCCCATGCCTGTTGATACAGCAGGCTGCTGAAAAAAGAGGGGATTCCCCTTCAGTCTGAAAAGTAGCTCTTTGTTCACCAAACAAGGTACCACATATTTTAGATGTGATTGAGGTTATTAGCTGAATGAGTATATACTATTCTGCTGATCGCAGTAGTAAATATCAGAGAAATAATCTGACACTGATCTTTTCCAAGCACTTTTTTTGGCACATTAGCTACTTTTTCACATATACAAGACTACAGCTAACAGCAAGTTAGCATGGCTTAGCATAAAAAAACGTACATCACAAAAACTGATACCTCTGAAACTCTGAAGGGTTCCAAAGATTTAATGCAATCCATTTTTGTCCTTTTATCTCAAGGCAGGTGTAAATAATTATTCTATTATGTATTCAGGTATCCTCATTCATTCCTATTCAGTGAGGCCCATCTCATAAGTACCTTCTTCTGCATCCCCTGACTGAACTGCAGCCAAGGCCTGGCTCAATAGACCGGCTTCAGCTGTATTTCTGCCATACAGCAGGTACCATAAAAACTGTGGGAACAGGCACTAGTCGGAAACAGCGCCATAAAAAATGGTTGCACACACTAAAAGTCATGTATAGAGAAATTATGCAGTTGAGTTGGATAATCTGGAAGAATTCATAAAAAAATAACAGTCAACTTACCAAAGCTGCTCAAAGACAGACCGAGCTGTAAGCAGAACTGAAGGTGAGAGAGAGTTTCCGCTATAAAGGCTGTGCTCGTGACGTTTGTGCCACAGCTCGTGATGCTGGCGGTAGAGCAGGTCACATACCAGTTAGATCAGCGGCCCCCCAACCTTTTTTGCACCACAAGCCGATTTAATGTCAGACAATATTTTCGCTGTGTAACACATCGTGTAACTTTATTAGCAGCATCCGCCTGAAATGCGGCAACAACATTGAGAGTAACATCCTCCTCTCTGCCCCTTAATGCTCTCTGGTCACTATGGTAACGCGTAAATATTTCTTTCAAAATAAGACGCACAACTACAACACGGGAAAAGACCCAGGGAAACCGAGTTAACGATAAAAACCCTGAAAACCATAAATTTCACACTCGAGCCTCAACTCTCGCGGCCTGGTACCAAACGACTCACGGACCGGTACCGGTCGCCCGGGGGTTGGGGACCGCTGAATTAGATCAATTATCAGACGACCTGGTGGTTCGACCCCTGGCTGCTCCAATCTGCATGCCAATGTGTCCTTGAGCAAGATGATACTGAACCCCAAGTTGCTCTCACATCCAAGTGTTAATGTTACACAGAAAGCAGTTAGGCATAGAAAAAGGTTCTTGTATGAATGAATGAATGAGGCGGTTTGTTTGAAGTGCTGTAAGTGCTCAAGTAGAGTAGAAAAGCACTATATAAGAAGCAGTCTATTTACCATATAGGACGACTATTAAATCTGAATTTAAAACATTCGCCTGAATCAGATTGTGAGAAACAAAGAATAATATATTTTCAGAGTGAAGATTAATAAATAAATTGCAGAAGACAAACATTTCAGCGCCTGGGACACCTCATGACATCCAAAAAATACTAATATATGAAACCTTCTTGCTAACCTTCTCATCATCTGCTGTAAGCCAGACCCTGACTTGTTCTCCCAGCATCTGGTATTGTTCCTGGTCAGTCTTTACAAGCAACACTAAATATCTCTGTTAACTTCAAAAGTTACTTCTAGTTAGAGCTGACTAAGCCAACGAACTATTTAGTTGTAGGGATACTTGGGCATATTACTGCCTTGTAATCAATAATTTACGAGTGAAACTTTTATCAGAGCGTTAAATAATTCAAATTCATCGCCGATCTACTTTTTTCACTAACAAAAGCTTACGCTCTAACCCTTGTTTGTTTCCCACGACGGCTGGTTCATGCACAGTGCCATGCTGTACTTTATGTGCATATTTGTGGACGCACGTGGGCTATTTTTTTATGCCACCCTCCCTCTCCCTTGCTCTCTGTTAACGTTGACTCATCCATTTTCAGCCAGTTAATAATTCAGAGGGTCTGCAGGCTGTATTTTCATCTATCTCATCTCTACACTTGTCTGTGAAAGAACCTCTGGAAATTACGCATCGCCAAACAAGACGGTGACTCCGATGGCTGGCAGCGTGGCTGGAGATAGAGAGAGACGGCGAGCCGGATGAGTGGGAGAAGAAGAAGAAGCGAAAGGAAAACAGGGGAGAGTGAGTGGAGAAGGCCAGGAGTGGGGGATTGGAGGATACATGGGAGACAAGAAGGATACGCAGTGGAGATGGGTGTCTCAGCACTGTTGTAAATCCTCTGCAGGGCCTTGTAAGCTGTCAGACAAGCTGAGGGTGTTAAAGGCATGTAGTGAGAGAGCTGCACACACAGACACACACACACTGCGCGTGCATCATTGTGTGGAAAGAAAAGTTTACTCTTGCTACCAGCGTGATGGCTCGCTGCTGTGTTTTATGGCTTTCTATTCCTATGTGATTTTCTCTGGCATGTCACATAGGGTCTAAAGCCATTGGGTACAGAGTGGGAGATCTGCAGACAAGGATTAGATGGATATATGGGATGGCAGTAAAGGGATAAAAGAAGAGCTCATGGAGGTTTAATAGTATATAGTACACACAAATGCATGCGCGCACACACACACACACACACTGCATATGGCCCGAGGCGTTTTTGTCTCTGCTCTCAGGCAGCCCAGAGCCCAGCTCAGCTAATTGCCCCCATATGAGACAGGTTGAATCAATCCTTAAACCACACACACACTCAAGCACACGCGTGAATGCAGACACTTCATGTTTCATCTGTGCTTGTGTTTTTGTCACCCACTCACTCCCTCTTGCACAGCGCACACACACACACACACACACACACTCCCCAGCCAGGCCTGCTGGTGCTGCTGACTCAGGTTGGTATTTAATGAAGCTCTTAGTTTCACCTCGCGTCTCCTAATCTCAGAGCTCATTTGTGATTGGCTGCTCGAACACTGGCGAAAAATGTTAACGCTTGGAGTTTAGTGAGCCTTAAGACGTGCGTGTGTATGTGTGTGTGTGCGTCTGTCTGTCCATCTGTTTGCGTGAGAGGGAGCCAGAGATGGAGACAGAGTTGCGCAGGGAGAGAGTAACTGAAGCGCAGACATGGAAAAATGTTGAAAAATATGAGAAGTGTAGCAGTAAAATGAGTTTTTCTCCTTGCTGAGTGACAGCGCTCAATAGACTGTGTGTGTGTGTGTGTGTGTGTGTGTGTGTGTGTGTGTGTGTGTGTGTGTGTAATGACCTACTGACTGAACCCCTGTAACTTTATCTACATGGAGTTTTTTCTTGCTTAATGGGCTGAACATGGTTCTCCGTTGGCGGTGTGTTGGCAGATCGTAGGGAGCTTTGGACCGTTTACCTGCAGGGAGCGTCTGTTACCAGATGGAGGCAATGTCCTAAGTATGTGTTAGACCGGTCTCTGGGCTACTGTTGCATGTGCTGCTGTTGGTCGCTCAGCCAGCCGTGGAGAAGAGCAAAGTCCTAACATTCAAAAAACTGAATTCGACTCCAACCGCTGTCTGTGCTTTTCAAACTCTGGTTTTGATCTCATTCCTGATGAATTCCATGCATGAGAGCACGTTTGTGTAGACTGAAAATCTCTCTCTGTAGGCAAATACCTATGCAAATATACAGCAGCAGCATAAAACAAGTATAAGGTACTGCAAATATGTGGAGACAACCACGTGAAATAACATCACTTGCACATCTGTACACCTTTACCATATAAGTGACGATAAATCTCAAAAGATTAAGAAGTTAATCAGTGTTTTTGCAGGTAAGATCATTTAGTTTTGGTCACACAGGAACTTCCATCAGTCTCTTTCGTTTTGTAGAGTGAGTGTTCGCAGACTACAGCCAGTGCCGACCCCTAACCCCAACCCTACCCCTTGACAAGAAAAAAAGGCTCTTGTATGCTTAGAAAAAGAGGGTGATTTTTGTTAATTTCTCGTCTTTCAGCCATAATATCAGAGTCATGGCTGGTACACAGCGGCCATTTCGCTGGACAAATTTACGACATTTATTTTTTTCGAACCAAGCTCGATTTTTGTTTGGATCCAAATAAACAGATCTGACCAGTCAGACCACTCGTAGCTTAAAATAAACCAGTCGTGAATATAAAATGATATGGAAATGGTTAAATATCTTTTAGATCAAATATTACCTTAGACACACAGCTAGAGCTGCTCCAGGTCAGTCAGCTCTCTGATATTATTTCCCTGCCTCCTCAGATGGGGTCCGAACTCTGCCAACAAGAGTTCAACCTGCCCCACTGATATCCTGAAATATGTATGAAAGTGCTCGTGATACAGCTTCATCTCCTGGATCAATCCATGAAACTCTCCCTGTTGCTCCCTTGTCTCAAGAATGGGATGGGTTAGGCATCTGTTTCTTCCTCATCTTATTTGGAAACATTGGGACCATCTCATCATCTCTTGATGCCGTCTTAAATTTTTTTTACACTGCGTTTTTTTTGTTGTTTTTTAAAGACAGATTTTCCACACACAAACATTGACAAATACTACAGGTTTTAAATGTAACCTCAACAAAAATGTGACTACAAAAAATTAACACAAACATAAATGATCACTTTGATATTCTACGGTCAACTCAAGGTGCTTTATATTGTAAGGTAAAGAACCTACAATAATACAAAGAAAACCCCAACAATCAGAAGACCCTCTATGAACAAGCACCTTGGCGACAGTGGGAAGGAAAAACTCCCATATAACAGGAAGTAACCAGGCATAGGGAGGGACGCCCATCTGCCACAACCAGTTGGGGTTGAGGGGAGGAAAACCGAGTCAGAACATACATATACGTTCCATAATAACTAATGATAAATACAGAGTAGTGTATAAAGACATAAATGGCACATTACAAACACTGAAAGTGTTAAAGTGTACATTATCTTGTGAAACCCTTATTTGAACGTTCGGGCCTAAAGCTTACACCAGCTGACACTCGCTAAGAGGCGGCGTGCACCCTCAACAAATCAGTAGTCCATCCGCAACGATATGTGTCAGTTTGTATCAGGTGGTTTTGAAACTAACATCAGTGTTTATGAACCAACGCACCTGCTTATTGGGACATAGACTTGCTGTGTTTTAAAATACTCTAGGGTTGGGCACCTTGCCCCCACAGTAGCCTAGCTATTGCTGATTGATTTTTGGCAGCCTTAATGAAAAAAGATGAAGTTCTAGACTTCCACCAGAAAAAAAAAACACCAAATGTAGTCAGCAAGAGCTGCCAAATAGATCAATAAACACATACATACAAAAAAATAACCCAATTTGAAAAAATAACCCAAGTTTCTATGCATAAAAGATACCTAGAAGAACTTTAAATGACAATAATTATCCCTGTGTTTATTACTGGCTTCGACGAAGGTGTAAAAACATATAATATGATCAAAACTGCAAATTTTGGTTGAAATAACTAACCTGAACAGTGAGTCAGTGAAAACAACTTTAATGAACATGGTTCAGAAATTGTCAAGTACAGCTGCAGCAAATTTGATGCAACAGCCATAATTACTGAGTAAGTGATGGCCTTTGGTGAAGATGCAGTGCTTGGCAGGAGTTTCGATCAGCTGTTCCTGGTCCCAGTTCAAGGACAGGGAGAACATCAACAACAATCTTCTACTTTTCTATTCCAGTGTGAATGCACACAGTATGAAAACAGTATTTCTGTGGGAGTTAAACAGTAAATACAGGCCGATGTAACACATGTTCTCCATGTGAGCGTGACCTCTCAAATGCCCATTCTTTGCCCTGATCTAAGTTATCATCAGTTATGAACCTGACACTAACCCTAATCCTTACTGTTTGCCATCATGTCATTTAAAAAAAAAAAAAAAAAGTTCTTCCAAGTGTTTGCTTGTCAAAAGAAAAAAAAAATCATTCTAACTCAGCCGACTTCAGACTCATGACACTGACCAGCATCATCTTCCCAACGGTTTCTTTATTAATGGCAACACACCGTCTCCTCAAAACAGAAGACCAGACTGAGATCGCCTTCCTTTTCACTCAGTTGTATGAGGGTAATGAGTTGCCAGGTTTTTTGGGTTTTTTTGCATTTTATTCTGCTAATAAGATGCTAGTCTTATTAGCAGAATAAGACTAGCATCTTATTCTAGTCTTATACAAGATGAGACTAGAATCATCTAGTTCCTGGTTTATTAGTCAGTCTCATCTTTCTTGTGAGACTGTTAACTTTCTTCCAAAAGTTAACAGGCAGAGAACTAAGAACTGTAAAACTCATGTTTTTTAATTGGAGATAAAGTATCTGAATTTCGGGAATGGGACCATGCCTCCAAACACGCTCCTTCCGGTTCTCATCTATATATGTTCCCCAGTTCAGAATCAGAATCAGAATACTTTATTAATCCCGAAGGAAATTATGCTTCTACAAGCTGTTCCTTCTCATTTACGTGTCCCACCCTCCCTCCACCTTTCAGTTCTTTAACTTCTTCACTTCTATTTAGTACATGGGGATCTGCCGGGTCTGGGAGCCGCCGCCAGCCCCCTTCGAGGCCTTCCCCAAACCGCAGCTCAATTCACGTCCAAGCCATTCACCTTTATCTACTAAAATGCTGTCAAACCTAAAATGAGGATGTGGGCCCAGCGAGTGAAAATGCTTTTTGATTAGGGTCAGGTTCAAAGATAGAGTTGGGATTGTTTCCGATGATAACTTTGACCTCTGAGGGTTAAGAGCTTACAGGTCTGTGCAGAGCCTTTAGATTCATGTTGATTACAGTGAAATTTAATTTAGTTGGGGAGGCTCTCCCCATTTGTGTTCCAAGCATAAAAAGGATGCTAATCACTGTAGCATTTATTGTTTTAGATGGTACCTCTGCTTAAAGAGTCCACTGCACATAAAGAAATGGCCACTATCTTAATCTTTGCTAAGTTCCATCCAGAAAACTGGCTTTGCCTGAAACGTGCATGAAAGGGAAGCTTCTTCTTCTATTGCAGATATCCATGTGTGTTCCAAGCAAAAGTCCTTATCATGAGCACTAGATGAAAGAGCACTGTTTTAATGCTTTACCTATTCTTCTCTCTCTCCCCCTCTTCCCTCTGTGTCCATTCACAGGTTCACGTAGATGCGGTGCATCAGATAGGACATGCCCTTCACCTGCGCCTGCTTCTGTGGCCTTAATGGCTTCTGCCGCAGACGGAGGAAGAAGAAAAGTGATCAAGTGGAGGATGAGGAGTGTGAAGAGGTAGAGCAATGGAGGGATCAGGAGACACAGGTGTGACAGCATTGCTGTCAGCCCAGCTGTCTTCACCTTTTCTGTGGGATTTATCCCTAATGGACTGAAATGTGTGGCCTGGGTTATCACTGCTCAGTACAGACTCCACTGTCTGATATGGTGCCTGGAGACATTATAACAGAGATGGTAAAGGGGGTTCAACGAGCACAGGCTTTTATTTAAAGTTAAAAAAAAAGAAAGAAAAGGTGCTTTTGAATCAGGTACTGTATTTTTCCCAGAGTATCGTGACTAACACTTCTTCTTTTGTACTTTTTAACCTGGCTAAACTCAACAAGCACAAGGCTGTCTTGAGCCACGCTCTTCAAGTTGAAAATAAAAGCCTGCGAACTCCTCGCTCATGCCCATTACACATCCCTGCAGCACTCTCATTTCTCCCTTGGCAGCTGACTGAGAACTTTGCTTTTGCTGATGTGATTCCAAAAAAAGAGAAAAAAAAATCGTATCTGTTTGATTAATTTCTTGCCATAGCTGCCGTTCCGTACAAGGTGCGAAGAGGTGATGGACTCTAGAAATCCATTATTTTTCTGAGTCGCACTCCTCACCGCTCCTCCGCGGGGGCTGAATTAGAGCCAAAGCTCGACGGAGCTCTGCACCTCCTCACCTACCTGCTTATGTCAGATCAACTTAGTGAAAACTTCAGCTGAGTGAGAAAGTGTGCAGTAATTTCCAGAGTCACCCATGGAGGGCCGGAGCCCATCTCGGCTTTTCACGCTGCGCTGGGCTCCATCTAAAGCCAAGCAGCTGTCCAATCAGCAGCTTAGCTGGAGTGTGAAGATAGGAGTCAGGGGTCAGAGTGAGCAGCGAAGTTTGGGAGAAGTCCTTCCGCATACGGCGTAGCATCTCTGTCTCATTAACAGGCAGACGAGTAATTACAAACACACGCACACATGGATGCAGACCCATCAATTAATGTCCCCCATTGGGAGAGGAGTGTCTATCCGTAAATGCCATTGCGGTGCTCTTCCAGCTGTCACCTGTTTGAGTGTAGGACTCTGCGAGTGTTGTGTGTGTGTGTGTCTGTGCTTCTTCTTGTCTGCAACAATAGCTTTTCAAAGCTGAAACAAGTGGTTAAGATATCTGCTCAGCCACTACAGTACAGCCTTTCCAGAATGCACATGGAGACACAAAGACAAAAGAGACACACACACACACACACACAGGTCTCATTAGCATGTGTGATTATGCATGGCACGTCCAGTCAGGCAGTGGAGATGTAATTAACCTTTTCCAGCAGGAAACAGATGCCTGGATGTCACACACAAACACACATGCGATGGCACACATACACACACACACACACACAGACACACACACACACACACACACACACACACGTCTGCTGTCAGGGAAACAAAGCCAACGTCATGGTGTCACGGAAACAAAGCCCCAAAAGCGCCGCCTGGCACTCTGTGATAATCCCCTCACGCATATTTACATTCAGGGCTTAGAATACGCCTCAGTGCCGCCGTCTCCACCCCTTGCTGCACGCTGTTTCGCCCCCCTCCCCAACTTCTTCGCTGCCATCCTCTCTCCCCTCTCCAATCTACCTTCGGGCCTTCCACCTCATTCGCCCGAAGTCCTCCTGCTATCTCTCCCTCTGCTCCATCGTTCACTCGTCGTGTCCCGAAACTCTCTCCTTGCTCGGATTCATCTGTTTATTATCGGTGGATAGTACATGGCCTTGCATGGCAGCTCCCATAGATTAGCCCCCACCCCTCTCTCTTTCTCTGTCTGCGAATATCAGGGATTCCTTCAGGCGGGCAAAAAGCTGCTTTACGACAGATTAATGGACGGCCCTGATTGTGTCTGTTGGTGTGTGTCTACGCCTGCATGGAATAGATTGTCTGTTTACTCATTCTCCTGCTACAAGCGGCGAAATGAGACAAAGCTAAAGCCATTTCACAGTGTAGAGCACCTATTATGATTCACTGTGTTACGACGCAGCCCTAATGAGAAAGAGAGAGAATGAGAGGAGGGACGATAGCGGAGGAAGAGAGAGAAAGACGGTAATGAGAGCACGAGCTGGATGCGTGTGTGTGCGGAGGGGGGGGGCTAATGCTAGACAGAGCAGTCATGCTAATTGGCTACAGTGGATAACTTTCTGAGGTGGGGCATGAGAGTGTGTGCGTGTGGGGGGGAGGCAGCGAAAAGAACAGCCTGATCTGTCGGCGTTGCACTCGTTTAACTCCCTCCATTTCACCTCTTTAATGAGAGGAATATTCGCTCCAGTAATGGAGAAAGACTTTAAATTGGTAACGATTTGTTGCTCACACACACACACACGCATGCACAGAGGTGGTACGATGTGGTGGTGGGGCAAGTGAGGATGGGGTGGGGGTAGGGCTGGAGGGCGAATTGGCACTGGCAAAGGTGTGTGTGTGTGTGCGAGCATGTTCTCCCTCAAGCACCACAACCCCTTTATGGATCATGGCAATTTTCGGGGATTGTAACTCAAGGACAAACAGCTAAAAATAGAGGGGTGGTGCATGACTCCTGCGAGAGCGGCGAGGGGGAGGGTGGGTTGTGGGAGGAGGTGAGCGCGTGGGGACGGCGAAAACGAGTCCTGTCGCATTAGATTTGGGTCAGAAACGAGGGAAGAGCCGGCGAAGCGGAGAGTGTTACAGACGGCTGGAAGATTCATCACTTGCTGCTCCCTGTACGTCTCACGCGTCTCCTGCAACACCTTGCTGCCCCCCCTCTCTGCTCCCACACATCATGCGCACACCTGCAGGAGATGGAGAGGGGAGGGCGCCGGGAACAAGGACGCCCAGAGAAAGGGTGAGAAATTGGTGAGAAAATACGGTAAACCACCGGAAAGACAAAGACGTAATATCAGGGCAGAAAAGGCAAATTTGAAATGTGGCAAAAAAAGAGTGTGAACTTCAGTTAGGTTAGATATAATATTAATATATGTCATCCGATTCAAAGGCCCTTTGCTGCATAATGAGGTCATACATAAATTCAAATGGTGGATGATACTAGTAGGGAATGAACTCTAATGAAAGGGACTTACTTCTGAATTGCATCAGAAGCTCTGTTCCCCCAGCTTAAAGGAGAAGCTTCACACAGTAGGCTTATTTGCTCCTGTGTCAAAATGGCTAATCTTCTGTCTGCACGTTTAATTGTTAGCAAAAGGAAAAGGGCAGACTGAAGTCTTTACAAGAAAGTGTCATTTCCAAAATGTCGGACTTCTGCTTTATTCTGAAGGGGAGCGAGTTAGTCTCTACCTAACCCCGTGTAACCCAACGATAGTTCCCTGTGAATTTAAAATGAGACTTCTGAACCACATTATTTAAGTTCCATTTGAAAACATGAATCACCAAAAATCGACCGCTTCAAAGATATTTTCATTGTTGGGCATTTGGATACAACCCAAGATTTGTCTTAGTTGGTTTGCGACTACTTACAAATCATGAGTAGTTGCAGTGTCACGTATATACTGTATATATAAATTGCAGATATAGTCCAAACATATGTGTCCGCATTTCCAGCAGCTTAAGGAAATGACATGATGTTGCAGATGTTACAGGGGTTTATGGTGGGGTTAGCTGTACAGCATGATTATTATAGCAGGGTTAGCAAACTCAACCACAGACTTTATATAAAAGATGGATATCACCAATTTGACTCTGTATTTGAAACCTCAGATTAAATCATTCATAGAGACCAAAACATTCTTTTCACTATCCCAGGCTGTAAATGTGCTAATTTCATGGCAAAAATTGGCCATGAAATTACTAAATATGTCTGTAGTTACTGACTTACCCTCAAGTGGCCAATATAGGAACTGCAATTTCTGCACCACAGGTTGACCGTTGTGCTTTACTTTTTCGAAAAGGGTAGAAGTTCTTATTCTGGTTCAGACAAGTCAGGATCAACACGAGCTGATGGCTCAAATCTATTTGCAAGTGATGTATAAATCAAAGAAGACCTTTGTAGACCCCAGAAAAATGACAGTATTGCTGGCACTAACATAAAGTTGTGTGGTATTCAGGGAAAACCAGTGAAGCTAGCTCGCATGGTTGCACCACAGTTGCAAGCTGTTCAGTCAGATGGGTGTTCTAGTAGCCTGGTATTGTAGATGAATGCATTATACCTGCAATATGCCACAATTTGATTCTGGCCACCAGCCTATGTGTCACTGTCAAATAAAAGGCAAAATTCCAAAAGAATAATCTCAATAAAAAATAGGCAGTAAGCGTGCACATGCACTTAGGTGGCAGACCCGATCTCTCTGTGCAAACATCCTCACATGCAGATAGACACACACATCACACACGCACATACACCCTACCATTCATCACACTGTTGTCCCACCATTGCTTCTGCTTCTCTCACCCACATCTGTTGTGTTGTTCCTAATGAAGAGAAAAGTGATGGTCCCACTAAGGCTAATTAGGAGAAATGAGATGCGCAGTGATGATAGACTGGTGATAGTCAAGAGGGAAGTGCTAACGCCGGCCGCTTAGAGCTCCCACCGGCCCTGGAGTATCAGAGGAGTGGAGCGGGAAAAATGGGGGATAAAAACAAGCAGTGGAAGGAGAAGGAGGGAGAGATATATAGCGTAATTGAGACTGTAATGGGTTTTGTCAGGAGCACCTGTCAGGGTCAAGTTAAAATGGCTTCGGTGAGAGAGGAAGAGAGGGATGAGAGGATGGGAGAGCGGAGAAGGGGCCAATTGGAGTCAGGATCCTGGTGAGGAGAGGCCCTCGTCCATGCCAACCTCACCTGATTGCCAATTTGTGCCAGTCTTCAGGCATCAAACACAATATGAGCCACAGTGAGACACACAAACACCTCTGATTGGAGAGTGGTAACCAGCTAAAAGCACCCATGCACACTCAATCACACACACGCGCGCAAACTCACACTGACAGCCCACCTACGCCTGTTGATTGGGCACATCTAGCCTCTTAACAAGGTGTCCACGGTGCAGACCCAGGCGTGTGATTGAAAGATAAAACTGTCGCCATTAAATATCTAATTCTCCCCCACGTCTCCATGAAAATAAGGCGCGGTGCTGATTAGATTGCAGCCTGCTGTGCCAACCTCAGGTCTGCGCCTTGGTCATTACCAGCCCCCCCAACTCCACCAGGCCCAACCAGTCCTTGAGTTGCCAACCACACATGTGCTCCTCGTGATAGAAGAGCAATTCTGACACCCTCGAGAGCTGAGGTCGATGCCTGAGGAGTTATGAAATTAAGTTGAGTAAAAATGCATTTATAAATCACTACTAAAGCTGCACCTGGCAATTTAGCATGCTGCCAGACCCAAATGGCTGCACTGCATAACTGAAAATGTAAGACTTTACAGAAAAATTCTGTTAGGGTGGCGCCAGTGACTGCCTGACTCATGGGCCAGGGTAGTGGAGGTGCTGTAGAGGACGAGATCCATCATCCTGGGGATAAAGTCCTCGCTGCTGCTGTTTATGGATTTGCTTTTTCAATTTTTTTTTCAACATTTTTTGTACTAGCAAACATTTTGACGCTGCATGCCACATTTGAAGTGAAAGGTGGAGACTATGCCTGGTGCCTCAGTCAGATATATCGGCTCTCAGTGACATCATACAGAGCCAAGAGCAAAAAAAACTGTCTCAAACCTAGTGCTCAGAGAAGTGTGAATCTTGACCTTTGGCTGTCTGCATTTAAAACGTCTAAGAACAGAAAATAAGTGAAACGTAGTCTTCTGTAAGAGTCTGAGGTGACAACCTGTTTGTTATTAGACAGAATGTAACTTTCCACCAGGTTCCTGTAACTCCTGAGTGGCTTATTAATAGATGTGCTGCACTGTTTTTAAAATGTACTATTTGCAAATGTACTTGTTTTTTCAAATCCTCAAATTAG
This sequence comes from Perissodus microlepis, assembly GCF_051167445.1. Lineage (NCBI taxonomy): Eukaryota > Metazoa > Chordata > Actinopteri > Cichliformes > Cichlidae > Perissodus > Perissodus microlepis. The sequence goes on from NC_140465.1 coordinate 5,077,994, forward strand.
AAATTCATTCATTTCCCAGCAGTGTTATAGTTTGCTCACAGTTGCTGAAAAATTTCCATAAATATTCAGTGATGGTTTGGAGAAAATGTTGTGTTGGGTAAATTAGCACCACAAAGAATCGTTCAAAAATCACAACAATGAAAAAAAAATTTTTTTTTTAAATCATGAAAACAGAAATATGGCTTTCACCACACAGAGATGTTAACATTTGTGAATACTATTTACAGATAATAGATGTGAATTTGAGCTCAAGGGTAATTGACAAAAGGCAGAGTAAAGAAAAGAAGCAGAAAATGTTAAGGCCTACAATTCCCATCATGCAACTCAAGAGAAATAGCAGATAAAAGTCCCTAAAGAGCCCCAGTAAATATAGCTGAGTTCATACATTGAGAGATGTGATAAGTAATTACGAAAAAGAAAAGATGTATAATTTAAGAAATGCGGGGTGGGTAAAATGGGAGGGCTTTGACTCCTGACATTAGAGTTTCTGGCTACGGCCCTGGTGCTCATCTACACAAACCCCATAATTATCCCTTTGTGCTGCATGATTTGCCTTAAACATAAACCAACAGCCCAATTTTTTTGTACTAACTTTTTTAGTTTGTTGATTGTAAGCTGGAGTAAAATCCTCAAGGTCCGCTTGCTATATTTTGCAAGTACAAATACAGCATCAAAGCGTCAGGAAAATGAACTCTTTGGACTCTTCTCCCTTGTGTATCTCCTCAGCCTTCACCGCTAACTGGAGAAATGAAAAAATATCTTCAAGCGGAGGCTTTCGGTGTATTTACTCTTCCTCACAAATTAGCGAGATACTCTGCCACTTCAGTTGCCTTATTTTTCGACCGGGTGGGGGTGAGGGTGGCGGGAGACGGGAGGCTCCGTTTATTGGAACATTTGCTGCTAACGCTGGAGATGTGAGATTATTTTGTATACTTCACTGCACCAGGAGCTTCACTGGGGAGCTCACTTTGCAGAATATAACCTGGTTCACTGGCACAATTTAGGCTTCGGAGCAGTTTAGCTTAATGGTCTTTAAGTGTCAGAATTTAGTAAGGGTAATGAGAAATTTTCTTTAAAGAGCAGCCTCAGCAGCAGCCCTGCCAACAAAATATCAAATTGATGTCTATTTGAGACGCTGGAAATACCCCAGGGCCTTCAGTTTTAGTGGGCTGAAGGTTAAAGGAGATGCACAGCGAGATGGTCGCTTTTTCCCACCATCACCTTTAAAGGACTCTTCCATAAGTCTCCACAACTGATTCAGTCGCTTCAGGCTGTCTGCTCGCTTACACGCGCCATTTTCCACACATCCCCTGTTTTATACTTTTGTGTTATTGAGCTGTGTTTTCAAGCGTACAGAGGAAAACTTTTCTAATTGGCAGGCGGAGGAAGTGGGGGGGCTGTAAATAAGGTCAGGCATCCCACATATCTGATGCCAAATCACCATCATCAATGGGAGATAAATCAATCCCTCGCTGCTTTTTCCTCTTCATCCCGCCCCGCCTCCCATTCTCTCTCAAACTCCCTCTCTCCTTCGCGCACATAAGCACTCCCACCGAGGCCGATCGATACCGGAGCGGGTATTGAGCAGTGGCTGTGGTCCAAATGAGAGTTTGATTTCTCGTGGGGGGTGTTAGCCCTTGTAACCATGGTGTTGAGTCCCCATCGGGGACCTCTTCGCCAAACGCTCGTTGATGAAGTGCGTGTGAGAGCAGCGAGCGTGCGCTTTAAACACCTTTTGATTTAGCTGCGCTCGAGAACAATACTTTTCATTAGCGGCTGATAGCATTCATTAAGAGCAATTCAGCATGGCCGCTAATGAGCTGATCTGCTCTTGAACACTTCATCCTCCTTGAAAAACAATCAAGCGCGAGAGAAACTTGCCCTGACTGGAAAACCAGAGTTCATCACAGCTCCAAATCGGTGACGAATAGCCGGTTGATTCTTTGCTTGGGAAGCTCTAGCTTTGAGCTCCTGACTGCAAATCCACCCGTTGGAGCCTATTCGTTTACTAATCTGGCGATACAGTTTGTCTAAACTGACACAAAGCCTGTGCCTTCAGTCCAGTACGCGGCCAGAGCAATCGCAGAATCCGTCCGTCAGCCGCTTCTTTGCCCGCGGGAGCCTCAGTTCTCTTTGACAGGAATTCGTTTGTAGCACCTTACAAATTCTTTCATCCCCATCAGATTTCTTTGCCCTCTGTCTCCTAACAACACGCGGAGCAGCCTGTTTGTCTGAGGGTGAGCAATGCTATCTACTTCTTTCTTATATTATTCATATCCCAGTGCCTTTGCAGCGGAAAAAACAAGCAAGGCAGAGAGAGGAGAGAAAAGATGGGGAAGGGACCTTTGACAGAGCAGCTCTGATGAAGAGCGCGACATAGTGAGATACATAAACATGAGGTCAGAGAGTGCTGCGGCGAGAGACGGAGGAGGGAGGAAAAAAGCCGAGAGAACGAACGAGTACAAGGGAAAAGCAGCTGAGAGGCAGCACACAGCTTCAGAAAGGTTGTCCGTCATTGACGAGCTCTCACCCTGCTCAGGAAATCCACCAATCAATGCTTTGGCACAACACACACATTAACCTGTGATGAAGGGTGTGTGTGTGTGTGTGATGGAGGAGAGAGTGTGCTACTGGTTTGAAATGCAGAACACGTCAAGAGTCCTAGGGAGCTCCTTTTGCAGCAAAGCCTCATTAAAGAGACACTTGCCTTAAAGCAAGGATATACTGCCAGACCACACACACACACACACACACACACACACGCAGGCAGACTCACTCAGGCTAACGGAAAGGGACACACACGCAGGAGCAGCTCCGGACCAAATCGAACCCGAGTGCAGAGATAAATGTAGACGGGTAAATGCGGCGCTTTAATCCCTTTCCCCATTTCCTCTCCTTGTTCTCCATTTGAATAAAGTTTCATTTAACACCCCCCACCCACCCAACAATCTCACACTAATATTATATTCATGTATATTTGATTGTGTCAACTCTGTGGAGATTGGCTACGCTGTATCTTGTGTGCCTTTTTAAAAATGCATCGATGAATAAATAATGTCTGTATTCGCTGATTGAAAAAGCCATATTGCCAGGAAGCCATGATGAAATGATAATGTAATATCTGTCCCTGTGCCGAATAAAGTCAAGCCATCCCTGCACCCCCTCTTTTTTTTCTTAATTCTCTCAGTAAATGAAACCTGAAGCTCTGCAACTGCACCTTACACTGCCTGATGACATTCTGCTGTATGGTTTGCACTGCTGCACTAAGTGTGTTTTAATAAAGACGAAGCTTCTTTCTGTACTGAATGCTGTGTGCTTGTTTCCAGATATTAATAAAGAGAAGCCTGCCATTTGCAGTCCACCCCACCCCCACCCCTCTGAGCGTCTCCCCCTGCTAATTGACAGTGATAGCAGAGACTCGTCTCCTGGGCTGATGTTGGGAGCCTAATAAAGATGCATTACCCACCTCCCATCTTCACATCCTCCCCCACCTCCTCCTCCTGCTATCCCCACGCAAGCTGATTAAACTGATAAACTGTGCCAAAAAAGAGCCAGAGATGGGGATGTAAATAATGAAACAGCAGCGAGTAAAAGGAAGAGTCAGTAGGGGAGGTGAGAGCAGAGACGAGCCAGAGAGAGCAACCCCAATAGGAGTAGCTCCATGTCTAATGAATAAAATGCAAAGTTTGATATTGCCTGCTTAATTTCACAAATTCTTAATTGGTATGACATTTTAAGTTAAAGGCTCTGGCCTCTCAGCGACCTCTAAGGTGTCAGACTGTAAATAAACCACACACACGCACAAACTCTCTCACGTAAACTCGACAGGCAGCCGCTGCTGCTTGTAGCTTTGATATTCTCTCATTAGCATAGCAACAGCAAGATGACCATCCGCAAGGGATACAGTAACCCAGGCAACCAGAGCTGGCCGGTCCAACTATGGGAACCAGAGGCACGAACAGAGCTCTCCTCCCAGTCCTCGCAGTAATGCTTCAGTACTCACGGCTCTGAGCAAACAAATTTGCGCCCCAAGGGTGTAGCAATGGTTTGCAGTTTTTACCATAAGTGAGAAATACATTAACGTGTACTCGTAGTCGTTTTTTGTTTCCTGAATCACATGGGTGACTTTGGTGAATTTTGAATAACGTTAAGTATCTGCAGCCTCTTCTCAAGGAAACAGAAAGTTATAAATTTGCATGTGATTAAAGAGGAAAAGGTGAAAAAACACAGCGCTGTGTAGATGCTCTTCACTTTTTTTCAGTAATGAAACTCAGTAGCGCTTTTAATGCCAGCCAAAATGTATCCGACATCAACTGCCAGCCATCGAAAGTTTGCACATAACCCTTTGTCCTTAAACGCCACAAAAATGTCTTATGCTAATGCAACCTTATCACCATATTGCACAATTCTGCAAAACCCTGAATTTCCATCAGCCTCCTTTCTCACGACCCGTGCCAATCGTTTTTTGAGTTCCTGTTTTCTCTTAAGCTTGCTGAGCCCCAAGTGACTAAGAACACATGAAGACTGCGGTTATGGTTAATAAAACACAATTTTTAATTGTGGCATGGAGTGAATGATACTTCTTCAGCACCCCGACACCTACAGTGTCTACCAAGGTACATGCTGGCATGAACTGTATGTAAAAGACAGAGCGCTGTGACATCACCTGTTAGACTGTGGTGTCCCAGAGGGTGGCAGATCTGACTGAGAAAGTGAGGGACACCGCATGCTCACAAGGTAAGTAATAAAGATTTTAACCATCACATGCAGCCAGGGCATCTTCAGTCACCCATGACATTAATTCTCCAAGTCTCTGCAACACTACAGAAGAATATATCTTGAAGATATATATTTTTTCTTGTTTTGATGATGGCAGTTGTATAGAGCACCGTCAAACACATCATTCCAAAAACCTTCCATGTGTTTAACTTGGATGAGAGCACATGGTGGCTTGTAAGCAACAGTTCTTCTGAAAGATACCAGTGACATCAGGCTAGAAATAACGCTTTCATGTTTTAAAGGCTAAAACCCTTGTTAGAAGCTAAAACAATAAAATCACATTGAAACACATTAAAAACAATCATTCAAAACAACTTAATGGATGGTGTCCAGGCTTAATGGTTTGGGATGATGATTTTTTGCAAGTCAACCCAAAAGATATCCTGGTATCTTAAAAAAAACAACAACCCAAAAACCAAAACCCAATTCAACCCACCAATTTTGAGATTTTTAGAAGAGAGAAACCAAAGAGCAAAATGCTAACTCGTTTGTAATTTCAGGTCTAGTTCCTGCCACACTCTGTCGCTGCTTTATCAGGATTTGCTTATTGTATCTGTCTTTCTTACAGTTAGAAATGTTGCATTTAAATTACTTGACACATAAAAAACGTTACTCCCTTTAGGTTAGCTCCTCTTCTCAGACACTAGCTAAATGCTAAAGTATCACAACCACAACTTAGGGACAAAAATGCCATTCCGGTTCACTCCAGCCTACTTTAACCCCTGTGTATAGGACAGGTGTGCTTTAAAAATATAAGGATTAGAACATACATATATATTCATGTTAAAATATAGTAAAAAGTTGTCAGAAAAATAAATACTCAAATGAAGTATTGACACCTGAAAAATCTCCTTAAAGCACAGTAATAATGTATTTTTATTAAGCAGTTTTGTGGTAGTTTTGTGGTGTTTTTTGGCGACTAGGCTCGGCTAGCATTGTTTATGCTAGGCTAAGCTAAACTGGTTTCTTTCTGGCAGTAGCACCGAACATAAACACACTGACAGAAAATAGAAAGGCAGTCTGGTTTTACTCCTTGCACAAATATGAATGAGCCAACTATTCATTCAAAGTCCTCGGCAATGCACGATTTTTGTTTTAAAGTGGCTTTTTAAAAAAAAAAAAATGTTTCTATTTGGGATGAGCTACTTCTCTCTAACAAACGTGCTATTTTTACTCTGTTCTCAGAAGACATTTCAGCCAAACAGCTCTTCACATTGAGTGAGACATTGTAACAAGCTCTCCACCCCTGTTCGTACCTTTCCCACCTCAATTGTAGACCGTGCTGCCAGGTGGAACTGTGTCAATCTCTCACTATCATTTGGCATGAAAACCTTGCAGAGTTTTTTTTAAATGCATATGGTGGAACCTGCACAGATGGATACCTCACGCTGGCAATTTCATTCCACCTGTCAGTGTCTATCCCTTGTGCCTGACATGTACAGGCGCACAGTCACGCACACACATGTGGGAGAACAGCGGAGGTGGTAGTGCTGTAGTTAATTAGAATGTAACGTATCAAACTGCATTTTCTCAGTACCTCCGTGTGTGTGGGGGGGTTAATTGTGTGGGCAGAGTGACTAGCTGCATAGCTGTTTGTGTTAATTCAACACAGAAACACAGGCTATGTATGGGAGTATCTAATAATAGAGACATGGACAGATTGGAAAATCCTCTGCCCAGGAAGAAGAAAAGTGTTTTAACTACATCTCAGAGTAAGCAAAGAGGCAGCGGGAGGAGAGCAGGAGGAGGAGGAGAGAAAAGTTGAGAAAAACGAAGACGAGGGAGAAAAAGGGTTTGTTTTCCACTCTCTGTTCGTTCTTTGTGATCATGAAAAAGCAATGCTGTTCAGTTTCTGGATGCCGCTGTGGTGGTATACAAGACTTTTCAGCACCACATTTGCCTCCTTGCTCTTTGTGTGCAGACCCTTCGCAGGCCTCCCAAAGACACAACTCTTTAATGAGCATATTGATCAGTGTTTCTCACACCTTCATTTTCCCCACAGAGAAAGGAAGGAGGAGAAAAGGATACAAGGGGAGGGGGGAAGGGGGGAGGAGAAAGCGATGAAGAGACGAAAGCTTTAGAAAAGCTTTAGACTCACAAAGTGGGGCTTTTTTTCTAAAGACCGCAGGGGAGTCAGCTTTGTGCCTGTAAAATTCAATTTACCTTTTCACAGATGGGCTGTACCGCAGCTGGTATTGAGGTGCACAACTCGTAAACTGCTCTGAATGTGTGTGTGTGTGCTCCTCGTATTGCATGTGCATCAGTGAATATGCATGTGTGTGTGTGTGTGCACATGTGCAGGTGTTTGTGTGTTCATGTGTGTGAGCAAAGCAGCAGTGTAAGCCACCCTGGTGTGAACCTGGGCTTTCTCTCGGAGCGCCGTCTCGCTCCGGTCGCTTCTCTGCATCACATTACTTCTCCACCTCCACCCACCCAGCAGCACAGAGAGAACGGGAGGGAAAGAAAAACATTACAAACAAAAACAAGAAGAAAAAAACATCAAAGACAGCCTGTGAGAGCAACTTAAATTGCTGGGATATGAGTTCTTTGTTGACTCGAGGGAGAACAGTCAATACTGTGCAGTTTGGGGGAGGTGGCTCTGTTGTTAACATCCATTCCTGTGTCTCCTGGGTGTGGGGCTGCACTTTAACAAACACTATGTAAGTGATAATAATATGCTATGTCAGCGGAACATCCGGTTCCACTTTGTATGCGACCCGAGTTCTTTCAAGTGACGCTCTGCAGTGACATTTCCTCACAAAATCAATTCCTCTCAGCCAGCCAGACAGCTTGCTTGGCTGCAGAAAACATCTGAAGATTACATGCTTGTTTGCACTGGTAACTCTGCTAGTAAAACTAGTGACAAGATAGGACAAGGAACACTTGTAGATAATGTTTTATTAGATATTGAGTGCATATGCTCTGTAGCGCTGATGTTACAGAGCATATGCACAACCCTAAAATGCTACAGAGCTGGTTAACTGACAATGTTGGAAAAGCCATAGAAAGTAATTTTTCACATTATCTACACAGAAAAAAACAAACATGCATGTTCAACTGCAGTGCTTATTTTTATTGTGTTTATGTGATGTTTGTATTTTGTGCCACATCTTTGTACCGGCCAAAAACAGCCCTCTTTCTTCCAGTGTGGAATGTTTCTCCTTACCCACACCGGCAGCATGCAGGTCCACAGCTTTCCACAGGAATTGCATGTTGGCTCTTAGAGACGATGACGACGATGGCCATATGACAGACATACTTTAGCAATAACCATAATGTTGTTGCACTGGCCTCTATTACTGCCCTCTATTTAAGCCTGAACTTGCAGGGTAACTCCATTATTCTGTGTTATTTTGCTGTGTTCAGAAAAACAACCAGATAACGCGCAATGAAGAAGTTATCCACTATCTCCACCACCTTCCAGAGATTCTGGGAGGCACGCAAAACAGCATATGCCTAATGTGTGTGGATGAATAAGGTTTTCTTTACATGTCATGTGCAACTATCTCATCACGAGATTTAGATTTGGTTCTTTGTCAGTCATGTGAGTCACCAGACTCAATCAGCACCACTAATAGAAAAAAAACAAGTAGAAATAAGACTCAATGATGCTGGTGATTACTAAAATTACTACAACAACTCTTTTCAATTAGCTTGTGCATGTTTGTTATATTGTCCAGGGGACAGGTATCATTCTGCACATCCACCTTTGATCTATGTGCTCTACTTTATTTCATTCTTCAATCAACTTCATCATTTTACAGTTGAGTGTGAAGCTGCAGATGACGAGAATAAGAACCTCCAAATACGAGGCCCGAGTTCTTGGGCACAAAAGGCTGCTATGCCCACTCCGGGTTGGGAATGGGTTGTTGGCTCAAGTGGAGGAGTTCAAGAATCTTGGGCTCTTGTGAGGAAAAACGAAGGGAGGCGTTGGCTACAGTGAGGAATATAAAGGGTTCCTACCCTCGCCACAAGCTGTGGGTAGTGACCAAAAAAATTACACTGCAGATACAAGTGGCAGAAATTAGCTTCCCCAGAAAAGGAGTTGGGGTTCACCCTTAGGGTAAAGAACTCTACTCTATCAGAGTAGCTGCTGTTCTTCCACATCAGAAGAAGCCCGTTGAAGTTACTCAGGCATTTGTCCTAGATGCCTCTTGGACATGTACCAGGTGAGGTGTTTCAGGCATGTTCAACTGGATTACTTGGGGATGTCCTGGTGTCCAGAAGGAGCTACAAGAGGGAAGCAGAGTCCTGGGCATCTCTCCTTACACTGCTGCCCCTTAAACCCAGAGTGGACAAACAGCAGAAAATGGATGGATGGATGGGTGGATGGGTGGGTGTCCACTACTGTAACAGAATGTATGTGACAGAAAAAAATAAGGAAAAGCATGAAATAAGTAACAAAATAACTGCTTGCATTGTATAAGTATTTGCATTACATGTTACAACAATAAAGTAACATTATTCTAATGAGTTTCTTTGTAGAGATTTAGCCAAAACAACATGACTGTAGTTTCTTTGTTTCTGAATGAAAACTGAAAACTTTTCAATAATTTCTTTTTTTTTTGTCCAGTTTACTCAAAGAAAAAAAACATGGAGAAAACTGAATAAGTAAATTAAACTAAACAGGAAAAGTGCAGGAAAGAAGCAAGAAGAGAGAGTGGAGTAGAAGAAATGTGAGGACGTAGGTGTGAAGAAGATGAAGCAGCGATGAGAGAGAGAGCGAGAGAGAGCTTGTATGTGACTGTGATGGCTCTGTCAGGTTCTGTTAGCGTGATTGAACCTTCAGTGTAGCTCCTGGTTTATGTTTGTGTGTTCATGTGAGTCCATATCTGTGTGTTTACGTGCACCTGCCACACTCCACACTTCTTACAGAGTTTTTAATGAGGAGGAAAATTCTCTCCTCGGCAACCCGAAGTCTCTGCAAAGTCAGGGATGAAAAGTGAGAGAGAAACGGTTGTCTTCATAGAACAATTACAGTGACACTCCCCCTCTTTCTCCAGTAGTAAAGACACTGTGCAGCTCTGCACCAGCCACAGCAAATGCTTTGACATTTCAGAAGCCCGAAAATGGAGCAACAAAAAAAGTAGCTTTCTTTGTCAACAGAGCAAACGTCAGAGTTACAAGAGCGGTGGGGAATTTATTCCCTCTTTGTCTGTCAGTCTGCGTCTCTGTCTGTAGGTCTACATGTCTGTCGCACACATATTATCTCTATTTGTATGCTTTGCTGTTGTATGCATGCAGTAACTCCCCATATTTATATTTATTGCCTAAGGTTTAACCATGTTAAATAATTCACACATATTCAGGTAAACACATTTGAATAATGCATCTATGACAATCATTTTTATTGTATGTGAAGGTAAAAGCTTAACGTTATGTTTATGTATTTCAGTTTGGGTTGGGTTTTTTTTTTTTACATGAGAGGTGTACATATTATGCCCAACACCATGAGCCATGAACACAGCATTAACTTAAGTTAAATTTAATATATTTAATATTAAATAAAGATGTTAAAAGTCAAGTTTAAGCTACTTGATAATAAGGCCCTGAAAAGTACAGAACTTTTAGGATGTAAAATATGGAAATATTCTTTGTTTTCCTGTAAAAATTACTGTAATATTACACAATACTTAACTGTACTTAGAGTTTAATTATTCCTTTGTTTCCTGTAAAAACCTGACTTGTTACCCTGTAATTCTGGTGTACCTACCTTTAAGTACTTGTAAGTATAATTACATTATAATTTCAAATAAAAAACATTGAAATTCCATTTAATTAGAGGGTATTATGCCCTTAGTCATGGGTCATATTATAAAGTGTTACCCATTATTCAGATGGTACGGTCAGAATTTGCTGTAAACAACCTGAAACAGAGCATTCTCATTCCCAACACGTAACATGGCAACAATTTGCCATGTCCCGAGGCATCTCATAGTAACGCGAAAGATAACCTTCCGTGTCCCTATGATACGCTTCGGATTGTGAAAGGAATCCAATAGAATAACGCTCCATAACACATACATATAGGGCCTTGAGGGTGGGCACGTTAACGGCGTCCAGTGGACGGTCTGTGTATTCAACCCCACCTCTGGCGCCGGTGCCCACCTCTCAATTTTAAATCCATGTAGACATTAAGGGTTCTCGGGAGGGGCCGTGCTAACACCTGCTGCTCTCTGGCAGCAGCACCATGCTCTCCCGTGTTTTAAATGCACCTTAGAACAACACGCAGCAACACTACACATGAGCGAGAGGAGGGAGGTTTGGGGTCTTCACACACCCCTGTTCTCTGCTGGCCATCGGGGCTGGAAGGAGGTGTTGGCCGTCCGATTGGGATCTGGGATGCGGGGCCTCCCTGCTGCTGCGGAGCCTGGGGCGGTCTGCTTGCCTCCACCCCGGGGGAAAGGGTAACATCTCCTGGGTCTAGGTGCCGTTTCTCCCTCTGTGGGCGAGGGTACCTGGACCCGGGGTATAGAGTATGTTTGGGGAGTGTGATTGTGTGTACAGTGTCCATGTATGTCTATCCCTACGTTGGGTGAGTGCTGAGTATTTGTATATGTGTGCATGAGGGTGGGAAAGCATGTTTGTGTCTGTGTGTGCCTGTTTGTCTGTGTCTATATGTCAGGTCGGGTCTTAGACTCCACCTCTCTGGGAACTCCCAGGCCCTCCAAAGGCCTATCTCCCCTCACCACACTCCCTGCTGGTAACTGATGCCCTCAGGGGTGCGTTGGTGGCTCTTGGTGTCCGGGGCTGGGCGCTCGGGTATGTACCAGCTCACCCACGGTGACTACTTGGCGGGGCCTAGCGCCTGTTGCTCGGTCAGGCCTCTTCTGAGGCATAGGGGGCCCTCGGGCCTCCAGCCTCTGGGCCTGCGGCTCGGTTCACTCTGGCACAGCTGGCTGCCGGCAGAGCCGGCGGGCACGCCACTGCAGCCCCCTCTGGCTTCTGCTCCGTGGCTTCTGGGTGACCCCTCATCTGGGGCTCTCCTCAGCTCTTCCCAGGAGGGTGGCACGGATGCCCCTCCGGTGGTCCTCCTTGGGGTCTCGCACTCTGGGGCCTCTGGATGTCTGGGTCCTGGATCTCCTCCATGCCTGCTTCATAAACTACACCTCTATTGGCTGATATTTCCAAGCACATTGTGCGCAGTCGGTCCTGCATTGCTACACAACAACATTCAATATTTAGTATTTACTGCTGTTTACACTTAGCTAGATTAACGTGATGGTGTTGTGTTCGGTATGTTGCTCTGTTTTTTTTGCCTGTTTTCTCTTCTTTTTCTCTCAACAGGTGATCCAGGAGATTTTTTTTCTTCTTTCTCTTTTTAAGTGCCCTTTCTCACTGTCCTTCTTCCCTTCTGTTTTTCTTTTCCTTCATCTTTCTTTCTCCCTTTCCTATCTCTCAGTCATGTCTGTCCCATCTGTAACAACTGAAAATAAAATAAAATAAATAATAACAACAAAGGTCGATCAAATGGACCAATACGGCAAGGCCGTGATGATCCATTTGGCAAAGTAAATCCATTGGGTACCCTTGTTGGTCCTCAGACAACAATTCTGACGGCTAAAGAACCAAATGGGACAGGCAAAAAAAAGAAAAAAAAGAATGACGCTCCAGGCGGTAACACACACTCCAGCCGTTTATTCCAGCCCTAACCATTCCAAATGGTTCCAATGTTTCCAAAGGCGTAACATACAGACGGGTTGGGTAGCCAAAAGCATAACATACCAATGATTTGTCACATAGCGTCGGTACGTTACGTTCTGGGATGAGAACGTGTTGCATGAAAGTGTTGATCCATCCTGACTTGTATCAACTCTTTAGACTGGTGGTGTCGGTGTAATAATGTGGGGTTTTTTGTTGCTGGTACACTTGTTAGTTCCAGCTAAGCATCATTTAAATGCCACGGCCGACCTGAGTATTGTTGCTGACCAGGTCCATTTGGTACACACACCTTCTGATGGCTGCGTTCAGCAGGGTAATGGATCATTGTTTGTTTTCCAGTTTCCAGTATTAGTTAACTCTCTTGTGGTTACCTTCTGAGATGACTTGCCTATCTCGTCCTCACTGTTTCCATCTCAGTGTACATCGAGTCCTGTCTCATCTCTGTCTTAGTTGGATTTCCTGCATTGTGTTTCTGACCTTTTTCTCGAATGCCTACCTCTCTGTACCTTTTTGTTGTATTACTCTTTTGGAATGTATTGAATGGCTTTTTAAATTAAGTTTACTTTTTGATCATTTATTGTGATTTTGCTCTACTTTTGTATGAAGTCCTGTATAAACCTCAGTATATCCCTTTTATATTTTACAGAATTGCTTTTAAAACATATCAAGTCAGTCAGAAACTATGACTCACTACAGAGGAGAAAATGATCAATAAGAAATGGTTAATTATTCTCCCCCGTGTTCTTCTTTGGTATAGATGCTCTATACTTATATAGGGTGACCATGGTTCAGGGGGTTGGGAAGTGGGGCTGGGTATCGTCACTGATTTCTAGAATAGATTCAATTCCGATTCACAAGGTCCCGAATCGAATCGATTTGATTAGATTTGAATCGGGGAAATTTTGCCTCAGTCAGAAATATTATAATTCTGATCACGTATCAGTACATTTCCATATTTTTATATCTATAAAAAGAAAGCTGACACTTGCGAGACTTTATCAAAGGTGTAAGCACCACAGCAGATGCCTTTGTGTCAAAGTAGCTGAGGATAAAACACAGAAAAACATGAAGGGGATTTTCCTGGCCTGGGATTTTATAGCAGATAACCTTAAAAATATTCTGCAGTAGATCAAAAACAAAAGAAGTCATTAATCAACATATGAATATTACCTGATGCTGCTGAAGCGAAGCAGAGCAAAGTTACAGGGGTTTTATTATAGACACAACTAAGCGTTTTGCAATTTTGCATAATTTTAAAAAGTTTACATTTGTTCAGAAGCCTATTGAACAACAGAAATGAGGCTTTCTTTTCGGAAGTAAGTAAAAGAAAAACACGGCGGCCAACAGCGCTGTAAACAAGGAAACTGTTCTTGAAGTACACTGAGAGAGAGAGACAGAGAGAGAGAGAGCTGTGCATGAAGTGTGATTTTATTGTGGTGGAAGCAAAACAGCAAAACTAAGAGTGAACTCATGACGATGTTTACGTGCAGCGAAATGTGAAGCGTAGTTTGGATCTTCTTTTCCTGCTGGTTCAGTCAATAATGTTTGGAGAGAGATAAAACCTGCAGCTTCAGAATCAGCGCAAAAAGGGCGTAAACACAAAGCGCGGACCCGCCGACGGATCAGAATCAGTGAGCTGTCGGCTTTAAGCCCCGACCGTGTCCGTGCTGTCGGGTGAGAAAGCCACATCTCACTGATTCTGATCCGCGGGTCCGCGCTTTGTGTTTACGTCTTTGTGCAGAATCCGTGTACCTGCTCTTATTTACTGTTTTAGCTGGTTGTTGAAATTTTGTGAGGTTTAATTTGAGATTCTGGGTTAATCGATTCAGGATTTTAATGAATCGATTTTACGTTATCCAAGCTAGAATCGATTTTAATTGATAAATCGATAATCAAAACCCACCCCTATTGGGAAGCTCATCTTGTAACCGGAAGGTTGCCGGTTCGATCCCCTGCTCTGTCTGTCCTGGTCGTTGTGTCCTTGGGCAAGACACTTCACCTGCCGCCTACTGGTGATGGCCAGAGGGGCCGATGGCGCGATATGGCAGCCTCGCTTCTGTCAGTCTGCCCCAGGGCAGCTGTGGCTACAACTGTAGCTGCCTCCACCAGTGTGTGAATGTGAGAGTGAATGAATAGTGGAATTGTAAAGCGCTTTGAGGGCCTCGAAAAGTGCTATATAAATGCAATCCATTATTATTATTATTACTTTGCAGGCCCAGCTGTTTCAGTGCTGATGTTGTGACACTTAGCACTCTCGGACCACTCGGGTATAATAAAACAAAATGACCAAATAAATGATGCTCTACAAGTTACATGACTTAAATGGCATTAGTCACCAAAGAGAATAATGGCCACAGATGTGTATGCAGTAACTTCCTCCAATCAATGCATGAACCAGATAGATATGTTGTAGATCAATCAGCCTTTCCCACTGGGGTTCCTTTGTTTCAGACAACTGCTCTTTTACTTTCAGTCTTCTCACCTTCTCCAGTAATTTACTGACACCTTATATTACCATCACACTGGGGAAATCAGTGATAGTTCCTGGCATGATCAAGGATTTTGTGTCTGTGTGCAGTAACCTTGCAACCTTACAGTGGTTAAAATAGTTGCTCTAAAGATGTGGACCAGGTCTGCAACCACTCGCAGTCAGTTGTTGTCAAAGTGACTTTTGTGCATCAAGATGAGTTGATTCCCTGCGATAAAGAGATGTGTCTAAGAAAAGATGCGTTGATCAGCACAGATTGATCTGATTGCAGTGTGCTTTTGCAACACTGGTGGACGTGGAGGGCATTGCACGCTCAACCTCTGGCTAATCAGCTGCTCACTGCAACTACTTGCAGTCAGTCACTACCAGCTAAAAAAGTTCAGTGCTATCACCGGGCAACCACGTATTTCTGTTAATTACAAGGAGGTTGATGTCCTAATGTGACTGATTCATTAGTAGGAGCACTATTAGATATTTGTCTTAATGCCACCACCTCCTAATAATCATGGAACACTATGACATGATAACATAATGCAACATGTACCACAGAAAAAATATCGTACAGAATAGTGATGTTGTTAGCTCTTCAGGTATCATCACCTCCTACAAATCTGAGTGATTTGTCAGTTAAACAGAACACAGAGCTAGTCCACGTATAAGTAGTCAGACACCGTAAGCTAGGCCAAATAGGTATATTTGACCTAGGTGCAGCAACGCCCCCCCCCCAACACACACACACACACACACACACACACACACAAACTTAAATTTAAAATCGCATCCTGATAGTAAATGCTGTAGCCAACAGGTCCATTTCTGAGTAAAGATCAAGGACTGGATCGTGTTTTAGTAAAACTAAACTTTACACAAGCTACTAGAGACAACTATGAAGCTTTAGGAGATCTCTGGAGCTGCTTATGACCAAATCTGTTCTCTTTTCCATTTGTCTTCTCTCACTTTCGAAATAACTAACAAATAGAGTTCATGAACTGCAGAGATATTTTTAACCCAAATATACGTGAATCTGCCACAAGTTGCACACAGAACTTACACACTGGGGTGCTACAAAATTCTTCCTCTAAATCACGTTAAGGCAACATGAGAATCACAAATGAGGACTGCATAGAGGATAATGAAGTAAACATTGGAGTTATGGACCCACAGCGCAGTCATTTGGCGTGTGGAGTGTTTGGCTTCAAAGTATTTGGGTATTTTATTCACCAACTGCCTTTAATGGACCTCCATAAAAAACCTGATGATGTCTGCTGCTTAACAAAATGTGGAACTGACAGTGCTCACTTATAGATGATATCTTTGTTCTTTTTTTATGACTGTCCTCACAAGAAAAACAGCAGGTTTGGGAACTTTTACAAATGTGAAAGAATCTGCCATATAGTGAAGGAATTTACAGTAGCAGGTGGTTGAATAACTGACACTGGTGAAAACATGAAGTACGGTGCAGTGAGAGGCTTTGGGGTTTTTTTTTTTTTTTTTTTTACTGTTTACAGCAGGGGTGTCAAATTCAAATACACAGTGGGCCAAAATTCAAAACTGGAACAAAGTTGCGGGCTAACGTTAATATTTATTGAAAAAAAAAATCTTCCTCCAGATATAAGAATGAATCTTTTCTTATGGACTCAAATAAGTTTTGCTGGAAAACTGAATATGGAACAAGCAAAGCTTAATACTAAACAATATATATATTAGCTGTATAATACCAGTAGGCCAGCTCTAATAGTAATTTGGTATGGCTTCGCGGGCCAAATGTAATTAGGCTGCGGGCCAAATTTGGCCCACGGGCCAGAGTTTGACACCTATGGTTTACAGTTTTAATGGGGCAGAAGCAAAGAGTGAGGAAAAAGTTTTCCTCACTCTGGTTATTTATTTTGACCACACAGGTCGGTGGTCAAAAAGTACAAAAGAAAAAGTCACTGGGAACTGAAAAGTAACTGAAAGATGGGTCGTTGTCTTCTGGACTCTAGACACGTTGATGTTCAGTTTGGTGAATTAGCAAAGGGGAGGCTGTCGCTGCCGTGTTGGCACAGTTGTCATTTTACACATCCATATTCCCAACTTCTAACCTTGGATAAGTTTGGTAAGGTAGGGTAGTTAAGGTAAGTTGTGTTTCCCTTCTACAGTCTTTTGTTTGTTGTTTGGCTGTGCCCACTCTGATGTTTTCTACCTCTAAAGAGAAATAAACTATTCTGTATGGAACTGAAAACCTGAAGCTTGGAGCAGGGGAGTCACTTTTGTGTCGCGCTTTAGTTTCCCCTAGGCTGTGAAACCAGCATGCACATGAATGAGTTTTTACTTTTATTTGATGGACAGTAACGATTTTTCAGACAGGAAAGTGATGGAAGACACACAGCAAAGGCCCCTGGGTTTGAATCAAACGCAGGTTGCTATATTAAGCCTTGCAGCATATGATTGCCTCCTCAACCAGGTCAGCTAAATTTATGCCCGGAAACGTTTTTTTTTAAATCCAGTGGATTATAACTGCTGTTTATTCGGGTATTTTGACATGAGCATCTGAGAGAACTGACTCACATGTATGGCCAGTCTCAAGTGGCCATTAGAGGAACTGCAGATCATTAACATTTCTGTGTTTTCTTCATCTTGTAGCCCTGCAGTGTGGTAGTCAATGAACTCCATAGATGTGTTTCAGTCACCACTAACCTTAAAGAAAATATTCGGCACTTTAGCTGCTACATCCTCCAGTACCAGCCCAGCCGGTAGCTGCCTATACCTTGGTTGGCGGTCGTTGGTTGGCAAAGGGCATGATGTTTTTCTATAAAACCTGGAGCATCTTTCGTGAGAGCACTGTGCGTGAACCAAGACGCTGATGTAGGGCAAAGAAAGTGGAGCAGTTAGCTGTAAGATGCTTAAAGAACTGCCGTACAATCATGTAACAGTTCTATGTAGCTTTTGCTATGACATGCAACATCTTTCACTTAAAGTAACCACATCTACTAACATATATCATCATCCTAGCAATAGATAAGCCAAGTAAGATGAACGCAGAAGTACAAAAACACATACAGTAGGTTGCAAAAGTGTTTGGGGCTTATAGAGAAATGAATTAAGGACCAATCAGGAGCCTTGAAGATAGGAAAGCATGCTACTTTGTCACAAGGGGTCACCACAGCAGGAAGCTCCATTTGATTTGGCAAATTTTTTGCAGCAGATACCCTTCCTGACACGACCACCAAGGGATTTACGTCTCCTCCTATGATCAAACTGGGGATCTTTTGCTTTTTACACTTCTGCACCTGACTAGACACAAACAGAGAAAAGAAGAATAAATCAAAGCAAGAGCTGCTCGTTGTAAATTGGACTTGCAGTCCATTCACCTGTTCCTCAGGCGTATTAGGACCGGGGAGTAGAAAACCTCAGCAGCACTGACATTCTGATGGTGTTACTGGTGGAGCAGAGACACCCAATGGCAGCTTGCAGTACTGTGACTGCCTCAGACATCAGATCGTCACTTTGACATAGATCCGCTGGGTTGAAGTTGAAGTTGTGGTGACTCAGGTAAACAAATACGAAAATAACCATGTCTCTTCTGTATTGACGTAATTAACTTGCTTTTATCCAGCCTCTGATCAACTGTACGTGTTTGTGTGTGTCTATCAAATCCCGAGGCTCTTTGACCGTTATCAGAATTTTGATTCCAGTCCCGCCGTCTCAGTTCTCCGCAGGCTTTGTCAGCCACTTGGGATTTGGAGCAGACAGTGTTGCTACGTAGATATCCAGACATCAGGACAGAGGGTGTTTCCCCTGGGAGATAAGGGAGCTTGATGGGTGACCGTATCACAGCATGGCAGGGGCCCGTTTCCAGCCGAGGATAAGACATTGGGCTGCAAATCGTTCTTCATCTGTGAAGCTGAAGGTCAAAAACTAAAGTTGTCTGGAGTCATGGAGGGAGATTTAATCAAAACGTGACTGAAATGCACAAATTGAAGGCTGTTGGTGCGCACTGCTCCACACCCTCTTCTTTGACAAAACAAAGACACACTGATTGTATTTGTGTTCATGTTATATCTTAACATATATAGCACATACTGTATATATTTACATAGATATTTATTAGAATACCACCTCATTGAGGCGACTGTTGTGATTTGGCGCTATATAAAGAAAATTGAACTGAATTGAATTGATTTAGCACAGCATAAAATGACTTGGTGATTGCTTTTCTCATTTGCATGATGCAAAGTTTTGAATGTGAGGAGTAATATGAGCTTCATAAAGCAGAGAATTAATTGGAAAACGTTGCACTTAATTCCAGCATTGCCAGCTGGTGATCCAGACTAAAATACTTTAGCAGCAACTGAACACGATTTAGCCGACACTCCTGGTGCTTAGACAAAGTCAGGGTGTCATCAGAGTCAGGATCTCCTGTCTCCTGTTCTCATGTTGCTTTCAGAATACATAAAATTGGTGAACACTTTATATCTAGCACAATTACCAAACTTGAAATTTATAAGCCTCTATAACCAAATACAGTCGACATAAATAATGATGCAGGACACTTCTTGGAAGAACTGAACATAACTTATTAACACACAGAATAGAGCTGAACTGTTTGGTGATTAGACTCCGATGACCAATCATGGCAGAACAGAATCTCAACAGTGACGGGATTTGGGATGGAACCCCTGGGAGTCTAGAGGCTGGTGCTGGTGCTGATGAAGATGGAGGCTTGGATGGAGCTCCAAGTGACCAGGGTGTAGCAGAGATGTTGAGGAGGGGGGTTGCATGAATGCGAGTCTGAAAGGCAGAATGAGAGAAGACCAGTGAGATTTAAAGTACACAGGATTGAGGCTGATTGGCTCAAAGAAGATAAGCAAGATGATGATTGGAGTAGAGCAATGATGTCAGCACTGAGGTCGACAGCGTGGGAAAGTGGAAGTGATTGCAAGGAACAGACTAGCAGCTGAGGGGGCTGAGGAGTTATTATAGATCTTCCTTATTGAACTTAGTCAGAAGCTTCATTATACTAGTGCTGTTTAACAGGGCATTGAACACTAAGCTAAAATGGTGAAGTAGGAAACTAACCTACTAAACACTAGCATTTTAGAGCTCTATTTAAATCTGCACACAGCTTTAAGAAGCTTCTGCAATGGTGTCACATTCAGAACTGAAAATAATATCAGTTTTGCATTAAAAATGGCATTCATTGTTCTGCTTTGTTGCAAGCCCAAACTCTGATTCTTTAAAGACACATTCTTTTTTGAATACACGTACATGTGTGCAGAAATCCGATCGTGATTGCCTTTTCTAAACACCAAAACCTCCCTAAGCCCTCAGCCTGGGGACAAAGCTGATATTTGGATTTTATTGTGCTGATTCTCTCAGCTCTGTGCCTGCTAGATTTATTGGGATGTTTCACCACTCGTTACACTGTGGATTCACACTTCCAAGGACATAAAAAGACAGAGTTGGTAATGATACATCCCTTGTATTGCAGCAAGCTGACAAGAAGGAGATTTCACCCTCTTTCCAGTTCTGATGCAATGCCTTATTCATTACAAGCCTATTGCAGCTGTCAGATGGTCTCTCATTCCTTTGTATTTCTTAGTCCCCTCAGGGTAATGTACATCTGATATCAAGTTAAATTATTATTTTTTCTCATAGGCCGACTGTTTGGCGTGTTGTGGCGATGCCTTTCATGCGTTAAAATGGTAAAGCTCCCTCTGGAAGTAGGTGGGTGCCGATAGAAACTACTCCCCGGCGTTTCCCTCATGCCTGGTGTTGACTTTGGCTCGTTTTTCACTCTTTCCCCCATTCTTCCACCCTCATCTCTGTTTGTTCTGATAACGAGCATCGAGGCGCACACGGCCTGCCCACAGAGAGAGCGGTGGAGAGAGTGGAGCTGAGAGAGAACGCTCTGTTTTTCATAGGAGACTCCTTGTGTTCCACTTTTGCCGTAATGGCCTATTTGTGTACGGCAATCTCACTCCAACACCTCGCCTCTGATGCCTGGTTTATTTTAAACAATGCAGCGTATGTTTCCCCAGACGTAATTATGCAGGCATGTGGGCTTGCGTATGTGCATTTGTCTTAATGCCTTCATGTGCATGTTTGTGTGTCTTTTTCCAACTATGTGGGAGGCCCACTCCCGCGCCTCTCATCTGTCAGCTCAGCAGGGTTGCTATGGGAACGACAGAGGGCCGACAAAAGTAATGATGATGCTCCGATTTGTTGCGAGGTGACCTTGAAAAAGCAGCCTCGTCTGCAGGTGAGACACACCAGAGGCTTTATTTAAAAAAGGGTGAAGTTATGGCTCTGAGCCACCCCCACCCATCTCTGCAACGCTCTGTGACAAGAATCTCTCACAGTCGTCCTTTCAGCCGTTTTACATCTCTGAACTTGTTGAATCTCTCAATGGCCCATCTAGGGTTAGGGGTATGGTTTTTAATTTAACAAACTGTAAACCAAAACCCATCCCTAACACTTGACAGGTTTCTGTTGAATGAACGGGTGAGCCATCTATCCATCAATCCACCCATCGGTTTGGATGGAGGGCAGCAGGTGGCAGCATCACTTGTACCCCAATGCTTCCTTTTGAATGAACACGTGATCCATCCATCCATCCATCCATCCATCCATTTGAATGGAGGGCAGCAGGTGGCAGCATCACTTTATTTTGAAAGTAATATCTTCAATATTTACTTAGCATGTGGCCAAATCCTAAACCTAGCCCATGACAGGTTGCTGATCAATGGCCAAGAACAATGATTCAGAGTTTCTTGCTCACTTGTTTTCATCGAACCATCCATCCATTTGGATGTAGGGCTGCATTACTTGTACCCCAATCATAACTGTAGATGGTTGCCAGGAGTCTGGTGTTAAAAAGCTGCTGCAATGAGGCAAACCTTCTGTTTCAGATGCTTCTTCAAATATTCAGAGTTTTACACATGAGAGCTGCAGATCACCAAAGCGCTGGTGTTGACGCTCAGCTTTTAATCAGACGCTGATGGAGTGGCATGGAAGCCAGGTGGTGACTCTTTCTAGGAAATTAGTGCCATTAACTGATCAAGTAAAGTAGCCAAAATGCACTGCAGTAGCATCTGTATTCCCTAATGGAGAGAAACTGCTAATAACTGTGCGTGCGTGTAGGTGTGCTCAAGTTGGGTGTCTGGAAAACAGCAAGAGTAACAAATGTGTGCAGTCAGGTCGGTGCTCATGCATGTGTGTGCCGGCTGGGGAAATGAAAAATTGAGGTCACAGGAGGTGCAGACCTACTTTGAGAGATTCCGGTTTGTTTGTTAGTGTCAAGCAACCGCCATTTAACGCTGATCCCACCTCCTCATTGTCTGGTTCACATTGACCTCTATCACCTCCTTGTGTACGTGTGTTTGTGCGTGTGTGCACTCATTATGACCACACCAATCAACCAAGGACCCACTATTGATTGCACTGCTCTCTGTTCACCTTTCCACTTGTTTACTTGTTTTAGTGATTAGCCTGACCCTCAACAAGCTAAAGCTCATCACAGCTACTTTCCAATGGAAATGGGGAGGAAGAAGCACTCTGGGTAGGAAGGTCGGGGGAGTCGTGAATAGAGAGAGGGGGTGAGTGAAGGAGAAGGTGAGGAAATGAGGAGCTGAGGGAAGGAGGCGTGAAATCCCATGATGGGCTCTGCTCAGCATCCTGAGGATTACAGCAGCATCCACCAGTGCAGGGTAAGGCAGCATTCCTGATCTACACACCGGATATTTCAAAATGAAATATCCAGCAGTGGAAAGAAAACAGAAGTTCTTTTTATAAGATGATTATGGCACGAAAGTAAACAAAGGTTATGTTGGATTTATTTCACAACAGAGATCAAATGAAAAAAAGATATAAGAGTGAAAAATGGTACCAAAATGATAGAAAACAGCATAATTATTGGATATTTTATGCTGGGTTTAGACATCCCATTACTTTTGTCTGTTGTGATAGTCACTGTGTCTTGCCTTTTCATGATTTAGAGACATGACAAATACTCTGATCAGTCATATTTGCAGCTTTTTCAAGACAAGGGTGAGCACGATTTAGCGATTTTGACAAAAAGACATTAAACAGTCAGTGCGTATTTCATATATAATTAATATTAATTTTGCTCCCTCAGTTATATGAAGCCGAGCAGTCAGTAAAGTGACCTGTCCTCACATCGGTCAAGTAGAATTCCCTCCAAAAATTGAACATTTGAGTTTTTCTGTCGAGATATGTTGAGGCATTGGTTGGTTTTAAATTGAGAGTTGTGAACATGGATGCCCTCATTCTTATTGTAAAACCTAAAAATCTCAAAATGATTTCTTCCATCAAGAAGCCAATATTGAAGCACTTTTATATCCAACTAAAGAAATCTGCTAGTTAAAACCTCACTCTAGATGTTTAACATCTGTTTTGCGAAAAACTGCCATTTTTAATGTAATTTGGATTCTCACAGCTTGTGTAGTAAAATCCAATAAAACAGTGTCAAATTCTGTCATGAGAAACACAAACATTAACAGTGGATTAAAAAAAAAATCTTAGAAAGTCTGTCAAATTTGCCATGTTGCGGACATAAGAACACATTATACCATTTTTTATTTTTTTTTTGCTTTATTGTTGATTAACGATGCAAATGAACACTGATATAAAATTTTGCCAGCCTTTAAGTTGTAATGGTATTGGGTTGAACCTACTCATTGTTGTCTACAGAGACAACCAGAAAGGTTGATAAACCCCGGGTGATGCCAATCTTTAATGCATTCTGCTCTCAACAATTTAAAGCCTCTGAGCAATAAATTAGGATACATCTTCTCAGTAGAATCCTTTTTGTTTCCACACTTCCACATCAAAGCGGTCTGAATGCTTAAGTAGAGTAGAAAAGCTACCATCCATCCATTTACAATTTTAACTCAACAGTGCATGAACACAACAGAGTTGAAAGACTGAGTTCAAATTTCTCAAAGGGGACAATCTGAGACGCACTTGAAAACACAGTCAAGGTTAGCTGTTGTTAAAACTCTAACCACCTTCTATAGCTTCATTCACTTCTGTTTTTGCATCAAGTTTGAAAGAATGAAGCCGCCATGGCAGCATGGGTGTTATACTGATTTCCTCTGACAGCTTCTTCTCCTGATTTACAGGTCAAACAAATAATTAAAACATTATGGTAACCAATATGCACTGACTCGATGCCCCTAAAGAAAACCTCTAAAGAAGAAATTGTCCAGTCATAGCTTAGTGCCAAACTACCTTCATTTGGAACTTTAACCAGCATTTCTTTCAGTTACATGACAACCTTTTTCGTGGTGTTACTATAGGTTTAGATGAATTAATCTTGTCCTGCTCAGTAATTGATTCAGGAAGGTTTACACTCCATTGACATGGCTGATTCTGTTGTGGTACACTTCTGCTTTTGAACACATGCCATTGATTATGTATTGGTTTGTCAGGTATGTCACGGGGTCTGGGGGGTGGCTGTGGAGGTAGAGCAGGTCATCTGCTAAACAGGAAGGTTGGTGGTTCAATCGTTGGTGTGCCAAAAATCCTTCAGCGAGATAGTAACCCCAAGCTGCTCTCCAAAGCATCTGTTCATCCTGATTATGGATGTGTGTGAATGATAGATGGCATGCCATTTCTTGTTTTTTCATTTAATGTATTTTTTTTGTATCCATGACCCGATGTATCTTTGTTGATCAACAAATGTATTGGCAAGCAGTCCACCTCATTACAACGACTCTAACGTTGCAAACTAACAAGAGAAAAGATAATCCTTTATTAGCTCCACAGTGGAGGAGATTTCAAAAGAAATACAAAAAAGTACCAAGCAAGGTCATCAGTTGTTTCACTCATGCCTTTATAGATACATGTAGCCTGGTTAAAGTAAGTTAAAGTAGGATTTGGGAAGTGGGGGATCTCAAGATCATATATAATGTTAAAAAAAGGGCAAAGGACTCACTCAGAAATAAATCCAGCAGACTTTTCTATACAAACTATAATCCTCTGGCTTATGAAAGAGCTCTGCTCTGAGATTCACTGATATTTGTGGACCGAATCAACTGAATTCAACAAGGTATAAACAAATGTTACATGACTTATTCAGCTAATATCTAATCTAACACTCAGTGAGTGAATGTAATCAGCATCCAATATCTAATTTGAAGGTAAAATAAACATTTCCAGTTCAGAAGATTTCACTTTCCACGAAGTTCTTACTTTTGAAAATAATATGTCATCTTCCTCTCCTGTAATCTCTACATCTTTCTCCATCTCCAATGGTATCACACTCTAACAGTTTTTGTGTCTCTGAGAAACACGGCAGCTGTACATTTAGCTGCTAAGACACAAACCACAGTAACTCTTTGTGTTTGGTGATATTTGATGAGCTGATTGAAAAGTTGCATTTGAACTTACGGCCCACGTCTCTGTTTTACACTGTTTATGCTTGCTCCTCTTTAGTATTGCCAGCTCAATACTGAAGTTCAATGAATGCAACACATGAACCATGAATGGATCAAGAAATGAGAAGACAAAAATAAATGAGTTGAGCATGTGAGTGAGGTATGGGATGTAATTTTTTTAGTTCAGATGAGGTATCTCCATGCTATCGCTAGAAGTGATGTCAGGTTGCAGCTCATGGAGGATTTACTCACGCCCTATTATGGAATAATCTGTCAGTCAGCTTTAAATACTCATTAACTGAAGGTTCCGATCACTTTAACCCATTCAGACGTCTCTTCTTCCTCATGTTAAGCAGATTAATTGTTTTGTTTCCTAATTATAAAGATCATGGTTAAATCTGAGAGGGGCCCGCATTTGGTTAGCTTCCTCATGGCCTCAGTTGGTTTTTGCTCAATCATCTGGCTGTTTTAACAAAGGCTAGCTTGCAGTCTTTGATGTGTCTCAGGGATAAGGTGTTTCAAAAGAATGTTAGTAATCAAATGAAAGGACCAGGGCAGTTTTATGTTGACATTTATGTTACAATCATGCTAGGAAAAATGTAGCTTGAAGACTATGGCACAACCAAAATTATTGGAACCTCATACAACATGCAGTCACTGTCTTAGAAACAGTTGTTTCAAAGACAGTTGGAGAAATGTGGAGATTTTTATTTTGCATACCCAAGAGGACACAGAAGAACAAAGTCAAACTCAAGGCGAGCATTTATTGCTGAGATGTCCAGGAATATTAGGGAATGCAAATATCAAGAGAAGACTAGGAATACATGTCCAGGAATCACAGGGAAAACAGAACTAGGGAAAAGAAGACTGAGACAATATATCTACATATGAGTTGATGAGAGAGAAGAAACAGTTGGGGGACTACACGCAGCTAAAAACAATCTAGATAAGGAGCAGGGGGAAGTCAAGATACAGAACAAACAAACAAAATATAACAGGAAATACGAAGGAATAAACAAGATTGGCTTAACCCGGGGAGGACAGAGGTCGGCAAAGACGAGAGATAAACACAGAGACGAGACTGAAGGAATAAAATGAAAATGCAAAGGGAACTAATGAGATAAAACCTCAAAGTCATCAGAAAACTACGGACTGGATAAAAATCAATACAGAAGGAAATCTGACAAACAAAACTAGAAAATAAATCATAACAAAATAAACAAAGTTTCTGTACTTTTAAATTAAAGCAACAACTCCCACCAATAGAAAACTAAGGACTAACTCAATACAAAATATACCTAAAAAGCAAAGCACAAGTGGCAAACTTTCCGTTCAGTTCAGTTCATTTTTATTTCAAACATTTCAAACATGTGCCTTCACAATCATTGCAAAATATCTTTCCATTATTTGTTTGAAAAGGAGTAGGCAGAAGTATATTCTTATTTGTCCCTACCCCCTCAGTCAACTTAAATATATACAAGGGCCACTGAAGAGGTAACAAAGAATATTAGCAGGACTACCAATATTACTAAGGAAAAACTCCATGACAGAAATGAAGGACTGTCTGGAGATCCTTTATACAGGGAGTGCAGAATTATTAGGCAAGTTGTATTTTTGAGGAATAATTTTATTATTGAACAACAACCATGTTCTCAATGAACCCAAAAAACTCATTAATATCAAAGCTGAATGTTTTTGGAAGTAGTTTTTAGTTTGTTTTTAGTTTTAGCTATTTTAGGGGGATATCTGTGTGTGCAGGTGACTATTACTGTGCATAATTATTAGGCAACTTAACAAAAAACAAATATATACCCATTTCAATTATTTATTTTTACCAGTGAAACCAATATAACATCTCCACATTCACAAATATACATTTCTGACATTCAAAAACAAATCAGCGACCAATATAGCCACCTTTCTTTGCAAGGACACTCAAAAGCCTGCCATCCATGGATTCTGTCAGTGTTTTGATCTGTTCACCATCAACATTGCGTGCAGCAGCAACCACAGCCTCCCAGACACTGTTCAGAGAGGTGTACTGTTTTCCCTCCTTGTAAATCTCACATTTGATGATGGACCACAGGTTCTCAATGGGGTTCAGATCAGGTGAACAAGGAGGCCATGTCATTAGTTTTTCTTCTTTTATACCCTTTCTTGCCAGCCACGCTGTGGAGTACTTGGACGCGTGTGATGGAGCATTGTCCTGCATGAAAATCATGTTTTTCTTGAAGGATGCAGACTTCTTCCTGTACCACTGCTTGAAGAAGGTGTCTTCCAGAAACTGGCAGTAGGACTGGGAGTTGAGCTTGACTCCATCCTCAACCCGAAAAGGCCCCACAAGCTCATCTTTGATGATACCAGCCCAAACCAGTACTCCACCTCCACCTTGCTGGCGTCTGAGTCGGACTGGAGCTCTCTGCCCTTTACCAATCCAGCCACGGGCCCATCCATCTGGCCCATCAAGACTCACTCTCATTTCATCAGTCCATAAAACCTTAGAAAAATCAGTCTTGAGATATTTCTTGGCCCAGTCTTGACCTTTCAGCTTGTGTGTCTTGTTCAGTGGTGGTCGTCTTTCAGCCTTTCTGACCTTGGCCATGTCTCTGAGTATTGCACACCTTGTGCTTTTGGGCACTCCAGTGATGTTGCAGCTCTGAAATATGGCCAAACTGGTGGCAAGTGGCATCTTGGCAGCTGCACGCTTGACTTTTCTCAGTTCATGGGCAGTTATTTTGCGCCTTGGTTTTTCCACACGCTTCTTGCGACCCTGTTGACTATTTTGAATGAAACGCTTGATTGTTCGATGATCACGCTTCAGAAGCTTTGCAATTTTGAGACTGCTGCATCCCTCTGCAAGATATCTCACTATTTTTGACTTTTCTGAGCCTGTCAAGTCCTTCTTTTGACCCATTTTGCCAAAGGAAAGGAAGTTGCCTAATAATTATGCACACCTGATATAGGGTGTTGATGTCATTAGACCACACCCCTTCTCATTACAGAGATGCACATCACCTAATATGCTTAATTGGTAGTAGGCTTTCGAGCCTATACAGCTTGGAGTAAGACAACATGCATGAAGAGGATGATGTGGACAAAATACTCATTTGCCTAATAATTCTGCACTCCCTGTAGTTGTGTTCAAAGCAACTTTGGTGCATCTACACAGAGGTAAAAAGGCAATAGGACAGATTCAGTCTGCTATCAGTCTGCTATCAGACTATGATTAATGGGGTCAGGTTGGCAATTAAATGCAATCTGCTAGTGATAATGCAACAATCAACTGTGACAACTTAGTGAAAATTGCAAACATGTTGCCATCTGTTGTTTGTTACACAGAAATTCATATTAAGTATTTACGTTCACAATTCAACCAGAATCTCAAACTCTGAAACAGATACATGTTGTTTCATACAGTTATGAATTCCTCCACAATAGTGATGTAGTTGCTGCATGTCAGCAATTTAATTGCAAAATGACATTGGCGCTTGGCAGCCAACTTCCAAACCTTCACCAGTCTGTCTGAGAGGGATTACAGTCAGTGCAAGTCAGACCGTAACTGTGTGGGGGACAGGTTACCTCCAAATAGCCTAGACAACTTCTGCAATCGCCTTGCACGATTGTTCCATGCTCAACTTCTGGGTAATCAGTTAGACCTTAACTATTTGCAGTTGTTTGTTGAATGCCAAAAAATACAATGCCTACACCTGATGACCAGTGATCTTTTTCTTTGCTGCAAGGTCACTGCCTATTTTTGTTCTAGTAACTGAGCCATGAAGCAAAGCTTCTTGCATTACCCTGTCAATAAACGTGGATCATAATCAGGCAAGAAATTACTTTATCCTCAGGTTAGTATTAGAGCATGTTGAAGGATTTCTACTCTGCCAACCTACCCCTAG
The DNA here is from genome assembly GCF_051167445.1 of Perissodus microlepis. Lineage (NCBI taxonomy): Eukaryota > Metazoa > Chordata > Actinopteri > Cichliformes > Cichlidae > Perissodus > Perissodus microlepis. Next base: position 5,107,201 of record NC_140465.1, read on the forward strand.
TTTTATTAAATGCATATGCGGAAGAACGGAGAGCGTAGCAGAACAAATTCGTACTGAAACAACAGAAATACAGTCTGACAGCATAATCCTGACTCAAGTTCCACTCAATAGAACTTGTCACAGCAGGAAAGGCTCAGGTGTAATGGATCACCTTAACAATGACTGGCTTCCATTAAGTGTCCCATTAATCTGTGTCAGTCACTGAGCATGCACAATATGCAACAGAAGACTGGAAAGGGCTCATCTAACTGGAATGCTGCCTTCAATATTGACATCAGTAATGATGGCGGTGCCTTTAATGCCACCTCATGTGAAACTATTTGATGTGAAAAAGGTCTATTATGCTTCAGGCTATGGGACAACTGTGTTTTTTTTGTTGGTATTCAATACAATGAATCATTTATTCTTATTTAATTTCACAGTTTTTCAGAAATGTTACAAAAGGTCTGATCTCGGTAGAATCGAGACAAAGCACCAAACTTTCAGCATACTTCACTTCAGAGCTCTTGCCACAAAAACATGTCAGTTAAAAAATGTTTTCAGGCTAGAAAATGTTGACAAGCTGTACACCGTGTCCAGTCTGCAGAGCACTCACTGATACTTCACTGTTCACTTTCTATTTTGCGATTTACTTGTGATTCATCGCTTCTTGTGGGCAGATAGGGGACCTAAAATTTGAATTGGGCAACCACAGTGAATTTATAGCATCTCATTCAGCTGCAGTGAGGTACTCTTCTCTGCTGGAGGACCTCTTTCAGAAGCGGGCCAATATATTTTACATAATTATCCTGTCTTTCCCAGCATTAGCAGAGAATGTGATTACACCATGCATATTAAATGAAACCATGAAATGTAGAATATTGACTACCACTGTCAATTTCTAGGAAACAGAGACCAGGACACAACAAGAGATGCTAAGCAATCATCAGCACAACACATCATCAAGCTATTTCAGTGTGGAGTGTACTTACAGATGGCTGCAGGGCTGATTAGGATGCTTGATGAAGCATCTTGGTTATTTTACGGTACCCTTGATCATTTCTGCATGCTGGGAACATATGTGAGCTTTTCAGAGATACTTCTGATTGACACTGGTATACACGCCAAGTGAGATTATTGCTGTGTATTATCTGCTGAATGGATTCAACTGTCCATTTAGGACAAGATTTTTTTTTTTTAATAAGTAAAATACGTGTTTTTAGGCCACTTGGGTCACATCCAGTATCGATAAGAAGACGTGTGGCCGTTCAGCTTTTAAATACACAACTATGACTACGACTCTATGTTACCACCAAAGTCTAAAGACCCAGAAAATATGAAAACGCTTGGCTTTGGTCTTGAAGGTCTTGAGTAATCAGCCCCCATCTTATCTTAAAGACCTCATAGTACCATGTCACTTTAATAGAGCACTTCACTCTCAGACTGCTGGTTTACGTCTTTACTGCTGCTGATTCTGAGGGTATGTAAAATAAGAATGGGAGGCAGAGGCTTCAGCTTTCAGGTCCCTCTTCTATGGAACCAGCTCCCAGTTTGGATTTTGGAGACAAACTCTCGCTAAACTTAACTCTTCTTTTTGATATGGTTGGCTCAGGTGACACTAAGTCCTCCCTTAGTTATGCTGCAATATAAAATAAAATTGAATTGAATTTTATAATGACAATAGACAATAACACCAGAGCCCCCAATAGAGAGGCGTGAATTACATAACCTGTGTAACTGTACTGTCAAATTACAGTAAAGTTACATACATACATAATACAATACCATAACTTGCTAGAAAATGTATATCCTATAAGATAGATAGATGTGTTACAGCAGTATGATAAGGAATAAAAATAGTACAATCCAGAATAAACGATATAGCCATCATATAACAGATCGTTCCACTGTTGCTATTTTGTTGCTGTTCTATATTTAGTGGATAAGGTGGTACACAGAAGCTTCTGGGTTTGAATCCAGCAGCTGGCCGGGCTTTTCTCTGGGGAGTTGGGGTGTTCTCCCCACACTCGCAAGTGTTTTCTCTATGGCATGCTAAATCGTTCTGGTGCACAGCCAACAAAGTTATTGTGACTATTAGCTTTTAAGCTTCCAAATGATTTCTTTTCCCATTACATCTACATCAAGTGGCTCAAAAAATATAATGCTTACTGTGAATGCTTACTGTGAAAAAGTGGAAGAACAAACAGTGCCTTTCATATTTTATGTTGTCTGTGTTCTGATGTACGTCCCTCTTCTGTAACATCCCTTTCTGTTGTAAGTCATCCGCTACATTCATGTGGTCACCACATGATTCACAGGATTGATATATTGTGTAACCATAAGAGCTACTACTAATAGGAAATGCAAAAGGGAGGAAGTAAGCGCTCAGCTTTTTGATGTTTGGCTCACTCTACATCCAAGAGAATACATGTGTGCTGCTGAGCTGGATGTGCTACGATACAACCAAGCCAGTCATAACCGAGTGAATGTTGGTCTCTGCATTTGCTCTAGCTCACTGGTTCTGACCAGTTCAGGATGTAGCCCATTTTGTTTTACTATTACCCAGTTATGATGTACTCTGAACACATGATCATGATGGTTTTTGATCAACAAAGTTAGCAGCAAACTGTTGTGCAGAGTGGAACGTTTTTCTGCTAAGGATGTGTATGCATCACTCAGGGATTTCTATAAAGATAAAAAAAACCATGACTTATCGCCTTATAAGCACAACTGACATGAATGACAGCTTGGCTCAGTGTCCACTGGATCTGTAAGTAAGTATATGTGAGCAAACAAAATTTCCACAAGTGGCCACAAAAATTGGTTGCAGCGTTTAGTATTTGAACATACACTACAAACTACGCTTTTACATGTAATTCTAAAGTTGCTGTCAGGGTCTCATGCTGCTTTGTAAGGAATCTTTCCACACAAAGTCAGGACTAAGTGTCTACTATCAGGCAGCTGCTGTGTAATGGAGGACGCCAGATCCCAGGCTTCTGTCTATCAGTCCTCACAGGGAAAGGCAAAAGAGTCTCAACTGTCAAATTACTTTTTCAAGTCAGATTGGAACAAAAGCGGTTTGACTCAAACTTGAAGGTCATAACTGAGGAATTTATTCATTGTTTCATCTCTGCCTGGGCCAGAGCAATTACTCCTGTATATTCTAATCTCGCTTTGCATCCATGTACACTTCTGGCAAACTTCAAAGGGTTTCTTTGAAAAACACCCTTCCTCTTCCTCCCCAACCACCTCCATAACAAATTACCATACAAAAGTCTCCCAGCACATGATGCTACACTACACTGACTCTCTTCACAGACAGAGCTCTGCTGGATGATTGAAGTCGAGCTCCCCTGAATTTCCTCAGCTCACTTCCGTGATCAAAGTGGATGAAGGCAGGCGGTTAGCAAGACGGCCCCAGAAGTGAAGCTCTGCCTGGGGCTCACTCTGGTCTTTGCATGGAGAAACACTCCTCTGCCTCGTACCGTCTGCTCTGCAGAATAAGCATTGTCTAGCTCATGCAGGGCTTAGGAGTCTCCACTTACTTTTACTAGTTGGAGTTTTAAGCACAGCCAAACTTTTATTAGCATTTTAATCTTATGTGGTGTATGTTTCTATAAATTTAATAAATGTCAATGAATAATGTAGGAAGTAGTAGTCGTAAGAGTTCAACTGTGATCCCATCTGAAACATAAAATATAACTGTAATGTCTTTTAGCATTTTATAGCCTTATAAAGGCTTCTGTAACTTTTTACATCATTTTAGCCTTTTATTTAAAGCAGTGCAAGACCTTTACAAACTTTTCTTTCTTACACTCCACTCCACTAGACTCCAACTAAGCGATGTAGCTGTATTACTGTAAAAGCCATGTAAAAAGCCTGTTACCTTTTGGAACCAGGCTGTCGGGACTTAAGTCATAATATTCAGTGCTGGCGTTGTACAATAAGGCCTGACTTGCTTTTGGTGTTAGTTTCTCACACAGGGTTTGGATAGAGTTAACCCAAAGTCTCTGAGCCAACCAGTCGTCTTCTTCTACACCAATATGACCTGGTGTTGTATATGTGTGTATCATCATGTTGAATTAGAAGAGAGACTTTCCCAAACCTTCTGACACACAGTTCATCACATTTCCACAATTTGCATGCTAAAGTACTTGAATTAGGACATAAGAGACAATTAAGAGTATCATCCATAATGACTATATGTATGTATGTACCCATATGGAAAACATATATATAACTCTTATAAAGTTTGTATCTGTCTTGAGTGAAACTTGTATGAAAAGCATACAAGAGTGAAAACAGATATAAGATCCCTTGAAAAATTATATAAATGAAACTTGTATGTTTTGGATACTTCCTAAAACAATATATGAAAGTAATGAGAAAGTGGCCACTTTCATGAGTAAATCATACAAGCCTTATATGAGTCACTATATGAAGTAGGCCACATATGCAAGTCCTTTATAAGTTTTTACTATTTCTTTTCCATATGGGTATGTTTGCTGTGGACCAATCTTCATCTGACCAACTTTACACAAACACGGTCAAGGGCCAACATCTATATGGCATACACAAATATTTTATATAAATGCCACATCTATATATAATTGTACATTTGGCAGTTCAATTGAGCACTGAATGCAATGTCAGATTAGAATGGTGTGTAAAATACAACAAATGATAGCATAACGATGGTAGTGTATGTTTGTATTAGGGGTGGGTTTTGATTATCGATTTATCGATTAAAATCGATTCTAGCTGGGATAACGTGATATCGATTCATTAAAATCCTGAATAGATTTTTAAATATAAATTTATTTTTGCCCGAAACGCCAGAATCTCAGGTTAAACCTCACAAAATTTCAACAACCACCAAACAGCTAAAACAGTAAATAAGAGCAGGTACACTGATCCTGCACAAAGACGTAAACACAAAGCGCGGACCCGCCGACGCATCAGAATTAGTGAGATGTGGCCTTTCCAAACTACGCCTCACATAAACATCGTCATGAATTCCCTCTTACTTTCGCTGTTTTGCTTCCACCACGATAAAATCACACTTCATGCAGAGCTCGCTGTCTCTCTCTCTCTCTGTATACTTCAAGAACAGTTTCCCATCTAAAAATCTGGTTTCTGCATTATTCGCTTGCTTGTTACGCACACGTTGTTTACAGTGCTGTCAGCTGCTGTTTTTTTCCCTTTTACTTACTTCTGAAAAGAAAGCCTCATTTCTCTCATTTCAATACGGAACAAATTTAAACTTTTTAAAATTATGCAGGATTGCAAAACACTTAGCTGTGTCTCTAATAAAACTTTGCTCTGCTTCACGTCAGCAGCATCAGGTAATATTCATATGCTGATTAATGGTTTTCTTTCGTTTTTGATCTACTGCAGAATATTTTTATAAAATCCCAGGCCAGGAAAATCATCTTCATGTTTCTCTGTGTTTTATCCTCAGCTACTTTGACACAAAGGCATCTGCTGTGATGCTCACACCTTTGATAAAGTCTCACAAGTGTCAGCTTTCTTTTTATAGATACAAAAATATGGAAATGTACTGATGCATGATCTGAATTATAATATATCTGACTGTCTGAGGCAAAATTTCCCCCATCAAAATCGAATTGAATGGAATCATGGATCGAATCGATTCGGGAAGTGCAAATTGCAAAATACAGCTGTTAACTTATTCTCATAAGCATTACTCTGTACACGTCTGTACTGATAAGCCTTTGTAAGTATAAAAACAGAAAGCACTTTTGCCCTCTTCAAAATTGCGCTACAATAATCAACAACATCTTGTACCTCATGTGTTTGATCTGGTCAATTTTAGAAATGTGGACCTGACAAATGATAAAACTGGTGCTAAGCAGCCAGTGGTCTGCACTCTTGTTGCAGCATCAGCCTAATTATCCAGACTCCATCAGTTGGTTTTGCACACTCTGCATGCCAACATGTGTTTCTATTCAGGAGTGTTCACAGCAATATTATGGTACCTACATCATATTGTAAAGCTCACAGCACACATTTTCTCTCACTTCCAGGTCTCTGTTTCTTTTTCTGTTCGGTTTTCTGACAGAGTAGCCTACATTCAAAATTCCAAATAATCCATATTTTATGCCACTGGTCCTTACTGGACAGTCTGAGCCTGAGCTTTTGGCACATGAACTCTTTCTGAATTCATTACTAAGATGTTTTCATTTTGTTAAAAATTTCTTTTAAAATGATTTTTAATGATTCAACAGGTGGTATAACAATGTATTACCAGCAGGGTGTGCTTAACCACTGTGAGAATTAACAAATGGGATTTCTGGTGAAACACTGTGCTGTGGATCAGTGACTTTGGTAGTGTGTGTTTATTTGAACCAGTGATGAAATTATATTCTCTTGTAGTTTGATGGTTGCATCAGTATGAAGTTCAGCATCACTTGCTAGGCAAATATATAAAGCACCAAATTAAAGAAACAAAACAAAACAAAACAAAAACAATATGAATGATAAGAAACACACGTTTGGGTATAAAATAACACAGAAAAGCTTATAATCTACATCTTTAATTCATTATTTTGACATGTTAACATGCTGTGGTAGGTTCTAGACCAGGGGTGTGGAACTCCAGGCCTAAAGGGCCGGTGTCCTGCAGGTTTTAGATCTCACCCTGGGTCAACACACCTGAATCAAATGATTAGTTTGACTTCTGGCTTTTGGAGAACTTCAAGACATGTTGAGGAGGTAATTTAGCCATTTGAATCAGCTGTGCTGGATCAAGGACACATCTAAAACCTGCAGGACACCGGCCCTCGAATGTGTTCCAGACATATACACCAATCAGGTATAACATTATGACCACCTGCCCTTGTTGAGATCAAAACAGCCCTGACCCAATGAACCACTTACGTCACTCCATCCCTGAAGGTGTGCTGTGGTATCTGGCACCAAGTTCAGAGGAGTGTGTTGCCCAAAGTGTGTGTTGACCTTCTCTAATCAACCCCCATCTACAGTCCTGCTTGTTAGATCTTCACTGAGTTCCTTGGACTTTACTATTATTCTGAGCATTGGTCAATCCAAGGAGTGATACCAGTTAGAGTCGGTCATGGTCACCAAGTGAAACAGGCCTTTGTGTTGTCAAGTTAAAAGAGACTGTAGAACTTTGAGCAGCAATTATTTAAACAACTTAGGTGAGTGGTTTGATATATTTGAGCTTGTATGTATACTTTTTTTGTTAACAATGCATGCTGTACAATCATTCCACTCTGGAAAAAGGAACAGTTCAAAGAAATCACTTAGCCCAAAATTATTACGATATTCATTGCCATGATGAATGCATATACATTTCTGACCACAGCTGTACATGTTGTTGCATGTGCATACGTCACTTCTGACTGAGCTTTTACCTATAGGTATACTGGTGGATCCTGTGTTAGCAAGTTATTCTAAACGTATCATTTGAATTCTTTTTCTCCTGTCCAGGTGAACCCATCAGTTTGTTCATGGGAAGAGATTTAATCCAGTAATAGGATGAAACTGGAAAATTGTGATGCAGACGGGCACTGACAGTAATGGACAGATGGATCATTTTGCTGACTGAGGCTTCATCTTCTGAGCAGTAAGTTGAGCACTACACTGTGCAGTAGAGATTCTGCTACAAAACAGAGTTTTCTTTTATAAGTACACAATTGTTTTTCACAGTCTGAAAAAAAAAGCAATTTAGCCCCCCAATTACTGCTCCTGCTGACCTGGTATGAAACAAACCCCGCAGCAACAGTATAACTCATACATGTGCCAAATACTATAAGCTGCAAGTTTTGCCAAGTAAAAACTGCTGGCTGTAGACAGTTTGAATCCCAGTTGAATTATAGATGTAGCAGCGGATTCCTTTCCCCAAGACCAGTGTTCTGCTCCAATGGAAACATCAGTGATGGGGAGTGACATGTCGACAAGCCAATTATGTGATTGGCCAGCTGTCATCAGCAACAGCATCTCCAAAGTCATCTCTGTCTCACTCACTGAGGCTTCAGAGAGCCTGAAAATGCAGCGCACTGACAGAGGACCACACAAATCCAAGGCTCTTAGATAATAATAATGCAGTTGAAAAGGCATGGTAAATGAGCTGCAAACTACACAGCCGCAACTGTGTGTGTGTGTGTATGCATGCATAGTGTGTGTGTGTGTGTGTCCAGACCTAAAAGAAAGAAAATGATGGTGCTGTATTCAGGCTAGGTCCCTGGAGGACAGGCAGCAGTGCTGACAGCGAATTGGTACCCATCTTCAATGCTGAATTTCTGGGGCATGGTCTTTCTGTCTGCCTTTTTAAAAAAAAAAAAAAAAAAGTGTGTGGGGGGGGGAGGAGGAAAAAAAGGCGAAGGAGATAAAATAAGGGGTGCTTCATTTTCAAGAGGCACTGACAGTAACAAAAGCTGGACTGTCCATCTTTCTGTCACAGCCTGACGGACAGAATGTAGATTGTAGACTGATGAATGAAGATAATTGTGGCCTTCACTGCCCAGAGAGCAGCAACTAAAGAAATACTGTAACACAAAAAGAGTTGGAAGAGTCGTACCTTTTAAGTTAATTATCAACGCATGGGCAGTTTGTCTGAAACGATCATATCCCAGCTGATTATGCCACACATACTACAAGCATGCTGCCTGTTGCCTTTTTAGAGCACTGTATTTAAAACAGTGGTCACACATAGATATAAAAAATGCAAACACAAGTTTTAATTACATTTATTAATAACTATTAATAACAGACTAATATGCACATCAAGTTGCAACCCTGTCACGCTGCAACTACAAAACCACAAACCAAACAGTAATCACCAGTCACACACGCTTCTGTAGTCACGTGTGGGCAGACAGACGAGGCATCATCTCATCATCATCTCGTGGGAGTTTTCATTTAGCCGTCCAAGTTTTAAGTCATCATTAGTGAATCATTAGTGATGCATGATTAGTGAATACCACCAACCCCAACCTAAAATCTGTTTTGGTGCTTCCCAAAATATAGGGTGACTTTTAGTGTTACCACCTACAGTATGATGACTTAGACCAGAGGGTTGGGACAGCTCTGCCTCTGGACACATGAAAGGCTTTTATAACATCTGTCAACTGTTGGACATATTTGTAGTAACATGGTTATGGAAGGTGAGGAAACAATATGAGATAACATATAGTGTAGATATAAGTTGTAAATGCAGTAAATGCAGTTTCAATCGTCCTCTGGGATTAACATCAGCAGAAAAACTGCACACCAGGAGCTTCATGGCAGCTGTGAAGTGCTGTGTGTGCAGCCCAGTGTTTTAGTACATATAGGGAATCTGCTAAAGGCACAGAGGCTAAAGGATTACTGTTTAATTGTGTTATAGGGTTAGTGCTCACCTATTAGAGCACTTTGCTCTCGCACTGCAGGCCTACTTGTTGTTCCTAGAGTATTTAAAAGTAGAATGGGAGGCAGAGCCTTCAGTTTTCAGGCCCCTCTTCTGTGGAACCAGCTTCCAGTTTGGATTCAGGAGACAGACACTATCTCTACTTTTAAGATTGGGTTTAAAACTTTCCTTTTTGCTAAAGCATATAGTTAGGGCTGGACCAGGTGACCCTGAATCCTCCCTTAATTATGCTGCAATAGGTGTAGGCTGCTGGGGGATTCCCATGATGCATTGAGTTTTTCCTTTTCAGTCACCTTTCTCACTCAACATGTGTCAATAGACCCCTCTGCTGAATCGGATGATCTGATATCGTTGTGTTGGTGTTGTTCCTGGAACAACATAGTAAATGTTGTTCCAGGATCAACATTGCAGGTGACCAATCACATTGTTGTGACGTTATTCTTTGGCGCGCCAAGCCATTCGTGCATTTATGAAATTCCAATGTTGCAAGGACAATATCAATTCTGCTTAGCGTTTATTAAAGGGTTAGGGTCAGGGTCCATTGATCGGCAGACAGAGGCGGTTTCTCGCAGCTTAAGTGCAGATTTTTGTTTTACGGCGGTTTTTCCCGAAGTCGCAAAAGTATGACGTCACAACATTCTGATTGGTCACTTGCAATGTTGTTCCTGGAACAACATTTACTATGTTGATCTGGGAACAACACCAACATGACGATATCAGATCGTGCCTGCTGAATCACACTTGTTATTCCGCAACATTTCTTTATCCTGTCTTCCTTCTCTCACCCCAACCGGTCGCAGCAGATGGCCCCGCCCCTCCCTGAGCCTGGCTCTGCCAGAGGTTTCTTTCTGTTAAAAGGGAGTTTTTCCTTCCCCCTGTCACCAAAGTGCTTGCTCATAGGGGATCATATGATTGTTGGGTTTTTTTTCTCTATATGTATTATTGTCTACCTTACAATATAAAGCGCCTTGAGGCGAGTCTTGTTGTGATTTGGCGCTGTATAAATAAAATTGAATTGAATCAAATTGAATTGAATTATAGCCTAGAAACATTCAAACACTATGTGAGAAGATTATGTATAAAAGCCAGAACCAGAGCTGCTTCTGCTCGGTGTGGTTTGTAAAGAACAAGCAGCAGTAAATTTTTTTATGTTTTTGCACTGAATAAGCCACTGCATAGAGCACATGATGTCAAACAAAGAACAACATGTTTTGAAGGACAAACGAGGTTGTTTGAAAAGGTTTCAGAATCCTTTTTAAATGCTGTGGTGGATGTGGCTCTATCTTAAAATCAGACAGGAAAGCTGTTTCGTATAAACTGTGACGTTTTTGGTCTTTGTCTTTTCTTTTTCCCTCCTTCCTTCCTTGGCTCCTTTTTGTTTGTACCATCTTTGTCTGTCAGTGCTAACCTTTGCACCACTGTGGCTCACACAAGACAAAATACATTAAAAGCTATTTATTTTCATTACAGACTCATTTCTTTGAAGACAGACTACCAGAAATGTGTCCATTTATCTCCCTTTTACCACTTGGGAATGCATACACACTTTTTAGCTTTCAAAAAGGTATAGTGCCATCACATAATTAGTTTGACTTCTAGCAGTGTAGACAGTAACCTTTCGTTCCTCTGGCTGTTGTGAATGCATGCTGTGTACTTATCGTGTTTTAGATAAAACTGCTTGCTAACAGCACATTTCAAACTTTTTCTCCATATTCTGATCGTGCTCTTGCTGTTGTTTAGAGTTTCAGCCCATGAAAGCTATGCAGCTGCCTTTAAGAGGCCACCAGGTGGAGGAGCAGCAAGCAGTGATGGTTTTTGTAATCAGTTTTAAGTCTCCTGTCTACTTGAAATCTCTTTCACAGTGTGGACCAATTTCAAATCCGCAGCTTGTACTGGACAGTGCAGCTGATGCTGTGAGGAGTCCCCTGACAGGCCCCGTGAGGCCACTCTGTACTAAGGGCTACTGCTCATTGTCATATAAATGAAACTGCTGGCTGCTTGACCTATCTTTTGATCCATTGTGGTCTTGGTTCATTTGCTCACGCAGCTGGGCATGACTCAAAGGGACTAAGCAGGTTTCTATGTCACATGGATATGAATAAAACAAACATAAATTAAAACAGGAGCATGAAAAAAGGAAAAGCAAGAAATAGAAGGAAAAGTTAGAAACAGACCTTTTTTATTAGACATTAGGCTGTACCACAGCATAAATAAAGCATTAACGATAGCGCTCTTCCGTGAAAGTATTTTTAGTGAGCCCACATGTACACAGCCTCCATATTGTTTTGGTGAAGCTGCTGATCATAACGCATCAGGACAGGAGGTCTGTTCACAAAGGATAACACTGCTGCATGCTCACTGCTTTTTACAAATGCTTTCTAGTTACATGTCTGCAATTTTTAGTGATAACAAAATTTTTAAAGACACTATATTAACTATAGAAAAAACAGGAAGTTCAAACATTCGTAATTCATCTCATTTTAAATTTGATTTCCTGTAACATACCTTAAAAAGGTATATTGTTGAGAATCACAAAAATTGGCTCATGTCTACAGGGAAATGAGTTTGGTCAGGGCTACTGTACATATTTGTACAACAGATAAAAACAACAACTTTAATATTTTATTTTCCTGGGAGCATCAGCAGGTATGTGTGCGCTGGCTCCAACTGTACAAACACACTCTCACAGAACAGACTGTATATAAAAGATGCATGTAGCATCCGGGTCCAGAGAGTGAAGCCACAAAACCTTAAACTTTCATTCTGTGTGATGACCAGTGTTGGTCAAGTTACTTGAAAAAAGTAATTAGTTACTAATTACTGATTAACTCTCAAAGAAAGTAATCCCATTACTTTACTGATTTCACTGACTTTAGTCTGACTGAAGGAGTCACTTGGATGAGTGACAAACGTTTCTCCCACAAAACGCTACGTCCAGATGAACAGAATCAACTTTTGGAGAATTAGTTACTTACTTTATTACGTTTTAAAACACGATACACAACCTGAATACATAATAAAGCAACAGACCTTTCAGCCCAACTCTATTTTTCTGCATAATCCATCATATGAAATTATTTTTATTAGTTTGAATCTTTTAACTTTATGCACATTGCATTAAGTAAAAATTTAATTTTATGCAACATTCTCTGACTTGAATAAATTGTTGAACATTGTTAAACTTATTTTCTGCATATTCCAGATTATAAACTAAAATTATGTTTTATGTGTACACTCACTCTTTCAAATAGATGCAAGTAAAATACAGCAAAAAATAAATAAAATCAAAGATTGAGCAGCACTAAGTCCTGTCTCTTAAATCTATTTTCACCTGTTTAGCAGGAGTGGGGCGGGTGGAGGTTTGCCCGGTGCCACAGCGGTCATGTCAGTGGGAGGATCCGGGGGCTTCTCAGTGAATGTCACATTCCCGTGGCAGCGTGCTCGGTACTTGCTCAGATTTGAAGTTAAATTTTTCGCTGTAGAAAAAAGTTTTCTTCCCACACAGAGTGAACAGCAGACGCTGATGTTTTTGTCACTTTTTACAGAGTCAAACTCAAAGTAATGTCAGTACTTCCAAGCTTTAAACGCTGCACGGTCGTACTCTGTCCTGCACTCCATATTATCCATTGTTGATCTGCACACGTCTGTTACCACGGACGTCGCACAAACAAAATTATGGTTTAGTAACACAGTAACGCAGCACGCTTACGGGAAAGTAACAGTAATCTAATTACTTGTTTTGCAATAGTAATACCTCATTTTACTCGTTACTTGAAAAAAGTAATCAGATTACACCAGCAACACATGACTTCTTCATTTTATAAAAGACCTGCGGGTGTACAGAAATTTATGAGAACATGACCCTCGACACCCTGGATAGTTAATCTGAAGAAACACTTTTCTTACGGATTTCAGTCAGTAGTTTTAAGTCTTATTAAGCACAATATGATGTTCTTTTATATAAAATCTTGTTTATAGTCAAGGAGAAGGCTAAATCAGGGTATGGTGACTGGAGAGTCACTGTTTTTAATTTAAAACAATTACAAACTCATTTTTGCACTCTCTCAGATTCCTCCATCATCTGATGAAAAGGTTTTGTCTGTAGCTCTAAGTGAAATCTGTGGATAGCTAACTGATGCTGACCAACCCCTGCACCACATCCTGGACATCCAGCTAAACACGTCACCTGTAATATCCATTTGACCAAGATGCAAGGCAACAGTGAAAACTCTCAGCTCAAGGCTTCTCAACAGGGCTTCACTAGTTCCTGTGACACTAGAGTAAAAATAGGATGGTAACCTGTTTGTGACTAGGAAAAATTGGTGGTTGCCTGGTGACTGCTTTCATTTTTTTCACTAATTACAAGCATTTACAGAGACCAGATGTTGAGCATGCAACACTGTCAACCCTCTGGTGGGAGGCAACCATAGACAGTATTAAATTCTCCGGATGTGCTGTCCCCATCTTAGTAGCAGATAACACAGACGTGACGATGAGGAGTGGGTCTAACTGTGAAACTGCATATTTATTGACTAATGACTTGTGATTGGCAAGTCATCAGCCACAGAGCATGTGGTTTCATGCCACAGACAATTCTCAGACAATTCTTGAAACATAATATGACCAAGATTTAAACATTTATTTATTTATTTTTTATTCAACTTGACCCAAAACAAATTACAGAGCCCATAAATTCATCAGGAAAGTGTTTTTATAGAGATAGAGACAGAAACCGTTTTTTCTATTCGACTACAGGGAAAAAAAAAGCTTTTGCAACCACAGTGTTTGTCACAGCATCAGGTCTTTGACTGTACTGTTTGTAAAAAGGAATTTATATTTCAGATCTCTGAGGTTCTGGCTGGACTCTGAATGTAAGCAGTTAACGTGAATGTCTGTGTAACAGATTTGTGATTTTGGTATATTTATCAGTTAATTACTGTAATATCACAAACAGATTTAATGTAACTGCCAACTTGACCCCATTCAATCACAAACTGATCGCAGACCGAAAGGCGACTGAGTCATTCGTATTGCTGTTCTTTCGCCATCTCGATGCAGCAAGGTTACTTTGAAGTTGGCAACTGATTCAAACAGTTGCAGACCTCAACCTCCCATATGCTGTGCATGCTTTGTATTCTGGGATGCAGCAAGGTACTATATACATGAAAAGATCTGTTGGGCTAGCAAAAAGCCATGAAATGAACTTAAACTCTCCATGTTCTCTGATAGTTCTGAACACAACACCTTTTTCCTGTTTTCACTTTTACTCCTCCTGCCCCAGACACATCTGTCCCAAAAACCAGACTGAATCTCTAATGTAGTTTTAAGTGATGCATTTTGGTTTGCTTGGATTGCTCGCTGTGAAAAGAAACCAAATCACAGTTAAAACCGAATCAGACCAGACTAAACGAACTATAGGTGTGAAAATGCCTCAAGTACTGACACTAACTCAGTATGAGCTAAGTACTAGTGTGATAAATGTCAATACATTTGGCGCAATAAGATATTGTGACCTAACCTACAATCTTGTGTTGCATTTCTTTTATTATAACATCAATAGCAGCACAAAAGTGTAGCGCGTTGCTTCTAAGCCTATAGTTGAGCAGAAGCCCAGCACACCTAAACAGAATGCAGCCATCATTCATTATTTTGATTCCAGCTCTGCATTTCCTGCTTTGATGTAAAATATCATAAGAAAAAAGATCAGCTAATGTTAGTCCGTCTGTGCAGGGCTATGTCTGCTCTAGAAAATAAGATCTAAGTATGCTTTAAGGAGATCAAATAGATATCAGTGAAACTGGAAACTGCATTACCTAATTCATAACAGCGCCACGTCCATAAAGTATTCAGACCATCTCCTCATCTCAGCTCAAAGACCAGTAATCTTCTGCTCCTGTCTATAAGAGACGCAATCTCTATCTCTTCCACTTCAAACACTTCAAGTGTGTCAGTGGGCTCTACTGTACCAAATATAGGTTAACACACATGCCCCCCCTTTCGGATTATACCGTCACACGGAATGAATATGAACTTGTGCGATGAAAACTGGAGATGAATGCTTCATCTCTGACCCACATAATGGCGATATATCAGGCTGGGTAAACGGATCTGAGCCGTGTTACCGCCTGCTCCTCCGCTGTGAGCTCCCGGTGCGGTGGGAGCTTTTAGCGGCGCGCCTCGTCTCTCATCTTCCTCCGCCTGGACCTGACTCTCCTCTTCCATCCTCTCTCCCTCTTTCCATCTCGGTACCAGAGGGAGGAGAGGAGGGAAAAACTGAGGCTACACACGCCGGGAAAAGGGGCGACGGAAACGGGAAAAGTAAGTAGCTCCGGAGGGGGAAATGAATGGAAGCGTTATCGCTCTCCCTGATAGACGTGACTCCCGGCTCAGTTGGGAAGTAATGCTGGTACTTTAGCTAGCGCCGTTTCAGGACTCGTTCCATTATTCAGGCGACACGATGGAAACCTCGAGAAAGTTACCTGCTCTTAACTTCAGCTAGTGGCTGTGACTTGGGTATAAGTAGGCTAGCGGCTCCATAGTGTGCGGTAGGCTAACATAAAAACTATTTTAAGAGAACCTCACACATTCATTGTCCCTTGAGAGTAACTGTTGTGTTAACTGAAGTGTTTTTATGTCTTATACCAAACTTATTACTTCTTCCAAACCCTGATTTTACACATTGAAATATAGTTTCTTGTACATCCTTAAGCTAAAAAACAGCACTTGTCTAATGGTTGTTCAGAGATTTGAAGAAAGGGGAGATATTGGTGATATAGCACTAAAGAATAGCACAGAGTAACAGTGAATTAGAGTCCAATATTATTTAAAAAGTAATGTAGTGAAGCCATGGGCAGCAGAGTGGAAACCTGTGCTGTAAGGTGCACATTCATAAAACAATATGCCCCAAGTTGCCAATTTATTGGATAAACTTGGGTAGAACTGATGCAGGCTAAAGAAGAAGCGGTGGTTCAGAGGTGGTGGTGCTTGGTTCCTTTAGCATTTATGAACAGCCTGTTTACTTGTTGTCAAATGGGGCCAGTGTAAAAAATATGTGGTACAAGCAGTCTGTGGGCTATTGTTGCTTGTGCTGCTGTTGGCCCATCAGCCAGTCGGAGAGAAGAGCAAAGTTATAACCTACAAAGGGGTGAAAAGAAACAAAGTGTTAAAAACAATGAAAAGTGTCCAGTGCAGTCACAGTGTGTTCGAACTGTATTTTTTAAATATTTGATGTGTTGTTTTGTGTGCTTCTCCCATTCCTGGTGAACTCTGCTGTTCCCTTCCCTGTTGTGGCCCACTTGTCAACCAGTCAGTGTTCGACAGCTGCACAGCATCATCCATGTTTAGCAAAGTGCAAAAATCAGAAAGTCCTTACTGTCCCTGTATTTAGGAATACAATGAAATTTGAACTTCTGCTCCTATTTGCTGCAGTAAAATAAATAAACACATGTAAACATAACAAACAGTTCTCATATGACACATAATAATATGCATAATGCATGAAGTAGCATCAAGTGCAAGATAAACATGCTAGATAAAAAACTGGGAGTTATTTGGGGATTTTGAAGAACTGTACAGGAGCAGGTTTGCATCATTTGAAAACCCCTCTCCATAGACAAATACCTACTCAGACAGAGTTGCCGTACACACACAGGCCTGCCAAGCTAAAGGTTATGAGGGTATGGACTGGGGATTCTTATAGATGGCTATAACTAGTGGATGAAATGTTACTATACTAGTAGTACACTTCTCTTGCACTTCTCTAACTAGTTTTAACCTAAAGCTGTACACTCAAACCTCCATCAAGGTATGGTTAATGTTGAGGTATTATTAGGTTCCCATAAAGTTGTGACTGACTTGGACTGTTTACCTGTTTTTTCAAAGTTCACTAGTTCTCTTTTCCAAAACTTTTTCCACAGTCTGTGAAATAATGATTGATGATGATGGATCCATTGTTACAGTCCTCATGACAGTGATGACAGTGAATATAACGACCTTCCAGGCCTTATCTCAAAAGGTCACTTACTCAATATTCACCACGCTTGTCTGTCTTCAGTCTGTCTAGGTTCAGGCTCAGCACAGATGTAAAGGAGGAAGAATGACATTTCTTTCTCTTCCCTTCTCCCCCAGGGAGATTGTCACTCTTCTGCTTTCACTCTTTGCTCCAAAGTTGGAAATTCTCAGCTCAGCTTACACTTACATAAAATATGTTGAAAAACCCCAGGAGAAACATTGGTCCCTTTGCTCAGTGTTAACTACTGTTTCAAGTCTAACAACTACCATGTCAATTGGTAGAAGACAATTTATTTAAAGAGTGATCACCCCTTGGTGGCCATTGAAGAGACTGCAAGTTTAGGCTTTGTCACGCAGGTCACATGGGCCCAGAGACTAGCTGACGAACCCTGCCAACCCAGACACTAGGGAAAAATGTGTGTTCCTCGACTGGTTGGGAAGTAGTTGCTGGAGGTTACTGGTTGCTGCCAGGTAAAATCTGTTGCAAGAAAGGTGCTGCACCAAAGACCGTCTTGTAATTGCTTTGGTTGCGAGCAGATTACAGTGGTTGCCCATAGTTTGCGTAGAAGATGCCAACTTGTCTGCAAACACTCAAAAACTAACCACAGAGGAGTAGTGAATCTTGTATTGTGTATTGTATTGCAAACCTGAAACAGAGACGGTTCCTCGTCAAAGTACAAATATGCCTTACTAAAGAAATCAGCACATTTCAACTTACAACTTTTAGTTTGAAGGGAAGCATTCTCAGTTTCCGGTTTGCGCAACCACTCCAGTCAATGACCAAAGCAATTGCAAGGTGGTTTTTGTTGCAGGACCTTATACCTTTTCGTGACCAATTTCAGCTATCAACTGCCAGCAACATCCTGCAACCACTTGCCAACCAGTTGCCCTTCACTTAGCTACAGCTTATTAAAGGTTAGGCCATTATTTTGTTACAACACCATTTTCAATCCCACAGTAAGACTTTGACCCCATCCTGTAACAAGAGAAACTATAGTAAAGAGATAATTTCTTCCAAAATTAACATAATTTTCAACTAATTTTTCCAATTATAAGTTAGATTTTAAAAAATAAGAAAGAAAATAGAACATTTCATTACACATCCTTAAGGTAAAATATATTTTAGAATCTACTAATAAACTAAGAGTATAGCAAACAACACAATACATTTAATTATTCTAGAAGAACCCCAAAAGGTTGATTCTGTTCATCTGGATGTAGCGTTTTCAGTGGGAGAAACGTTTCATCATTCATCCAAGTGACTTCTACAGTCTCAGCTGACTGCTGGTTTCATCAACCTTATAAACAGTTTGGGGAAACCTGATTTCCCCATGGACATGATCAGTGATCTTTGATCAGTGTTTGTTAGTCAGTGGTCATGACAACCCATTGTTCAATTCAATTCAATTCAATTTTATTTATATAGCGCCAAATCACAACAAAAGTCGCCTCAAGGCGCTTCATAGATACAGAAAAAAACCCAACAATCATATGACCCCCTATGAGCAAGCACTTTGGCGACAGTGGGAAGGAAAAACTCCCTTTTAACAGGAAGAAACCTCCGGCAGAACCAGGCTCAGGGAGGGGCGGCCATCTGCTGCGACCGGTTGGGGTGAGAGAAGGAAGACAGGATAAAGACATGCTGTGGAAGAGAGACAGAGGTTAATAACAGATATGATTCAATGCAGAGAGGTCTATTAATACATAGTGAGTGAGAAAGGTGACTGGAAAGGAAAAACTCAATGCATCATGGGAATCCCCCGGCAGCCTACGTCTATTGCAGCATAACTAAGGGAGGATTCAGGGTCACCTGGTCCAGCCCTAACTATATGCTTTAGCAAAAAGGAAAGTTTTAAGCCTAATCTTAAAAGTAGAGATAGTGTCTGTCTCCCGAATCCAAACTGGAAGCTGGTTCCACAGAAGAGGGGCCTGAAAACTGAAGGCTCTGCCTCCCATTCTACTTTTAAATACTCTATTGTTCATTCAGGGGGCTGGTTTTAGTCATTGTGCAAATGTACTGTTTATAAGGTTGGGGAAACCAGCAGTCAGCTGAGACTGAAGAAGTCACTTGGATGAGTGATGAAACGTTTCTCCCACTGAAAACGCTACGTCCAGATGAACAGAATCAACCTTTTGGGATTAACTCACCTGGATGATTGAGCATGCAGCAAAATACTGTCGAAGAAGAACATCATGGAAAAACTTGACTAAAATTGAGTTTTAGTTACACTAAAATAAACAAGTTTACTCCATTGTAAAACTGAAAATTTAAGGTTTATCATCTTATTAACATCTGCCTGCAGCCTCTTTCTTATCCACCTGTCATGCTTCTCCCTGAATCTGCAGCCCTTCACTTCCTCAGCTCTGCTCTTCAGGCCTGAAACCCATCTGATTTCTGCTCTGCATTTTACTCTTTATTTGCTCAGATCAATTCTCCACACTCAGCTATGTTTTCCTTGCTGCTCCACGGAGCCAGAACCACACCACACCGCAGATTAAAGACACACGTCCTTCGTGTGTCTTTAATCTGCTCTGTCACGGCTCAATGTTCCATCTGTGACCTGCAGTCCACTAGCTACTACGTTAGTGATAACTGATGGCTAATTTTGCTATCGGATAATTGCTAATAGTTAAAAAACTAACTTAAATGTGTGCATCAGCCAGGTTAACATTTCTGATTACTATTTAATACTTCAATGTTGTTGAAACCGGAGCTTTACTGACCTCTTTAAATTAATGCTACTGTGTTGTTCAGTGTTATGAATATTAACTACTCTGTGCCTGTCTGTGTGCAGCAGTGCTGTAAAGTTATGTGTCAGCTGGAGGAGGCAAAGATGGCACTGTTAGCATCAATATTGTTGCAAATGAAAATAGTAATTTGATATTAATTTTAGCATTGATTCACATTTGAGCATAGATTTTTTTTGACAACTCATCTGTAAGTGTCCATTGTAGCCAGCCAGGGGCCAGTGAACTTAGTCAATGGAAAGCCCATCACATGCCCAAATGGCCTGCAAATGGTCAGTCCACTTGCCTAACATGCTATTTTAATGGTCCCATGGTCCCGACTAAACAGACAAAAGAGTTTGAGTTGGTGCAATCTTTGAACAGGTCATGAAATCTGAGGATTCTACACATGTATAAGACAGTGAGGTGCAGAGTTTTAAAGTGCCATCTTCTTGACTTCACAGGTGAGGCTGAGAGATTACCCAGAGCTTCCTCTGTGGGATTCCAAACTGAAGGTAGTGCCATTAGTTTTCTTCTAGTTGGAAGGCCTCACCTCCAACACCTCTGCTTTTCTTTCACTGCACCTCTTCTTCCTGCTCGCATCTTTTCCTGTCTACACATGCATTGATTGGTTCCTTGTGTGCGCACACCCACATGCTCAGACACACACATAAATAGCATTTCAGCCAATTGTTGTGCATAGCTCGCAGTGGTGCATTATGTTAAATCAATGCCTGCCTCGCTGTAACACCAGCACACCCATTATTCGTAAGACAAACTAAGGACAGAGCTCCTTCCTATTGATGTTAGCAAGAAATTTACAAATGATAATACTGTGTGTGCACACATGTGTGCGTCAGTGTGTGTGTCAGTCAGTGAGTGCTGTTGGGATGAGCCATCATCCCAACAGCCTGACAAGGCAAATGGCACTTAAAAATATCAATCTGGCAGTAGGTCTCCAAAGTCACAGTTTTGTTTGACAGCTGGTAGCACATGCTTTGGGTGATATGGTTGTGTTACAAAACACACAGTAAACATGTATGTCTATGCAGAGTGAACTATTTTACATTGTTCACCAGTTGTATGAAGAAACTCACCAAATGAACAACAGATAATAACATTTTGCCTAAAATCAATGTAACAGTGAATAGTCACATTAGTTTAGTTTTTATGCACTTCAGCACAGAGTCAGTCTTTTTTGTCATTTTTGCTGTGAAGTAAACAAAAATTCATTTGCAGGTAACATTTCTTTAACTTGATAGTAACAGTAAGGACACTGTACACTGTAGAAAAAAAATCCTAAAAAAAACAGTAATATTCCGGCAGCTGGGGCGCCAAAATAATACCATAAAATAACAGAAAATAACTAAAATACGGTTATTTTCAGTAATGACAATACAGTTTGTTGCCGTAATTTTACATGGGATTTTGCCTTTTTCAAGTGCTTTTAAACATTAAATTAGGAACATTTTAATGTGATTAAACAATGAAATTACCTATAAACAAGGTCAATGAATGCGGCAATATGAATAATAATACTTAAATGTACAGAAATATACAGTTAACAGTTGGTTTAAATAATAATGGATTGCATTTATAGAGCGCTTTTCGAGACTCAAAGCGCTTTACAATTCCACTATTCATTCACGCTCACATACTGGTGGAGGCAGCTACAGTTGTAGCCACAGCTGCCCTGGGGCAGACTGACAGAGGCGAGGCTGCCATATCGCGCCATCGGCCCCTCTGGCCATCACCAGTAGGTGGTAGGTGAAGTGTCTTGCCCAAGGACACAACGACCGAGAGTGTCCGGCTCGGACACTCTCGGTCGTTGGAGCCCCGGCTCGGGGCTCCAACCGGCAACCTTCTGATTACAAGGCGAACTCCCAACTTTTGAGCCACGATCACCCTAAATAACGTTCTTTGATGTAAACAAAGTTTATAAGAATCATTTTATATATTTTTCCATAGCATTACATTTGAATTTAACAGTTCAATCTTTCAAATAACGGACAAATATTTGTGAAATTATGATACATTTGTGAATGTATTTTAACAATCTAAATATGCACATGTACAGACAAATATATTTAAAAAACAAGAAAATTATGTTTTATTACATTTACAGTGATTTTACGTTAATTTACATTTGAAATGTAAAATCACTGTCTATTTATGTAAATTTAATGATATTCTAGAAAAACACTACAAAACTGTAAAATGCACAATAAAATACTTTTATATTACAATTTTTTTACAGTATAGTCCCGTAGTGCCTTGAATGCCTCACAAACTGTGTCTGGGAGAAACATTTTCATGTCGTGTTCACTCATCTTGTGAATAATTTTCTGAAATATAAAGTGAAACTGCAGGATTCTTTCACATCTCTTTAGTAAATCAGAAAATAAGCAGGGGAAAAACTGCAGGGCTGCACATGTTTTAACAAAAGGTTCTTATCTTAACTAAACAGTCGAAGCATCGGGAGCAGGATTAGCAAACACTAGGTAATGAACTGTGTGTGTGTGTGTGTTTGCACAAAAGTCCCCAGGTTAGATCTTTCCTGCTGATGGCACAAATTGGTTGCTTTTTTGAGTTTTTGTTTTTTTTTCTTTTTGTAATATTGGCCTGTAGCCTCGTTCTGCTCTGTTATGTATGCAGTTTACTGAAACCAGAGTGTAGCCTGGCTTACATGACTCTGTTTTTCTGCTGTAGCCTCACATGCACATGCACCTGCGCTGCTTCTGTTTTTGGCTCATTGTTGCTGTCCTCATTATCTGTGCCCGAATACATTTCAAGCCGAACTGTATACCCGTCAGCCAGTATACAAGTCAGTATATCTGATTGCTGTACTCTCAGCACTGTCTTCATACTGAGTAGCATGGCAGCTGAGTTAGCTGTGATATGGAAACAAGTAGTGTCTCCACCTATGGTAGTTGTCTAGTTTGTTGAATACATGGCTGGAAACAGTATTGTATTCACTTAAAATAATGTCTTGGGGTCACAGTTGAGTCTATATTTCCCACAGTTAGGCTCTGTTGGTGGTTTTAGTTGTGGTGCACGTCCATGCGTGGAGTGTGGAGTGTGTGTGCCCAAAAAGAGGTCAAGGTTTTTTCTTTGTAGAGAAATAATTTTGCTTGCCAAAGGCATTTTAACCAGCACCAAAGAAAACTCACAAGCAGCAAAGTGATAACGTTTTAGAATGAAAAAAACAAACAAAAATCAAGCGGTGTGTGGATGTGTTTAATTACATCATTCAACAAGCAGCACATACTTGGTGTGTTGGTCTTCTTAGAGGCCAGCTCTTCTTTATCCCACAGCTGGTGGATCAGCAAGCACAGATGTAGTGATCTGGTTTTGACAGGGTCCCACTTTTACACTGATAGTGACCTGAGTGCTTCATTAGAAACACTAGAGCCCAGCTTCTCCCAGTGGGTTTAGCAGTATTATATTACAAGGTGGCCAACACTCACTCATGTCAAACTGTTTCAGCACCAGCGTAACATCGTAAATGTTGAACTGAAGACTAATGTAAACCAGACTCTAGTTTCACACCGTTTTCCATGCTTCTTTTTTTCACTGCTAAATCCTGATTTTATAACAAAAAGAGGTTCACTGACAAAATCTCCGGCCACACTTTAAAGTCTTGGTGATTCTGTGATTTCAGCAGTATTCACATGTTGAATCTTCACTCAGAGGCACAGTGTGAAGTCCTATCAGGATAAAACTTCTTGTTAGCGGCTGTACTGACGATTTGTAGTCAACAGTTCTTTAGGTTTCTACATCGGTCATGAACTGTCTGAGTAACAGTTTAAAATGGAGAGTTTCAGACAGAGGCTGAACGAAGGTCCTGCAGCAATATACAGTATAAAGACACAAGTGTGTCTAAAATGTAACTTTTCTAGTTATAAATACATTTTCACAGCTGTTTATTCGACTGACAGTGATGCTTTTTTATCGTTACCAAAGTTGTACCACAGCTTCCTGTGTTTGATGAGGTGCAGTTTGTGTATAATCTATTCAGTAATAGTCACAAATAGCAGAACGATGCAAATTTCTGTCTATTTACTCAACACAGACTCATTGCTGTTGGATTGTAATTCTGAGTGTTTCGGTGGTGACTGAGCATGGTAGTAAGCCAGAAATAACCCAGGAAGTACACAGCGTACTTTATTTAATGAATTATGAAGTAAAATAATAGATATTTAGATTACTTACAGAGCAATCAACAGTTGTGGACTGCAGCTGATGCCAGTAGTTCTGTGTAAGCTTGGTGTGCTCAGCTTGTGTTACTGCTTTCAAAAATTGATATTTATTCAACCACAGCAGTGGTAGTTACTTTACCACAGGTAACTTGTTAGAGTACTTTGTAGTGTAGTTTGTTCAGAGTCTTTTACCCTATAGCGTGAAACCCATACTCTCGCCGTGACAGCTCATTGAGAAAGGATTTAGTACTCTAAATGCAACACTTTGTACGGTGCCACACCCAACACACCTGATAAAGCGGTTACACACACACACACAGTCTCACGTTATTTTTATGTTGCTCACTTCTTTTCCGAGCATTTCAGTGGAGGGTGTTGCACTTAGTCGGTGGCTGATAAATCTTTTGCCGCTCAGCAGGTCTGTAATTACATCTGACCTGGTTCAGTCACAGCAACACGAAGTGGAAGAAATTTGAATTTCTTCAGGTCAGGTCAGAGACTTACTTTGGTGAGTAAAAATGGTCTGCTTGAACTCACAGTCCACAGCTTGCTAAATTACTGTGTGCAGCACTGGAACTAGCGATCCTCAGGGACCTGTAATGTTAGTCTAAGTCTTCTTCTGCCTAACAAGGTGAATGTTGCTGTACCACAGCAGGTGAGCAGCGTGTTACTGCGCATCTGTCTGTGGGACAGGGGGAAAAAACATGCCAGCCTGCTTGCTGGGTTAAAATTTTCAAGTACACTAACCTTACCTCCTGCTGATTTTATATCCATACGCCCAGAGGAGGGGTGTTACACAGTCCTGCACCCTTAAACGCAACTCCTACACCTAAACCGTTTCACTCTTTATAGAAGTGCAGCCTGAAAAAAAATGCCCTCAATATGCACAAATGCGCTCACTCTGAAAGTCACCCACTTAAATCTTTAAAGGCTAGAAGTGCAGCTAACACACGCGCACGGACACACACACACACACACACACACATATATTAAACCATGCTGCAGTAAAGGAACCGTTAGGGAGTTAATTCCAATTCTGCTGACAGTAGACAGGTTTTACCATTCTCTCTCACTATCACATAGTAATTACTTATAAGGCCACAGGGATTATGATGTCCCCAACTCCCCTCTGTAATAGAGCTCTTGCTCCATATAACCCTTTAGCTTTGCGTCCCAGTGTCTATCATCCCCCTAATTAAGCTGTCCCTCCCTCTCATTATCGCTGTATGTAATATCCTCCAACCATTAACTTAGCCCACTTCACCCACTCCTCACCATTACTAACCCCTCCCCCCTCTCGCTTCTCCTTCAGCTTTCCTGTCTTGTTTTTGTGCTTCTCCCTCCTGCTCTTTTCTTCACTCAAGCCTTCACACCACTGCCACACTGCATCAGCTTGGTCTAATTCTACTCCTACACAGCAGTGAAAGGAAGCAGAACCACAATGCCCTGAATATACCCGTGTTTGAGTTCGGGGAGTGGGGGTTCGGGGTGGGGGGTGCGTCTTCACTGACACAATACAGTACAGAGATAATTCAATATGCATTGGCCGTACGTAATCAGCCACGTTTTTCGGTGCAGGCACATCATGTCCAAGCATACATCGTGCTTCATTTTCTCAGCTCTGATCATGTTTGCTGTTTCCTAAGTGCCTGCGTCTATTTCCGTCTTGTCTCCATGGCTCCTGTCGCAGCCACATACAAAATGCAGTTGCATCTTCAGATGAGCTGATCCACAGCTTCAGCGTACTCCAACTCTCAGCTGAAAACACATTGAGACGTTTGTGCATCTGAGCATCAAGGCACGACTGTGTGTGATGAACGTCCCCTGGGATCTGTGTCCTGTTCTTTGTTGACTCCATAGTCCGCTGTTTCCTTATTGGTGGCTTTTGAACAGTTCCTTGTTGTATTTGAGTCTTGATAGCTCGGTTAAAAACAAACATCTTTATTAGTTGACCTATGAAGATAATGAAAAGTATTCTTTTCTAAGGACTGTGTAGCTGTATCTCTGTAACTGGAAAAAAAACACCCTAAAAATGGAAAAAGCAGGAAATGTGTACCGATTTCTAGGGTTGTGTTTGTTTTCATTTGTTTTTTTTTGTTTTCATTTGTTTTATGTACATTTTAATTATCCCTTCATTCTTTTCATTTGCTCTCTACTTTGCTTTGGCTGACATTTTCCTTGTCTGAATTTCTACTTCACTGCAACTTACTGGTATTCAGGAGTCTTTCACCCTCAATCATTTCATAAGCAGTTTCATTCTTTCACAGTTTTTAGACTGCATGACTCGGGGCATTATCATTCCCAACGCGTAACATGCCGACGATTTGTCACACCCGAGGCGTCTCATAGTAACGCAAAAGGTATCCGTCCACGTCCTTATAAAGCGCCCTGGGTTCTCACTATACTCCAATATAGCAGAGGCTCAAGCCGTCCATTCCAACACAAACACATGAAAGTATCACTGATAAATCAACAATAAAATAGCTTCATGTTGTGGCCGTTACAAAGTGTATTCCAAGCTGATTCAGGATCTGAAAGTGAACAGATTAAGGTAATAGTGCTTTGTTATTATTATTATTATTATTTCTCATGTATAGATTCATTCCCACCTAGAGCAGGGTGATATGACCAAAAATATTTATCACGATATACATTTGAAAATTTGCGATAACGATATAACTGACGATATAATTGACACTAGACAAAATACTTTACAACTCCACAACTTTATTAGTGCAAAAAAAAAAACCCCATCAATGTATTTTCACTTAAACAAGCAGCTGTTTTTTATGTGCATTAAAGTTATGTAAAAATTTAACAGTGCAAATGCAAATTCCTTGCTGACAGTTTAATCAAAAGGCATTTCCAGTGGAAATTGGCCGACATATCCTCAGCATAATCATGTATAATACCCACAAAACTTACAAAGAGGTTATACACACACAATATGGTAATATTATGTTGAAGCACAGTACGTATCACTCCGCGAGGCTCCTGCCTACGATAGTCGTAATGCTCCAACAATCCATCAAGCGGTGCGGGTTCGTAGCTTAGCAAAGTCGTACTAAAACATTTGACAGATTTTCGAGCGCCGTGTACCACATGAAATCGTTTCGAGGTCAGTAAACACAACCAGAATTCATACATAAGGCACACAGGATTATAAGCACGTGCGCATTCGCTGTCAAAATAAAAGACGCGCACCAGATAAGAAGTTGCAACGCGCGTTTGCGTACATATAAAAGGCACTGTTTTTGTCCGCTAGAGTGGGATTTTCACGGCATATTCTGCACCATATCTCTGTGCGTTCATCATTTTTTTGAAGCCAGCTCACCTCCTGCAACCACTTTTCCGAGAATACGCGCTTCTTTTGCGGTTCGGACTCCTTCTGACATTTCTGTGGAGGTGGAGGAACACCAAAGTAACTGCTTAAAGGAGCTTGCTTCTTCGACATCTTTAAGAGTTCTAAACAAATGTCTGTCCTCTACCAGAAAATCTTATTTACACAAACGCGCGTTGCAACTTCTTATCTGGTGCGCGTCTTTTATTTTGACAGCGAATGCGCACCTGCGGACCACTTATGTGCAGCCCTGATTATAAGGGGCACTGCCGATTTTCAGAAAAATCAAAGGATTGATTTTAAGTGCGCCGCATTTTCCAAAAAACACAGTAATAATGACGGCCCGCTAGCATGCTCTACCAAAAACAGTGCTTTGTTGTGTATCTGACGGACGAAAGCTAAACCAGTTCCACATCACTGAAGTTGCAACATTTTTACAAACCAATTCTGGTTCATCCGTTTCATTCAACGATCTGCTTTCGCCCTTCTCATTCTCCGTCGCCGCCATGCTTTTTCCGTCATGTGCGTATGAAAACAAAGGCACTGCTCATGTGCGTTTTACCCATATTCTATCGCGATATTTCATTTTCTTATCGTTGCGCAACATTATACCGATATTACCGTGAACGATATGATGTGGCCCAGCCCTATTCCCGCCTACTCTCATTCCCAATGTGTAAAATAGTGACGATTTGTCACAATCGTAGCTATTTTACGCGTTGGGATGAAAACCTGTTGCATCACTAGGTGCTTAATTTTATATAGCAATGAGACTGGAAACTGGAGACTATGTTCACAGTTTTGAACCAGCCACTGTCAGTCCAACAGTCCTTTTTTGTTTTAAATTGAACAAAAAGTGAGGGTAAAATATGCTAATAAGCACGGTTTCCAGTCTGTAATGTGTCAGTTTAAGTGATGGTATTGGTGTTGGTAAAGTGCTAGCAAACACAGTCAGCTAGCTAAGTTAGCTCAACCTTTTGTCCAACACAGGAATGTCCTTTTTCTGTGATACTAGATCTACATGACGCTACACTTGCTAGCCATACATGATGCTCTGTGTCAGCGCAGTGTCCAGATGGTTGTGTGCAGCTCTGACTGTTGCTCAACACAGCTTAACAGAAAATCCACCACCTTTTGGTGACCACCACCTAGCCAAATTCTTAAGGAAGCAGACCACAAAATAAGAAGAAATGACAAAACTCATGCAATCCTGTGCCTATACTGGCTATAACCAGCTGTTATACTATACTGGAAAATACTGTGAATGGCTGCATCCTGATATAAGAGCGTCTTGTCATGTTGTCGACCACACATAAGGATTTACGTCAGCTTTGACACTAAGGATTAGTTTTGTCGTTAAACAGGTTAAATTGGCAGGCAACCTGACGTTATGTGACTTCTCCCTTCATCACAATGGAGCAGCTTTTTCCTGCTTGATAGGTGGTCAGTGTGTTTGGGTTTTAATGGACCGGTGGAGTGTTGTGAAAGCCAGAGCAGGAGAAAGAAATAGGTGCTCTATTTTCTCCCCCTTAAAAGCGGCAGTGTTCTCACTTTTACTGCATCTGCCAGCTGAGCACACAGACACGCCCAAACACACTCAAATAAATGACACATAAAAACCATAAGGACAGCCAGAGGGAGGGAAACACAACGATCTGTTTGCCTTTTAAATACAGATAAGAGAGACGCCAACTGCTCCCCAACAGCCTCGGCCAACAATCAGCCACAATTGATTTAGTCTCTGCTCGCTCATTACAGGACCTGGACCCTGTGCTGGCAGATTTAGGTTGCCAGTTGACTTCATGGGTGCGAGCACAGACACAGGAACAGCTGGGCTGGAGCATTTTGTAATTTCAGTCTTGTGTAAAATATGTAAATGCTAATATAGCATAGCATGATGGCCAGCAGCAGCATAGTTTAAAGAAGCTCTGGTGACAGCAGCAAGATAATTACACCTCATTGTGATTTCCTACCACAGAGTCTCTGTCTGCTGAAAGCATTTTAATAATGATAGCTCATGGTGTGTTTGTTTGCATACAGCGGAGATAAGATTAGTGAAGAGAGCAGCCTTTGCATCTCTGGAGGCTGAGGGATGTAGTCTCTCCTCCTCCTGGCCTATTGATCTAGAGGTCAGCTCAGATTCACACAATAGAGTGCAACCCATAAGCCATCAGACATGTTCATTTTCCCTGCTTTGTGCAGAAGCACATTTGCCTGTTATTGTCTGGAGCACTAAATCAGATGGAGCTGGGCAGCCAGGAATGCCAGAGCCTCATCTAATCTTCAGGCTGATCAGTGGCAGGGTTTCGGCTGGGAACAACAAGGTGATTCAGCCGGCTGCGAGGAGCTGAGCTGTGGATCTGTCAGCCGGAGAGGCTGAATATAGTAAGACTGGAATTTGCCACATGTTCTCTTGAGAAGAGCTATTGCACCTCAAGCTATTACAGCTAAGAGGCTGTGTAAATGTCAGATAGAGTATACTGTGGCTGGCTTGAAGTAAAGCAGACAAAGGCCCTGCTGTCCGGAAACTCCTATCCAAAGGAAGTTCCTCTTTAACTTTCTTTAACTAACTCCTTCCAAAGTGCGCACCTCTCTTCATTATGGCAGTTTTGCATGGCTCTCCCCAGACATTACCTGACAGTGTGTTTCACACTTTATGTTAGCGTTTTCTTCATGTGAAGTCTGAGCTTCTTTAGCTTTCTCTGTCAGTGTCAGTTCAGCTATGGCAGCTCTTGCTGCCAGTCCTTCTAATCATCCCACAAGGAGCCACAAACATAAAACCCATTATCAGCTTCTGAAACCAGATCCTCAGAATATTACTTAAAGTGCTAAAAGAGGCTTTTAGGTAGTGTGCTGCTCAAGTTTAGCAGTTGAATATGGAACAGCACTGGTTTTATTAAAATGTCACAGTGAGAACTGTGTGTTGCTGCGCAGGGCTGTTCGATATAAGGATATATATCGGATGACGATATAAAAACGTCTATCGTTTCATTTTATACTATCGTTTGTTTCGTGGTGTCGCAAAATAAACTGTTTACGGCAATATTTTTTCACCGTTTTGATGGTCACTGTAGTGGCTATATTAATTTCTTAAAGTTTTCTCTTTCTCTTATATGTAATATAACCACACTACGGACGGACAAGCGCCTGTTTATATGCATTGTCATTAGCAACAATGACCGTAAAACCATCGCGTGTCCGCTTGTTTATTTTCCACATAAACCTTTCACAATAAAGCTCAAGATCCTGTTGAGACTTTTCAAAATAAACTGAATTACATGAAAGAGTATGCAGAGTGTTTACGGATGAGAAGCAAAAAAATGCCGCCAGGTGCCAAAAAATAAACCTTAGACTCAAATGCTAGAACAGGCTTTTCCCCGCAGCACACCGTGTAATAGATACAAAGAAAACGGCGGCCATTACAACTTATATCTAAAAATGTATAGTTTCATGCATCGGTTAAAACACTCGACTCCAGGTACACGACGCCCAGCTGGAAACACTTCACGCAAGTCGAGCTGCCCGAGATTCACAGAACTTTCAGAAAATGTAAGATTTTTGTGATTTATATCGTTATCAGGACGATAGATGTCTTATATCGGGATATGAGATTTTGGTCATATCGCACAGCCCTATTCCTGCGTTTAAATGTTCAGTTTCATCCAGTGAGCACACAGAGTGCTTTTGAGTTAGACGATAGGTGTAAGAAGACAGGAAGGATGTCACCAGCTGCATTATGAATGGATAGAAAGAGTTTGTTAACCATTATCAGGTACACTTCTTGCTTTTCAAACCCAATCACAGGTTAGTTATCCATCTTGTCACAGTTTATGCTACTTGCTTTGTAAAGGCAGCAGAGACTAACTACAATTTTAGTTGAACTCTTTATTATTCAGAATTTGTATATGAGATATTTGACTTTTACTTACTGATACAACTATTTTAGTGAAATTTTAAGGAAGGTGCTATTCATTTGTACAATGCAAGAAAAGAATGAATCTTATGTATAAACTACAGTAGCAAATGATTTATGCACAGATTATTCTTTAGGTGTGGTGAATAGTGCTTTCAACTGATACTCAAAATTCAATTGTAAAGTTGAATATTTTAAAAACTGTTCAGCTGTAATCAGCTGGATTCCCACCAGAAAAGTTGTAGTAGCCAGCACTGCTGTGAGGCTAACGTAGCACCATCCACCTGTATCCACCTGTGCAGCTCTTACTGCATGTAGAGAGGGAGAGTGGTGAATGATTAGCCTAGCATAATCAAGTAACAGTGAATGAATATTAGCTGGATATTGAAATTAAACATTGAATGTATTTATTTATTTTTAGTCTTTGTCAAGAAGTGTGTGAGAGCACAACCCTTATGTACATGAAGCCTTTTCTGATGAGTTAATGGTATCAATTGCAGGGCTTATTTAATACAGCACAATGTTTTTGATGGTCCCATTAGAGTCAAAAAGGAGGCTAAAGCAGGCTGTGCTTTGGGGTGACTCTATCTACTTGCTAGCATTTGAGTGTGCAGTGTCTGTGGGTTTATCAGACCTTGTCTGTTGATATCCAGTTTCAAAACACCAAGATGGATATGGCAAAATGCTCAGCTGTATTTACATCTTGGATACTGTGTATATCTGCAGACTCAATCAGCACTACAGGAAATAAGCACTGCCATTCTAGCCAGTGTGTGCCAACCTGGGCCATGACGACTGTCTCCCTTTTGTAGGCATTGGACTTAAAATTAAAGTATGGTTGAGGAAGTGTTTGGATCTTAATGATTCTACTCATTAGTGTGGGACTATGTCTTTGTACATACACAGCAGAATAAATAAGAAAGAACAGAAAAGTGAAGGAGAAAGATGTCCCAAAGCTCTGTGATCATTTACGCAATCATTTAGTCCGATTCACGGTGATGTTGCTCTCATAACATATTTTATCGTTTCGGTTGTCAGACGATAGACAAAAAATGGAAGTTTGATTGTTACTTATACCTGGCATGTTGATCAGCAGGCATACCAAGCTGCTGAGCTAAATGTGAAATAATAGTCATGACAACATCAGGTAAAAGAAACAGAGAGCAGCTGTGATGCTGACACTCACGGTGAGGGACGACAGTTTGAAGCTTAAAGCAATAAACTGATGGTATTTAAGTACAGTCAAAAAACATCTGTTACCAGGACATAAAGTGGAAGTTTGAAGTATTGAAGAGAACTTTTTTTTATTTGTGAAGTGCAATTTTGGCTGATGTTTGCATAAAGAATGAGGCGAGTAGAATTAATGACCTGAGCAATGGCTCAGTTGCATTAAGCGAGGTATTCCAGTGAGCCACTAAGTTCAGCAGCAGGACCTCCTAAAGCACTTTGACTGTGTTTTTTTCCCCTGCTCACAGACTTGCACCTACTCCACTACTTTCAACATGAACCTGTCATCTATAAAGAAGAAGGTGAATTACAAGAAACAGGTTGCAGCTCCTGCATGAGCCACTCAGGTTTGTGAAGGAGCTCCGACAGGTTCCGAGTGTACTCTCGACTTAGCAATGAGCAATTCAATAAACACTCTGCTGGTGAGAGTTGGACTGGGATTTGTCGGGATCGGTCAAATTTCTGAGAGGCAATTTCTCCAAAGAAACGTTCAGCAATTTGTCTGAGGTGGGTAATTTATGTAAAAATAAAATGTGAAAAGCGAACACTCCTGTTAAGTCTGTTTAGCATAAAGCAATGCATTTAGCATTAGGCGACTGAGAAGCTATTCATGAATTGAAATTGTTTACCAAGACTTTCTGGCTCTGTTTTAATAGCAGTTACACTTGTTTGTGATTTTATTTTTTTAATAGACCGAAATAAAATAGCCCATATAAAAACACTACTAAATGACTTTGGTTAGTAGGAGTCAGTTTCATTGATCCTATTAAGGTAATACTACTGGTGACTCCAGGTATAACAAAGTAACAATTTTCTAAGCTTTTAAACTTGAACTTGAATGATGTTGTTAGTCTGGTGACTCCTTCAACATGATTGGCTCCAGTTACGGGGTGGGCATCTCCACTGTGATATACATTATACCAGATGTCACCAAGGAGATATGGGAAAGCCTGGCTGTCATGGTCCCCGTGCCTCGCTGGCTGACTCTGTGATAGGCAACATGTTTTGTTTGTTTGTTTTGCTCTCTCTCTCTCTCCTCTGCCAGGGCGGTGCTCATTACGGGCTCCCGCCCCTGGCCCACGCACCTGTGCTCACCAGCACCTGCAGCCAATCCCAGCTGATTGGAGCACTATTTATGATGGCGGACCTGTGTCATTCTTCGCTGGATCGTTGAGCCATCAGCGTCAGTCTCTCTGAATCTGGTAAATCTGAATCTGTGAGTTTGAGATAGTTTCTAACCTGGACGTCTTTCTGTGTGTGTGTGTGTGTGTGTGTGTGTGTGTGTATAGATCTGCCCTGGACCCGAGAGAGCGTGTGTGTTTTTGGAATCTGCCGAGGAGAGGAGCTTGTATAAGATTAATCCCTGTTTCCCCTGGACCCTGGAGCCCCGGATCCCTTTCCCTGCCACACTGTATATATATTTGCACCTGGTGTCTCACTGTAAATAAACACACTCTCTTTTGCCAAGGATTTCTGGTCTGCGCCTGAGTCTGTTTTAAACATTGTGACACTGGCGGACGAATGTCTGCCTGTGCCAAAAGCTCCTGATTGAAAGGAGATTGCTCGGGGCTTTGAGAGAAGTGTAATCTCCCCAACTGTGATGGGGCAATAGATATGAAACATGCAGTGATCCAAGCACCACATAACCCAGGTTTCCCAGTATTTTAATTACAAGGCAATATACTCGATAGTGCTTCTGGCTGTAATGAATTCAAGCTACCTTTTCCTGGTGGTGGAATTTGGAACCACTGAATGATGCTGAATGTCTGGGGCCTTCTCGACATGTCTTTTTGCGGGATGAGACTTTTCCTCTGAGGTAAGTGTTAGAATTGGTTCTCAAACTTTTACTGTAAATAAGAATACTACTTTTTTTCCCTGTACCACATAAAAAATGCAAATATGTAATTTTTTTGTAATATTTTTCACAGCACTTTCACAAAACTTTTTCATTTCATTTACTATATTGTGTTATTGCAGTTTTAATCTGTATATGTCCTTTTTCTTATCATTTCATTACAACAAAGAACGTGCTTAGACCCGGTCGTGGCCTCACCCAGTGCCAGGAGAGATGCTGGGATGCTGTGAGCCAGCCCTGAACACGCTGATGCTGTTGTTCAGGCAGCAGTAGCTCTGCCCAACTTTCAGAGATGGAACTCTTCAGGAGAACCTCCTGAGGACAAACCACTGCTTCAGCATGCAAGTGGAGTGGGAACCAACAACTCCACTCAAGAGAACATTGCTGTGTGGGAGGCTTTGAAGAACTACTATATCTCCTTGCTGTCTTCTGCACCATGCTTCTTCTACCTTCTTTTTCCTTAATGTTGCTGCCCCTGAGATTTCCCATTGTCTTTTATGCTCATCCTCTAAATAAGTGTCTTTTGTAATAATAAAATGTTGTATGTTAAAATCATATTATTATAGCTGAAAAAAGTGTGTTCATTATAACATTGTAACATTTATATTATTTCAAATATCAACCAAAGTATTTAAGTGTCAGTTGTGTTCACAAACCTAAACTACACATACTAGCCTACGATACAACAAGCTACATCTCTGTTTAAACAAAACCCGCCCAATTTACTGGAAAATGTTTCGCCAGTACTGCTGTCCCTATAAGCATGTGAACTGGTGACATTAAGTTCACAGTATGTAGGAGTGCTCCCCAAAAGCGTGCTTGCACTGCATTGCGCTCAACGCTGCACTAAACTGTTATTGTGTGGCCCGAGTTATATAGAAGAATGGGTTTCAGAGCATAGCCACACTATTTCCCTGTTCTCAGTCTCACTGTGAGTGCAGTCCTCGTACTCAGCGGAGCTAACAAGAGAGATGAAATGAAATAATATTAATTGAGTTGACTGACAGCAAATTAAGGCACTATAAGTGTAATGAAAGTATTAGACTTAACATTAGCATGAGGGCATTCCAGAGGGCAGCGACTGAATCCACCCTTTTCAGCTGCATCATCTCACTTGAGTCCAGTTTGTGCATCCTTCAAAAAGTATTGAGCGGATAGAAGAAAAAGCTGTTTGTGCAGCGGGTGAAATACTTATAAACTACTGACTATTTGCTGTTAGCTTCCTCCATGTTAAGTTAGCTCTCCTGCTAATAGCTGGTACTCTCCTGAGAAGGTCTCTTTTTTCTTTGTCTTTTCTTTTCTTCTCTGAACTCAAACATGCATATCAATAGAGGATTTTACCAGATAAGGCTTGTTTGAGCCAAACCCTGATTGATTCAGACTGTGCTGGGAGAGCTGTTGGCCAATAAACAATGCCTTGCTTAAATGCCTACGTGCACCCACAGAGAGAGAGGGAGGGTACACACGGGGTCAGTTGTAGAGCAGAATAAACACACCATGTGTTTGATCTCACCTCTAAATAATGAAAAATAGGTTACTCCACTGAAAAACAACCTGGTGTAGGAGGTTACTGAAGCCTCTTCCCAGATTTAAGCCCAACCTCTAAGACAGACTTGAAAGGAGGATTAAAGCAGAAATCACATGATGTGTTTTTTCAGAACATTCAAAGATTGCTGCTGCATTTCACTTGTAATGTTGTTGGTGCAGTAGCCAAGATGACAGTCTCTTTCATTCTAAATGTACAACCTGTTTGTAATCTTCAGGACCATGATGGTGATGAATATAGATGTTTTAGTCTATTTGCGGGATTTCTCCCCAGCAGATTATCCTGTAAAAACAAGCTGAAGCAAACATATTGATGCAGATAAGGCACAGGAGCTGCTTGATGTTGGCATTTGTTTTGGCATCCAGTTGGCTTTTTCACATACATTTAACATGGTACTCCAGTAATTCAGCATGGCATTTATGTAACGTCAGGATCCACAAGATCCCTGACTTTTAGACACCAGATTGTTGCATCCTGTATTTCCTTCAATGCATTTCTTTAATTAGACCCTTTCTCCCTGGTAAACACAAACTCCCCAACACCAGTTTCTAATCTAATTTGCATGTCACACCCACATACATTTAGCTGTGAATGTACCATATGTGATTGCGCATGAACATAGTCTGATCAAGTGGTGGTGACGTAAAGGAGCTGCCGTGCCACATTACAGCGTGCGATCACGTCAGATTCAATTGTTCAGGCATCGTGTAACTATTTTCATTGGTTACTGTGGTAACAACCTAGATAGTATGTGTGCATGCTAACTGCTGTGATTTCCCAGCACAGCATGAAACAACATGCCGCTGTCTATAGTGATAATGTGTCCTGTCAGTCTGTCCTAGTGGCACCTTGTCACGGTGAAGGAGTGTCTCTGTGACAGACGTGTTTAGGCAGTTGTTATTCTGAGCTTATTGGATTCTGGATGCCAGCGTATCCATGGCTGTGTTTACAACCATTAGGTTCAGTTAAAATGTGTGGTTTGATTCTTGGGTGAAAGACATATGGTCGAACACGGGATTTTTTGATAACACGGATAAGCGATAAGGGAACTGCTTCTTTGGTACCAAGCTGATGACGAAGTTCTGAAAGTGTGGCAGCGCTTGTTTGTTTTTTTAACGGTACCACAGGTGCTGGAGATACGGACAATGGCAGCAACATGTGGAGAGTCAGAGGTAAGCTAACAAAGCTTCAATTAGCGGCTAACATTAATGTAGCTGTCCTTGACCATATGAAACAGGCTGATCACTCTTTTGATCAACTTGTCATTTGTTTTGATGTCAAATGACAGCTTACAGAAGCAACCCTCTCTCTTAGAGAATGTTTTGTTCATCAAGCGACCAAGCTGGAGTATTTAAATGATCTGATGTGGATTGTATCAGCTGGTGCCTGTGGTGGTGATTGAAAGGTTAAGCCTTTTACATGCAGATTTCAGGTTGTCACACCAAATCAGGTGAATGAGAAGTGAGACCGTCAAAGCTTGAAACTCATGTGGTTAGTTTAGCCTAAGAAAAAGACCAAGCACTAATATGTGTATGTGTGAAAGACTTTGTGTGTGGTCACCAGTATATGAACATAGACAGAGCTAGATCAGAAATCACCAACACCGTCCACCAAGACAGTATGTAAATATGTGGGCTGCAAACAAGCAGAGTGCGAATAATCGACAAACACAGACAGAGCTTGTTGCTTAATCTGGCAAACATCATACAGACTAAGGGTATTTTTGTTTTCCCACTCAGACGAAGAGGGCAGCCAAAAAGAACTGATATGTTCTGATACACGAGCAAAAACTTCAGTCAGAGACTGAGATGAAATTTTTATCCTACCTGTTTCCCGTCAGTGAGTGAGGGCAGCGTGGATGAATCCTGACAGCTAAGATGGAGCACAGGATTCATCCAAAGGAGGGCTGCTTTACTACGAGTAAGTCCACCATATAAATGTGAAGCCTGTGTCAAATGTGTAAAAGAACTTTGAACATTATTTTCCATCCTGACAAATACAACATTTATGTAGTTACTTCTGCTGTTCCACTGTCACTTTTCCTGCTTGCTGGATGCTGCTGCAAATATGTAGTCTAAAGAAGCTGACACACTACTCACCATAAGTAATAAGAGGAAATCAGTCCATCTAATGCAAAATCCTAAAAAAAACCTTTACTGATGCCTGAAACGTGTCATTGTAAGATTTAGACCCAGATGTTTTACATCTGCCTAAGTCATACTAATAGGTGTAATTTGACAGATAAGACAGTTTTTAAAAATGTTACGTAACAGATATGTGAGAGGAATAAAAAATTGAACTGAACCTTTAACATCTGCAGCAGTCAAATGCAGTACACATATTAATGCAGTAGTTACAGTAATCCAAAAACATAAAAGTAAAATTCCCCTAGGAAACATTTGCTGCTCAGTAGGCACTTTCATCTTTGAAACTTGACTGCTTTATTGCTACTTCTACAACTGACTACCTCCTCCATCACTAAGAGTTGTGCTTGTAACATATTTAAACCTTATTTTTTGACAGTCATTCATATACACTGTTCTTTCACTCCCTCTATCAGTTCTGCATTAACTACTGTCTTTACTGTGGAGATTCATGAGAAGTGAATATTAAAAGCTTTAAAGGAAAAATGGTTTGTGACGTGTAAGCTCTGAACAGTCTGTGTAAATGTTAAAATGAGAGCGTTACATAAGTAAGTAAGTAGGTACACTTCTATAAACTCCCAATGACTGTCCTGATGTATTGGCCCTAAAATAGCTGAAAACTGCAAGAGTTTAGAGAGAGAGAGCGATGGAGAGAGAGACAGGAAGAAACTGCTTGGTAGGGTCAGTGGTCAACTGTTACTATAGATACATATAGATACATATAGATACATACATATCTACTTGGCTAACACCCAAGGTTATTACAATTAACTGAAACCAAGTTGAAAACTAGAATTAAGAGTGATAAAACATTTTAATTAACTTCTACTAAAGTGTTTTAGGTAGAATTTAGATTTTAGTTAGTTTTTTTATTTAGTTTTGAAAATAATGAAAACAGCAAATCCTGTGTTTTCATCTCACCTTACTCCTAGAATCTTCATGGGTCGCAGCAACCCTCTACACCAGCGGTCCCCCAGCCTTTTTTGCGCCACATACCGGTTTAATGTCAGACAATATTTTCACAGACCAGCCTTTAGGGTGTTGTGGATAAATCCAACAAAATAAAATGATACGACCAAGACAAAAACTGTGCTATTTTGTAAATATAATAATAAAGGCGAATTCACTGTGTAATTGTGTAACTTTATTAGCAGTGTCCTCCGGAAATGCGCCAACAACATTGAGCATAACATCCTCCTCTCTGCCCCTTAATGCTCTCTGGTTGCTACGGTAACACGTAAATATTTATTTCAAAATAAGACACACAACTGCAACACGGGAAAAGACCGAGCTAATGATGAAAACCCTGAAAACAATACATTTCACACCCGAGCCTCAACTCTCGCGGCGCGGTGCCAAACGACTCATGGACCGGTACCGGTCTGTGGCCGGGGGGTTGGGGACCGCTGCCCTACACATCCCTTCCTTTATTACATATGTGAATCTTCTCTGTTGTCTTCCAAATCAGATTGCTATTCAGAGATGTAAAGGATCACATTAGTGTTGCACACCCCTGACAGTGGATAGCCTCCTGCTAAATCACCTTCTACATCAGACTTGGGCATTTTACAGCCCCATCTGGCCCCTTGACCCTTCCTGTCCAGCCTGCATTCAGTCACTCACGTGAGAACGTTCCTCTCTCCCACCTCACTATAACAAGAAGAATTGAGGACATTGCGGGAAACTTGAGCTGCACCAAAGTGGTCAACGTTTTT
This sequence comes from Perissodus microlepis, assembly GCF_051167445.1. Taxonomy (NCBI): domain Eukaryota; kingdom Metazoa; phylum Chordata; class Actinopteri; order Cichliformes; family Cichlidae; genus Perissodus; species Perissodus microlepis. The sequence continues at coordinate 5,147,247 of NC_140465.1, forward strand.
TTTCTTAGTTTTGGATGAGAGCTGTCACTGAGCTGTGACACTGCTCAGCTACTTATGTTTGTATGCATTTTGTATGTGACTTCAGAATTATGGGGGAAATCACAGGTTGTCCAAATGGGGAAAAATATTAACTTTTGAAGAAAATGTAGGATATAGTAATAAAATGGGTCCTGAACAGAAACTGGTATTCTTGCATTGTATTATACATCCGAAAGTGTGTAAGTCAGTGCAAAAAGTTAACCATGTTGTCAGACCTTAGTTTTTCTGTTGATGTGACTGGTCTAATGAATCAACTAAACTGCAGTGCAGGAGCCTTTTTGTGCTTGAAATGTACAGCTTGGTGAAGGTGAAGGAAGCCACACATTCAACCTTCTGACCACCTCCACAGGTTCTCATCCATCCTAGACACTCTGCACGGGGAATTTACAAGGCGTTTCAAGACATACTATACTGTGTTACCTTTCAGAGGAAGTTCATTTCTGCCACTTGTATTCCAGCAACTCCAAGCTGCCACTCTTGAATCAGAGGTGCTGATTCTCACTCCAGCCATTTCAAACTCAGCTGCAGTCTACCCCAGTGCAGGCTGGAGGTCAACATTTGATGAAGCTAACAGAACCACATCATCTGCAAATATCCTGAGACCACCAAAACGGACACCAGCTGTCCATAAAAGTTAAAACATCATCTGCCAAAAAGGGAAGCCCTGGATACTGAATGAATCTAACTTACTGCAATACAAACCAAGCTCTTGCTACAGTTTTACAGTGAAAAAAATAGCCTTCATGAACAGGCCTGATACCCCATATCCTGTGAATACCCCTCACAGGATAACTTTAACCCACAGGACATGAATGCTCTCTCCAAGTCTACAAAACACATGTGAACATGTTTGGGCAGGGTCCCACATAGCCTTGGATGTCCTCAGGAGAATAAAGAGCTCGCCCCAGTGTTCAATGACAGGACATAATTAAATCAATGATTTACATAATCTTTTAAAGCAAAAATGAAATAAATAAATAATGTGAAAATAAATGTGTAAGTAAAGTGAGTAGAGTCCCTGAGGAAAAGTAATGCTGGATTTCTTCCTTGCAAGTTTGATTAAGAAGGGATTAACTCACATGGCGGCACAGTTGGATCCAGTTTAGTCATCTCAAGTATTCTAATTTGTTGTATCAAATGTTATTAGCAGTTGGATCCATGCCTTGGCTTCAGGTTAGCTTTTGCAATCTCAGTATTTGCATATTCATTTTTCTGAGGTCTATGAGCAGAACGACCAGCGGAGAGACTTCAGATGTTTCTCCTTCATGACAACCTGTTTGCCACAAATTATGTTCATTGTCATTCAAACTTGGATGGATGGTTGATAAGACAATAATGACTCGTAGGACACAATTTTTCATTAAAATGCATTTCAGTATGTTTCATTTAACGAATGAAGGTTTCACTAGTTTTACATTCAGATTAGAGTCCCTGCACAGTGACAGCAGAGGGATAGTAGGAAGGCAACCTAATTAAAAGTTTCAAGTTGGAGGCATGCTGATTGTAAATTACTTCAGATGATGCTGGTAGGCTTACTGTTGATCTCAAGCTGTTCAAGCAGTTAATTAAAAAAAAAAAAAAAAAAACGATATGGCAAACCAAATTGGTTACAGATTGCAATTAATGCACTCTGTGAGCTGGGCTGGATGAAAACTACCCAGCCTTGTTAGCAAATCCCCCCGCCCCCCCGCTGGGGTCAGACTGTAGGAACACAACCGCTTTTATTTGTTTTTCATCCGTTTTCGAAAGCTATTATTAACAGCAAACCAAGCGATAAGCAATCACAGGCAAACGACGTTAAAAAAACAAACCCCAAAAAACAAAAGCAGCACCTCTTGAGAAAAGCCTAACTGTTGCTATGGCAACATATCCCTGCACAATTAAATGTGGGAGATTTTATTTTGAAGGATGGTCCTCTGTATTTTCACCCTTTGTCCTTTATCGTCTCTGTCTGTGAGGTGATCAAAGGTGTGACAGATAAAGCTTGCCAGTAAAATGGACAGAGAGGCGGAGAGTGTACCTTTCCAAGGTGAGGGGGCATGTTTTTAAAATGAGATGTAAAGCTTTAAAGGATAAACTGCTTAGAGAGTGTGTTTAATCACAGCTGGATAATTTAACAGTTGCCTTTGTGTGACCTCAAAACACCTGAGTTTGGGAGCAATAACCATCTGTGGTCTGTGAGAAAGAGTGCATTTAAGGTGATGTACTCTGTGATGTAGTCAAAATTAGCCTTGCAGTGCATCGTGGGCTTATTCTGGAAAGCTTCCTCCCACGTCTGTCACAGACTTCCTCCCTCTTTCCTCGCTGGAAACTGTGTGTAGGCAGGAGAAGTGGGTTACACGCAGGAAAGAGAAAGCTCCTGAGGGATGACATAGGAAAAAACAACAGCAGCGCCTGGCTTCACAACGACAAGGAAGGAAAGTTAAACATGAGAGATGCTGACTCACTTCAGTCCAGACTACAGCTGCTGCTCATCTGAGGATACCTGTAAGAGGTGGATATTTAAATTCACAGTTACACACGAGCAAAGTGACTTGTAGTCAGTTATCCCCGTTCTGCAAAAGTCTGTCACGGGAAGCAAGGTATTTTGTGTCATTGGCTTGTACATTATATGACAAGATGACTCAAGCAAGCAATTAATATTTTTTACTATGTAAGAAGATAAGAACAGGTGGATGGTTCTTTTTAATAAATACAACTTAAGATGAAAAGGGTGGAAAAGGGTAGTGGGCACTCTGGGTTAGGAACAAGTGGAGGAGTTTAAGTATCTTGGAGTCTTGTTCACGAGTGACAGGAGATTGATAGACGGATTGGCGCTGTGGCTGCAGTGAAGTGGATGCTGTACCGGTCCGTTGTGGTGAAGAAACAGCTGAGTGTAAAAGCGAAGCTCTCAATTTACATCCTTACCCACACCTATGGTCACAAGCTGTGTGTAGTGACCAAAAGAACGAGATCATGGATACAAGAGGCGGAAATAGGCTTCCTCCGAAGGCTGGCTTTTCCCTTAGATAGGGTGAGGAGTTCAGCTATCCGGGAGAGGCTCAGAGTATAGCTGCTGCTCCTTCAAATCAAAAGGAACCAGTTGAGGGTTTCAGGCATCTGACAAGGATTTCTCCTGGCCATAGCCAGCCCAATCCATCAAGTACTGAACCACCCGGCCCCGGCGACAAGAGTCCAGAATTCCACGGACAGTTTAACCCCAATTGATGATTCTGGATGGGTGGGGGCTGGAGACCGTAGTGCCAGCGGGGACGTAATGTGTTGTTTAAGCTGTGACAAGTGGGAAACAGGGTGGACCTTCATAAAAAATGGATCGCGGATAACGCGACCAGATGTACTGCCTTGTAGAATCAATTCACAAGGGTAAGGATAGTGTTGAGATTGTTAACAGACAGATAGAAGTGACAAAATCATTAACGTGGGACCACGGATGTCTGGGAACAGGGAGGTGCTGAAGGTCACCAGCAGAATGTTGGGTGGAGGATCTGACCCGGGTGCAGATGTCACAAGCAGAAACGAACTCACGGATGGCCCAACCCATAGAGATCCACCAGAAGGCATATCAAAGAAGTTGGAGGGTCGTGTTGGGTTCCAGATGGCCCAAAAGCAGGGAGGAGTGTGCCCAGACCATGCCCTCCTGACGACACTTGGAGGGAATGTAAAGCCAACCTGCAGAGGTGTGTGGAGGTGCTGGTTCGGCGGACAGGGCAGCACAAATGGATTCCACCAGGGGCCAGCGAAAGGGTGCTGAAAACCAATGGGGGCGCGTAGGAATAGTTCCTGGTCCAATGTGTGTCACGGTTTGCGGGGCAAGCCGTGTTGTGTTAGTGAAGGAGGACCCAAAATGCAGGCAAAGGCTGATGGTATGAGTGGCGAGGACAGAACTAAACATAGACCTAAACTGAGAAAACTAGTAACAAACAAAACCTGAAACCAAAACTCACAGAATGACACGCAGAGAAAAACACAAGGGGGCTACACAACGGATGATGAGCGAAGATGACACGGAGAATGAAGAGCAGAGAGACGTGGAGATTCACCGCTCCAGGGAGGAGCTCGATTGGCATGTTGTAGGAGCGATGTGGGGGTAGATTAGAGGGTCCCTTTTTACACCCGACCTCAGAGAGATTGTGGTAGAAAAATCAATGGACTCCGGAAGCGGGAGTTCTGTGGAATCCATTTTGCTGTAGACACTGAGTACCCCAACCCAGGATCTGACTCCTCCTGGTGGTCCATGGACATGCGAATCAGCTGGGTCTGGAACTGGATAGGGTAAGACTGGAGAAGGTGGCCGTCTACTGAAGTGGCCAGAATGAAATGGTCAACCAGACGTGAAGCGGCTGAGCTGTACCTCTCTGGAACTGGAAGAGTTCCAGAGAAGTACGAGGTCGTGATATAACTGGTTGGTCTATCTTCAAAGCTCATCAAGAGTCTTGGAAGCCTCATGTCCTGCCATCTTATCTCAGATGTCATCGGTCAAACTCTCCATAAATATTGAAAGGAGAGCAGCATTGCCCCAGTTTAACGTAGTGGCCAGAATATGGAACTCTGAGAAAAAGTGACACATGGATTGCTTACCCTGACATAAATGATATAGTTGCGACTCCACCTCCACTTCACTACAAGGGGGATCGAAGGTCTTCTTTAACTCCTCCGCAAACAGGGCATAATCATTGCAGGCTGGGGACTTGGCATTGTAAAGGGCCGCTGCCCATTCCTGGGCACAGGCAGACAAGAGGGAAGTTAGGCTAACTTCTGGTGCGCTGATCATGGCTTTGGAAGCGGTGGAACCAGGATGGAAGAATGAACAAAGCTGGATAACACTTATGGCACCTGAGGCGCGCGCTGGCTGACAGTAGCAAGGGTTCTAGAGCTCCTGACATGAGGGAACCAATGTCTGAGCAGAGAACAGGTGGGTCAGTCTCCCTTTTAAACGCAAACCCCGTGGTCACCTGACCACTACCTGACAATCTTTCAGTTTTTGACAGTTTCTCTGAGCATTCAGTGGTCTGACCTTAGGATGAATTTGTTGTGACATCGGCTCCAGGGCAGACTGGCAACTATTTGGAATGTTGTTTTCCTCAGATAATCCTTTTCACTATACAATCATGGACTTCAGATAGTTTGGTAATGGCCCTGTAACCCTTCCTAGAGTAATGAGCAGCAGCAATTGCTTCTCATTGTTAGTCCATAGCATTCAGGCCTGTGTGAGCACAGTGCCAAGAAGGAAATACATCAGCAAACTATTAAAACTTGTGCTTTTATATAGGCTCTCAGAGGTCATCATTAATTAATCAAGTTAAGTTGATTATCAACACCTTGTTATAGTGCATATGGAAGGTATTTACAGCTTGTTCCACATTGTGTCATGTTAAGCCTTGTTGCAAAATGGATTAAATTAATTTTTCAACTCAAAATTCTATTCACAATAGCCTATGATGAGCATATTATCAGCAAAGTGTGCTTTTTAGGTATTTATCATAACGTGTTTGGAAGCACTTGGAAGTGTCAGTGAAAACAGCAAAACCTTAAAAAGCATTAATAGGTTAAAAAAATAAAGTTAAATGAAGGTTCCTATTTGAATATTGACCACAACATTAAACGGAGGGATTCCCATAATTGACAAAACTATACATTATGTATCTCCAAAAAGTTGATTCTGTTCATCTGGACGTAGCGTTTTGTGGGAGAAACGTTTCGTCACTCATCCAAGTGACTTCTTCAGTCTCAGCTGACTGTAGGTTTCCCCAATCTTATAAACAGTACATTTGCATAATGACTGAAACCAGTCATATATACATATACATTATGTAGTCCAGCTGGCAGGGCAGTGGCATACCGCCTATATCCATTAGAATCCATCTAAGGTGAACCAAACTCTTCCACCTACTGCTGGGTCCATCTCAGTGGAAAGGATAATTGAAAGGCAAAAAGTACACTGAAACAAAAACAATCGGGTGCCAAACACATTAAAGTGACTCCAGGTCACAAATTCTGCTTCCCATCAACGGACTTTGTTTAGTGCAGGGGTGTTAAACTCCAGTCCTCGAGAGTCGGTGTCCTGAAACTTTTACGTGAGTCCCTGCTGCAACACAGCTGAATAAAATTATTAGGTCATTAGCAAGATTCAGCCATTTAATTCATGTTACAGCAGCTCATGAGTGAATGAACATGGTGCAATAAAAGTACATTTTTCAAACACTTACATTTATTTAAATGTACTTGAGCAGGGTTAGGGGTTGCCACCTCAGCATGCAGTCAAGTTCTGTAGAACTTTTATTCAGGTGTCTTGCAGCAGGGACACATGGAAAAGTTTCAGGACACCGGCCCTCAAGGACTTGAGTTTGACACCCCTGCTCTAAACTATGTCAGTTATTACGGCTTCAGACCTTAATGCAGGGTTTGCTATGTGTGTGCGCTTAGTCTTACAAGAGTTTCATGTGTGATGCAGGTGATGCATGGCTATTTAAATTCTTACTTTTAAGGCTGTGGCCCCATCTCCTCTCCTGCTGCAACTTTACTCTTCCCTGTGAAGGTGCTTGCACCGTCTCTACATGATAGCACGACTGTTTTGTTCTTCCTGATCTAATTATCTTAATTTGATTTTTGCACATATGTCACATGCAATACATTTGCCAATTTATCCATGGACTTCTTTGCACAAGTGATCCATTTTTCCTCACATCATATTTAAAGTTTAATAAATCTTCGTAAATCTTTATTCAGTTGGCAGTGTGACTTCGTTCTTTGTTGCAGCCTAAGTATAACACAGTACACACAAACCAAGGCGCAGAAGGAAGAATAAATCTATGAAAAATGTCAAAATTCTATTGCAAGAAATATCCCTGAATGAATTTAACTCATAACATTAGCTTAAATTGTGTGTCTTGACTTTAACTTCTTGTCACTAATCTAATGTAAACAACAATCTTTTTCTTTTTCCGTTCACTAAACTTTGTTTTATCAAATAAAAAAACTTTATGGCGTCGTTGTGACATCATATGACATCATAGGTTGTCATTTAAAAAAATATTAAGTGTGTTGTACATCTTTGTCAATACCCTTTCATATGATATATTACAAGATCAGATGCTTAGCCAACAGAGGTATTCATGTCCCCCAAGGTCTTGTGTATTGCTGTGAAGTTTGATGACGGTCCATAACGAACTGTGGGTAATATAAAGTTTTACTGATTTTCACAGTTGGTGTGACCTTGAACCTGACCCGTTTTTTAGCAAAATTAAATAAACTCAAGCTGTTATTGGCATCTATTTTCTCACAAAATTTAAAAATTTCATCTTGAAAACTGGACGACTGCACTGCTGACACTAACAGAGACAGAGAGACAAACAAACTGAATCGATTACATACTCCCCCACTGGGGTGAGAAAAATGAAAACACGATAAGTACAGTTCATCAATGACAACAGATCTGACTCTGATTGCATGAAAGCCTTAACTTATTTTAGATAAAATTAACATGTTGTTGTAAACATTCATTCTGGTAACTCAACTGAAAGCTACATGTACAAACCATTTTTGACTGATGCTGTCTCCGCTCCAGGGCCCAGTGTGAGGTGGAAGACCATCCAGAGGTGAGGAAACACACCTTTCATCTTCTCAGCGTTCCCTGCATAATCCTGCCCTTAACTCTTCTCTGGATCTGGGCCTCCGCCTACCTGTTCCCCAGCTCCCCAGAGAGTCTCCGACGGGGTGCCGATGTCATGGCGGTGCCCAGTGCCCAAGAGTTTCACTGGCAGAGCCTGGCTCGACTGCCCAGTGGCCGTGTCTATCACACTCTGTCTGAAGTGGGGGGGCAGATGTACATGCTGGGGGGCTGTGACGCTGCAGGAAGGCCATGTCCATCCCTGGAGCTCTACTCCCCAGAGGTAAACAACGTGGACAGCGGAGCTGATAGTTTACTGTTTTCTGAGCAGGAATTAATAAACATAAAAATCTTTCAGTCCGTTAGAGACACAAATACACTTTTTTAAGCTAGAAATGAAACAGATATGAATTTATAAGAAACACACAAGCATTGAATCGGTTTGATGTGTATGTACCCTGAACTAAAGGAGCCATGGGCTTTATCTGAACACAGAACTCTAATTTAAATAGTTAAATACAACCCAGTTCTTTGACAGCTGACATGTCTTCCTCCTCGCAATTTTCAGGGGGACCGGTGGATAAGCTTGCCCCCTATGCCCACTCCTCGTGCTGGGGCAGCTGTGGCAGTTATGGGAAAGCAGATCCTGGTGGTGGGAGGGGTGGGAGAGGACCAGAGCCCTCTGAAGGTGGTGGAGATGTATAACACAGAGGAGGGGAGGTGGAGGAAGAGAAGTGCTCTACGGGAGGCACTGATGGGTGTATCCATTACAGTGAAAGGTATGGATTATACATAAACTGTATGCACCACATACTGCGTCTGTTTCTGTTTCTATAGCAAGGGGACAATAATGAGACTAAAAATAGGCGACTGATCAAAACATTATTATTATTATACATTTTAAGCAAAAATACTTTGTAATGGTTACTGAAAATAATTAGAATATTCCTCCTTAATTGCCCCCTTACAAACAACTATTCATAGTTATGGTAGACTTGCAACATGCTAGCTTTTACTGCAGAGTTTGCACTTGGCCTCAGTTTCATATACTTTTAAGAGATTTTGACTTCTGTAAAGGTCTTTGGCTTTGCTTGTTTGTCATTTTGTGTTGTAGTACCCAACATGTTCTTCTGTGTATTCTGTTTAATGGTGGCTGGTAAACATCTCATAGCTACGTTGTGACTACATACTGGCAGTAGAGGTTGTATTATTGATCAGGACTGATTGTGAAATGAAATGAAATCAGCAGTTTTGAGGGAAAAACAACAAACAATTAAAAAAAATCAAGATTCATACGTCGGGATTGTACTGTTATATCTCTTTGTGAGAATATGTACAGTCCATGGAAATTGTTGATATTGTAGAACTGTAATAACACAATGATGCCATTTGAATACTAAACCATCCCACTCAGAAAATCTGTAAGTGTTGTTGATTTCAGCTGCAGAGCAGACATGTGAAGAATACCACCAAACACCATCCTGGAGTTAAACGTGTTCTGAACACAGAATTCAGAACACATTTAACACATTTAAATTTCCTCCAAGCTGCCAGGCCACACTGCGTTCTTGGAAAAATTTAGTTGTAACTTTTGCTGCACAAAGAGTCAAACCAAATACTGAAAGTAAAAACGTACATTATATTTTTGATTAGTTGCTGTTTTTCAAAGTGGCCACTGTTAGCTTTGATGACAGTTTAGCCCTAGCTGGCCTTATGTTTACCTGTTTCATCAGGTTATCACCTAATAGTTTTCAGTTAACAGGTAAGCTATCTTACGGATCTACCATTAGACAGATAAGCTAACAGTAACTCCTGGAAGTTTTGGCTTCTTAACGTTTCTGTGTTCATGTGTTGTGTTCTGCTTAGGTAGTGTTATTGTACAGCAAATAGCCCTTTACTGGTGACACATCTGGTGATTTATTCAGCATTCCAGGCAGCAATGTGGTTTAACATTACAATAACCAAAACTCATCACCAAAATACTCTCAGGGCCATTTGGACAGGTAGGATAGTGATGAACAGCAGCTTTAGCTCACCTGGCTGCCACAAACAAGTGTTCGAAACCCTAACGACACATTTCAGAATGAGTTTAATGAGTCCAGAGTGAAGGAAAAGCAACCAGTAAGTGCTCAGCATATGTAGAAAACTTGGAGACTGTTGGAAAGGCTCCACATGATGACCTCATGAGACTGAAGAGTGTGCAAAGATGTTTTCAAAGCAAAAGTCGGCTGCTTTGAAGAATCTGAAATATAATATAAAAGAGCTTTTAGGTTTGTTTACTCTTCTCTCTGCTTTCACTGTTCTGTATTCTCTTTTGATCTTCTTAGTATATCCCTTCACTGTAAAAGAAATAAAGAAAAAAACAAGTAGTGAGCATTCACAGTGAAGTAGGGAACATTAATAAGATCTGTTACAGACATAGACATACTCCTCATCCTTAGTTGGGGTATATAAGTGTGTGTGTGCCAAAGAGCCATTTAAAACTTTTTCTGACAGCTTGTATATAAACATACATTAATAGGTCAAATTGCTGATGGACCTCATTGATCAGCGGGCTGCTCATTTGTCTTGCTTTCAGCTGTGTTTGTTTAAGACATTTGTGATAGCTGGAGGGTTTCAGCCCAGCTAATCCCTGGGGACATGAGACTGTTCCTTCAGAGTGTACACAGGGGGAGACAGATAACCATTCACACTCACATTGACACCTCGAGAAACTCTGCAGACTACTCAAATCTGACTTCAGTAGCACGTGGGTACAGTTTTATTACCCACAGGCTGGACACCACAGTAATTAGAACTTTTGCTTAACAGCAAAGCCGGCTGGGGCTTCACAGTTTGCATGAGTTCTCTGCAGGTACTCTGGCTTCCTCGCACATGCATGTCCAAAGATATGCACGTTAGGTTAACTGGTAATTTTAAGTCGACTGCAGGTCTGAATGAATATCATCAGTGTTTGGATGATGGATGTCCAGAGGCTCAGCTCAGTACAAATACGCTCTCCCTGAAACATACAATGAAACACAAACCCGTGAGAAACATCACTCACATGTGGCTGTGTGATCACAGCTGTTTCACAGTCACAGAAAATATGAATGCATTAACATGTGGGCAAAAAATTAATCATGTTAAATAAAACAAAGAAAGATACAGTTATATTTTTGAAACAATGGCTAAAATAACCACTCAACGTTCCATTTAAGACAAATTTAACCCAATTTTAGCCTTTGTAATGTGCACTGGTCATCATCAGCCTCTAATCAAGGAAACATATCAAAGTTGCTAAGTGCATGAATGGGAATCAGTCACAGTTTGGTGAAGTTATCTTTTGAATAGGTTTTGGCTGGAGGTGATAGTTTTATGGCTGTATTTGGGTTATGTATGGTCTAAACTGATGTCTAATGTAGGCCGTTATTTATAGCGTTATTCAGACTAAACAACCCAGTTTTCAATGAGTAATTTGGGGTAAATAAAGGACAGAAAAACTATTTCCATCAATGTGTGGTGCTTGCTTGGTATTATTTCTGGTGTTGAGTGAGTCACACATATGCCAGGTCCATATGTATGATTGCCACCCTGAGCTCAGTTAAACGATAGCTACCTGTCACCTTGTTAATCTCCCAATTGTCACGTCATCAGTGGAGAATAACTTTAGTTAAAATTAAAACCATACATTTTTTGTGCCCATGTGTAGTTCAAACACTGAAATTTCATAGGATATAAAAGAGTTATGGCTAATTTTATGTGCCTAAAAATGAGAGCAATAACAACAAACAAGATGCATCCATCAAGAATTAACTGTGCAAAGTGTGAAGAAGATAATCAGAGTAGCTGCTCTCCACTGTGAACTTCAGATCAACACTTGGGTGCACTTTAATTTTTACCAAAAAGTCGACTCTGTTTTGCTGTCTGAAGTCATTGGAGCGATATTTGGGGGCTCTGATTTATTCCTACATTTTGCAGCTAGTATGAGCGGTCTTCTCAGGGAGCTTCTCTATGACTCGGGTGCATCTGTCAGTGTCCGAGGGAACGCAGATAGATGCTGTATACACATAGACTTATTGGCTGTGTATGGGCTCCATTGTGCTCCCTCCATCTCCCTGACCACTTTTCGATCCTCTGCCCTTTGCTTGCACTTTCATCCCCCAGCTCATCCCGAGCAGCTGAAAAAGAGACAGATCATCTGACAAAATAATCAATAATAGCAAATTAAAACAAATCTGGTATTTCTGAATGGAGCGTCAGCCACCACATTGACTAAATGATGCCATTTTTATTGACGTTTGTGGGATCGTTATTTTCTGGATATTTAATAATGAACTTGTGGTAATGAGACATTCTTTTCCCCAAATGAATATAAAGTGTTTTTGCAAACTTTCTTCCCCTCTTGTCACTAATGCAGATGCATTGAGGTTAGAATCTGAAGTCAAGTGGCTTTGTAAAGAAACACTTGACTAAAGTAAACACACAATAAAAATGCAGATTGCTTCCTTGCAGCTCTTTTCCTCTTCATTTTGACGATTAATGCTGCTTTTCTCACGCTTCGACACTCGCCTTCGCTTTCGATTCTTATGCTTGGGGTGTCATGCCAAAGTGCCAGACGTGGACTCTTGCATTTTTATTCTACTGCTGTACTTTCTGTCCTTCGTCTGTCAGATTTTCTTGCCTTGTCACAAGCTAACTTCTCATCCGTGTCTGCCTGTGGATGAGCAGATTTTTTAGCACTTCATGAAGTGCCCACAAGTTGTTTCCATCAGCTAGGATGCGGTGGAGAAGTGTAGCTCCACTTTTGTAATCATCGTGATATAATGTCTGAAATGTCCTGTCTCTGTGCATGTGTCTAGATGGCCGTGCTCTGGCTCTAGGGGGAATGTGTGCAGACCTGCTTCCCCGTAGTATCCTGCAGCAGTATGACCTTCGAAAGGACGTGTGGGCGCTACTTCCTTCCATGCCGACCCCACGCTACGATGCTAACACACATCTGCTTGGCAATAAGCTCTATGTGACAGGTACTAACAGACGAGCACAGCTATTATGTCTGCACTTTATTTGTCACTCTAGTAGACAACTTTTTTTTTACTCTTAAGGTGGCCGTCAGTGTAAACGACCGTTAAAGGCCTTTGAGGTGTACGACACAGAGACGCGATCTTGGACTACGCTACCCATGATGCCATGCAAACGTTCCTATGGGGGTGTGATATGGGACCCAGCTGGTAGGCTGTGCCTATTAGGAGGACTGCGGCAGGGCGGGGGACACCAAAGCTCCAAGTTCACCAAGAATGTCAATATTTTTGACACCAACCAAGGTACAGCGCTTAATGATTTTAACCTGTATGCTAGTTTTTAATTTGTTTTGCACATGTAGTAAAAGCAGAAAGAATTCTTGCCATATGCATATCAGGATTCATTGCATATCAGGACAGATAATCGTATTAGAACTGCACATCCAGAACACACCAGCTCAAGTTTGAATCTTTCACTAAACTTAAGCGGGGCTCAACTTCAGTTAGGAGCTGAACAGAGAGCAAAACATGAAACAGATCTGAGGCGTTCAAAGGCAAGTATGCGTCATACTCTTTTACATGCAGCTCTGTATCCAAAACTTATCAGGTTGTGAAAGAATAATTCAACATTCTGCAAATTATACATATTTGCTTTCCTTCTGAGAGCCTGATGAAAAGTTCAGTGTTGAAATAGCAATTCCAATCTGTCCTCAAGTCCCTTCATTCCCTCCATTATCATTTCCCTTATGCGTGCATAGAATGGATAAAAGAATATTCTAACCTAAAAACATTTGACAGCTTAATGTGTGAAATCTCACGTTTGATTGAACCTAATGTCAAAATGACTATGACTGGGGGAAATATTTCTTAACGAATAACATTATATGAGAAATCTGTTAACTCCAGCTTGACAGCAAGACTCCTGCATGCAGTCACTGTGTCAAGCTAATGTTTGCCAAGAAATACTTCCAGCATGCTACTTCCTATAGTCATGTTTAAACCAATATGTTGTCATCCCAGAGCATCATTTACTACTGTTCTGTCAGCTGCATCTGGCGTCTCAGACAGACACACACACACAGACACACACACACACACACAGTAGGATTGGGCGATATGCACTATAGTCAAGTCATCCTGCTATTTTGACTGACTGATAGAATTGCCACCAGGGCTCCAGAGGTTAATGTACGCCCACCAGGGTAGTGCTATCAACCCTCCATACTGCACACAATTGGGCTCAAAAGCTAAAAGACTCAGTAGTGTGCAGGTGAAGGAGCAACACACAAAAAATGAATGATTTAGCTTAACTGTAATTAGTTAGCACAAGTGGATGGATCTCAGCTGAACAGTTGAGACAGTGTTAAGTCACACATTTTCGGTCTTTACCCTTTTAGCTCACACCTACAGTTCTACTAACTTGTCCAGTCTTTTTGTGTGTGTTTAAAGTATCTCCTCTTTATCTGCTCCACTCTTTACTGTCCTCCCCACATACAGCAGAGATTTTCGCTGTCAAAGACACCCAGCAGGAAAAAAGGGAAGAAGAAATAAACAAGATCATCACATAATGCTGTAATTTAAATAACCTCCTCTTTTCTATCACTTGATGATAAAAAATGTTCACATCATTCTATTATTTAATGATACACACACTCGTTTTCATGTCTTAGTGAGGACAAAGAATTGACAAAACGCTTTCCTCAGCTCCATAGCCTAACCCTAACCATCAGAAATGAATGCCTAACCCTAACCCTAACCTATTTGTAACCTAACCCTAAAACCATATTTTAGGCCTCAAAAATGCCTTCAAATTCATGAGAACTGGCATTTGATCCCCACAAGTGACTGTTGGCCCCCCTAAGTATAGTGCCATTCCAATTTCTGGTTCTAAAAAAGACCCAAACACACACACACGCACACACAGACTTACATCAATTTCAAGTCACGTAAAAGTCCAGGCAGGAGCGTGAAATAACACATTTTTCCTTCATAAACTTTTATTGCACTCAGACTATTTGAATTTCAGCACCATGGACAGCTCTAAAACACAACTGTTTGTAATGGTGAACCTACACAAAGTCAGCTGCATGCACTTTAATAACATGCAGGATATAGATCATATGTACACACACACACACAAGACTACTCCATGAAATCTGCAAATCCATTTAGGTTTTGATTAGTTTCTTTTGTTAGCTTAACAAATTGTTGTTGTTCTATTAAAACACAAAGTATAGAAATAAAGGTCTGTCAATCAGGCATTTTTGCTTTGTTTTATCCCAATGCTATAAGTTATTCCGTCAGTTACTCTGACTGCCAAACTGTCACCACCAGACTTTTGTGTGTGATATATATATCACACACAAAAGTAACATCAGTCTGTGAATGTCAGCGACCGGAGGAGAGTATCTGCTGGACTTTTGAACAGAGCCGGAAAAGCCGGACGGTCCCTCTCCTCTTGGAAAATATGAACGTATCATAATTCATATTTTTGACCACCCTGCGTGCACTCTCATCTTCACACTGTCATTTCTTGCATTCTGTGATTATTGATGGCTTGTGTTTTTAAACATGAAGGCATAAAACAATGATTTCATTGCACTGCTAATGTACTTATATAAAATGTGAAATCGAAATTTAAACGCATGCAGTAATGCCTGCATGCTCTGGTTCAAAAATACTGCGCCGTGAAAGGGACACTTCAAATCCAACAACGAGTACATTTCCAGCAAATAGATCCAACCTGCAGTATTTATTTGTTTATTTAGTTATAGGTAGAAAAACTCCACAGCTGATCCTTTTATATACAGTTTCTATATAATTTCTTTGGATTTTTTCTTAACTCTCCTTTCGTGCTCTGCACATCTCTCATAAGTCGCTGCAGTGATTTTAATGCCCAAACCAACTTTTACAGACAGGTAAGAGAGTGCAGACCGTCATTAGCGTTACAGCGGATTCCTTTCTCACGCGTTAGGTGATCGCTCAAACATCTCTCCCCACAGAAGGACAACGACCTCCAAACCAAATAACCCTCTCTGTGCCAGCCGTGATTTTAACACATGTAAGCGGTATTCCAGGAATCACTGACAGAAAGTTACATCGTTTTCAATGTATGTTCACAAACTTTTTATACAAACTTTAAATGAGGGATTGTTGCTTTTCTTATTATACTGCTTGTTGTTCAGCTGCCGCTCTTCATTTGCACTGGAAATATTGGCACCTCTTAATGATCAAATAGCCTTCTACAGACAAGCAGCAAGACCCATCTCTGCCTGTCTGTGAAACTTTCTTAGTGAATGCCATTGATGTGTTTTGTCCATTAATAAAATTAATCACAAAAGATTTTTGATTTTTACATTATTGTTTTTAAAAGTATACAGTCCAGAGTATGTACTAAAACTGTGGCAATACATCTGCAAACTTTGTGACATCATTTTGAATTTCTAACAGAGTTTAACTTAAAAATATATAGAAGTAATTTTTACTTGGTGCAATGATCTGACAAACCAGAACATGCCTGGTTAGTTTATTTAGGTCACTCAGTCAGAGAAACCTTTTTTAGCGCACAGCTGAAAAGAATATCATTCTTTTTCTTTTATATTGTGGTAACTGTGAGAGCATGTAATCTCCTCCTTGAAAGAAATTGACGGTTTCAGCTGAAACAACAAAAACTGAATATCAGGAAAACCATAAATTTATTGAATTCACATAGTAGTATGGATGGCATTTTTTGGTAGTCTTCTAATGTCCCGTTTTCGCAAAGGCACCATGAGGTTGTTTCTATTTGCTCAATCAAACTCTGCCCAAAAAGATGTCCTACGCATATCTATCACGATAACGCTGGTTGAATACACTTTAATTTGTATGGTTGGTTAAAACAGAGCTTGAAAAAAACATTCCCCTCTAAGATACAAGGACGGGACTGAAAATCCTTTACAAAGCAGCCAGTGTCCAAAGAAACACCTTCATAAAGCCTGTCTCAGAATTAATTAACCTCTACGCCTGCACATCTATGTATTTAATTTTCTTTTAAATTGCATCTATTTATTAGATTATATTGAAATGGATGAATGAAGAACTGTTTACTGGAAATAGTTTTGATGATCTGCAAATGATGATGCCCACATTGACAAAGTTTTATCCATTTATTTTACATTTTCAAAACTTGAATCAAAGTTTTTGTATTTTAATCAGTGAAGAGATTTACAACAAAACCTAGCAAAAGAATATGAAATTCAATTCAGTTTTATTTATATCGCTCCAAATCAAAACAGTGGCCTTAATGCGCTTTATATATATATTAGGTAAAGACTCTAGAATTATACTGAGTAAATCATCTATAGCTAACTATTCTAGTCTGCAACTGAGTGAAACGACGTATTTAAAGTGGAAAGTAGATAAGAGGACAGACTCCCAGTGGCTGACTGCTAGCTGACAACTAACAGTCAGGCGGTATCTGTCTATTAAAGTAATTCATTACACTACTCACTTATTTCCACATTACTCCATAACATGCTCTGCAATGCACTCTCATATAATGAAGAGTTAATAATATAAACCCAATGCTACAGTCCCAAAAGCTAACACAAATCCCTATCCTAATGAGGACACATAGGATATTTTATAGTGTCTACAGAAAACCATTGAAAGCTGTTGAAGGCAGAACACACAGACTTTGAAGGTTCCGGCTCAATTTAGCATTTGCTCAGCTTTAACATTCTTCTGGGATCTTTGTTAGCTTTGTGTTATCATGCTGTTTGTCCTCCCTGCACACAAACTGAAATCAGCTGATTGCAGCTAATTCCTGTCTTTATTTTACTTTTCAAAAAAGAAAAGAAATGTTAATTCCTACAGAGCAGAATGAAGACTGGAGGACTGAGCACCGCTTGACTTCAGCTTGATACATGAGGGATGTTTTCATAGCACTCAGAGGTTTCATCAAGTCTTCTACCCAAAAATAAAAATCATTATCTCGTTTTTGCAATTGCGTCCCTCTTCAATTAGAGCCTGCTCTCTTACAAAGCAGTGATTAACATCAACCTCACCGTGCAGATAGCTGGTTTCTTTCCTTGCTTTATTCTGTGCACACTCCATGTCCCTAAACACAGTGACATGACTTATCCCTCTATCCAGCAAAGGCACCCCAGAGTAACAGGTGAACAAATTGAGAAGAGACCAGAAGGAGAAAAGGGAGAAGAAAAATCAATAAGTCATTTTAGACAGCTGGAAAAGTGGTCACACTTTGGGATCGGTCGAATGAAAGCCGAATAAAGCAGAACATGGGCGTGATAATGTTAATGTATGATAATGGGGAGAAAGTTTGCCTTATGTGTGACAGATAGAAGAGGAAAGATGAAAATAAAATAACTTCCAACACACACAAACGCTTGATACTGATACAGGCAGACGTGCGTGCACGCACACACACACACACACACACACACACACACACACACGCACACACACACACACACACACACAGCCATACCCCGTTTCTCCAATCTAATTTTGGTGGAGATGAGATGGGAGATGAGCTGCTGAGGGAGGGTTGGGGATGAGAAGCACTTTAAATTACAAGATCCAGAAACAGATTGCTTTATCATCCATCTGCAGCAGTATCTCTCCACACATACACACACACCATGCAATCTGCTGTCACACAGTGATATTGTATTACTGTTCCATTTCATATTGCCAGTATTAAGACACACGCCTGTTAGCAAATGTCGCAATGTGGGCAAGACGCAACAAGTACAAAGGAAATGCAAAGAACGAAGCTGTGGCAAGAAAATTGCCTGAAAATGACACATTTTGGTTTTAGAAAAAATATTTAAGGTGTCAGTTCACCCAAATTCCACCCATGCATTCTCTTCCACTTATCCTTTTCAGTCGCGGGGGTGGCTGGAGCCTATCCCAGCTGTCTTGGGATGAGAGGGAGGGTACACAATGGACAGGTCACCAGTCTGACACATAGACGACCATTCGCACTCACATTCACACCTATGGGCAATTTAGAGTTTCCAATTAACCTATCCCCACTAACTGCATGTCTTTGGACTGTGCGAGGAAGCTGGAGCACTTGGAGAGAATCCAAGCAAATATGGGGAGAACATGCAAACTCCACACAAAAAGACCCCGTCCTGATGGTGGAGTTGAACTCAGGACCCTCTTGCTGTGAGGCAACCATGCTGCCTGAGTAATGTTGCACCCAAATTACTCAGGAAATATTTTTCCCACTTTCTTCAAGTGGTAACTCCTGATATGGACAGTTTATTTTTCGAAGTTTAGGTTTTTTCATGTTTTTTGTTTAGTTTCCAAAGTAGTTGATTTCAGTGTTGTGCACCACACAAAGAAAATTCCATTCATCTCACTTTAACAGTGTTGCTAAGGGTAAAGGCCCAGGCTCATGTCTTAGAAACTGGACAAAAAGCTGTTTAAATATTTTGCAAGGGTCCTGGAGCTACTGGAGCAATTTTTAATGGAATTCAACTTGAAAAATATCCTCTAACTTAAGTTTATGTAGCATTCTTACAATCCCTGCTTGTGAGGTGATACTTGGCTGCAGAACTGCTGGTGTTTGAACTTCAGCAGAGATGTGCTGAGGTGAGGTGCAGCTGATGATGGCGAGCTATCGGAGATCGTTTAACAGCAGTTCTATGAAACAGAATTGTTCAAATAAATGATTTGTGCAAAGATACGCTAAACTAAAGGTGACAAACTCTGAGACTAACTCTTGAGGATGATTGGTTAAACATCCATTCCAAGATGCAATTAAAAATATCCAGATACCTTACAGAAACAAGACAATTTCCCAAAGAATTCCAGTCAGCTGTCATCAGCTGCTAATACGAACCTGGACCCCATTTTGCCTTTAGGGCTCTCTTGCTGTGAGGCAACAGTCTTAACCACTGTGCAATCCAGTGAGGCTAACATGTTTTTTAAAACCTATTAATAAGCAATACATTTTAACAGAATGATGAGCAGATGCCTCTCCAGTACGTTCTTTATACTATAGATGGACCCCAACATTACAGTCTAGAACTGCAGCAGGTTGTGGTAGTGCTTCTCCTGCTGTGCATTCCCACTGAGCTCCAGCGTTGGTCCCCTATTAACAGTGGCTCTCCAAAGGAAAAGAATGACTTCAGTTCAACACAAGGAACATTAACAGTACCAACCTGAATCTCATGTCTCCCTACTTTGGACAATGTAGAACTAGCTGGTTAGCAGCGACTGAGCTTTCAAAACAGTTTGTTGCCCGGTGGTAAATCAATAGTGTTGTTGTGCTGGATGACTCGAGTCATCTTTCTTGTTTTTTTGCTTAATATGACTTTGGTGAAATCCTGAGAGATTTAGCTTTAGAGAAAGAGAGTGAGTGAAAATAAAAGAGAGAGATGAGTGGCGGTGGTTAAGCAAGCTAGAAAGTGAACACAGAGAGAGAGAGTGATGTTAACAAAAACAAAGTGATGAAATCGGAGAACAGAAAAAGAGATGCAGACAGCCGAGATTTAATGTGGTTGTTATGTTTTTATAATCCTGCTAGTAAACACAGTTGTCACTACGTCAGTTGACTAACTTGTCTAATCTTTACGGATCTTCGCTGCAGCAGAAATGCAGACATACGAGAACCTGAAGGGAAAAAGTTACTTTGGGTGGAAAAACAACATCTGTGGGCTTCTCAGCCTGGATATGAACCGTCCAATCAGCTTTTCAGCTTCAGCTTTATTTATATCACATCAGTTGACAACAACTTTGTAAGGTGCCTGTTCACTTGGCAATGGTGGGGAGGAAGAACTCTCATTTAACTGAACCAAGGTCAGGGAGGCTCAGCCATCTGCCATGGGTCAGTTAGAACGGTGAGGAGAGACGGTGGAAGGAGACAGAAAAGAGGACATAAAAAGAGCACTGAAATGAGATTAATATTTCTGGTAGTAGTAGGTGTGGCCTACACCTTTTTCTATGTTTGTTTGATTCCTACTGTCACTTATAAAATGTTATTAAATAATACAGTTTATATAACAACGCTAAAACATTCTGAATGTCTTTGAATTAAAGTAGTTTGCATACTAATCGCAATTTATATTCTGACTACACTCTAGCCTTGTGTGTATAGTATTTTGTATTGAATTTTATTTTATTTTTTGTTTAGTTTAGTTATTTATTTTCATTTATTTGTGTGTGGGGAACTCATAAAGTAAAAATGTCATTGCTAAGCACCACTGCTGTGCGGCATACATGACAATAAACCTCTTGATTCTTCCTAAATTAACCAAATAATAAGTCGAGATTTGTGCTTGAGTCTTCACCAATGGTAAAAGTTTAAATCTTCAGTAAGCACAAAAGCTGTGAGCTACAGATAAACCTCAGCTGGTGTTTCAGTGTGATTGAAAATTTCAAATTCAGTTGCTTTTCTGTTACAAACCTTCAGCTGGAATAATGAATTCTGCTGCTTTTACTGCATCTAACAAAGCAGCACTTTCCTTTGTTCTGCTAAAGCTCGTACAGCTCAGGCAACATGAACAATAACCACAAATGATGCAGTCCCCCCGAGACCTACTTATAACAAACGAACTCCCATGTTGTGACTGTGATTTATGTCCCGCTTGAGATAATTTAAAAAAACAGAAGGGACTAAAAAATAACAAAGCAGATGAAATGAAGCAGAAATGAGAATAGAGCAAAAGTGGACTGCCTTCTTAGACCAGCTTGTAATTATTAGAAATGACAGAACATCATAGTGAGATACATTCTGTCCAAAAGGATCATCTCTGCGGTCAGCAGTCTGTAAGATTTCAAATGTGACATACGCAAGCTATCAAAGAGCGAGAACCAATCACCATCCCTTTCTAGTTTTAATCATGAGGGACAATTACAGAGGAGAGCCACAGACGAAATTACCACCACACAGACTACAAAGCCCAGTCTTCAGAGAATCGCTTCATCTCCTTCATTCCATTGTCTCACTCTCTCTCTATCTGAAATCCTCTCTCTGTGTTTTCTCTCGTTCTCGCCTCTTTATTCTCCTCTGCAGTCTCCCACCAGAGGAGAATAATGCATGCTGGTGTTTTCCCCGCATCCTACAAAGAAAATCTTGGCGTGAAGTCTTGTGTAATCCCTCCAAAGCAAATAGGAACGAGGCCTGCAGTTGCAGCTCAGTCTCAAAGGATTGAACCACAAGTCTGTAGAAGGATATGTTGACACAGCTGTAATTTAAAGACAAAAACCCAGCCTGCAACACTGTAAGCACTCTTTGAAAATCAGCTATTACTGTCTGAATTCTTTCTAGATTGATGCCTGTTTTTATGAATACAAATATAGAAGAAAACATCAAAGACGAGGTTATAGAACTGCCCTGTAATGAAGTCTTTAACAGACGATGTAGTGCAGTGACAAGAGATATTTTTATTCAACCGCTAAAAATAAAAAGCAGACACAGGAAATGCACTGTGCTCTGAAGTGGCTCGTTTTCTTTTCATTTGGCCATTAATTGAAATTAGCCCAAGTTTTGTAAAGAAGATTTACATATCACTACATGAGGTTGTTTTGCTGTCATACAGCACTTTTGTTATATAATATTTCAAAATACATCCTACAAAAATGACCCAGTATTACTGGACTAAATTACCATCAATTACCAAAATAACTAATCTTCTTAAGGTTTAGTTTAATCAAAAGTCTCTGTTGCTGCAGCTTAAATGTCGATGATTCAGAGCATACATCCAGAATCTTTCACAATGCAAAAATCAAGCAGTTTTCAGATATTGCTTTGGACAATTTCTGGTGAATCAGGTCAGGATATTTTCCACAACTGTCCTTTCTCACATGCAGCAAACAGCAGGAAATAATCTGCTTCAGATGTCTTTGCACTGGTAGGGTTGGTACAATACTAGAATATCAAACCCAGTACCAACACTTAGACCACCTGATGCCATTTTGACACCACAGGGGAAGAATGTTTTTTTCTTAATACAAAGATAAAAATAGTAACTGGTCTGGATGTTATATGGCATTTTTCTACTTTCGTGGAGGACTCAAAGCACTTTTTACACCATGCCTCGTTCACCCATTCATACAAGCACTTTTTTTATGCCTAAGTGTTGTCGATCTAACGTTCACACTTCAATGATCGAAGAGCAACTTTGGGTTAGTTTCTTGCCTGAGGATTCTCTGGCATGCTGCCACAGAGCAGCCAGGAATCAAACCACCAACTTTAAAATCACTGGATGACCTGCTCGACCTCCTGAATACAGCCAAACCACCAATAACAAGAATGTCAGTCACAGGACTGTACTTAAGTTGTCTGACATAGTGCCAAAAAATACAATAACATAAGTACAGCCCAAAAGAATAAAATAAAATAACAACAAATTGAAAAAACAATATTGTGAGGTTGTCAGAGGTTGTCCCGCGCTCGTCATGTCTCATTGCTGATCAAATAGAGTTGGTGAGGCTGTCGTTAGTGGCTGGGAGAGTTTTTCCTGCCTCAATCTGGTACTTAAAGAGAAACATAACGCTGTAGACACATATAACTGTATTATCCTGTTTAATGAACACTGTCTATTAATCGTACTACTTTAATAATAATAGATTGCTAGTGTGACTGTCAGTAATTGCTGGCTACTGTTTATGTGTTTGTATGTCAGCTGGAGGAGGCAGAGGCGCCACTCTTGATATCAATACTGTTGCAAATAAGTATTTAATCCAGTAGCTGTTTTTAGTCGTGATTAGTACCTGAGTATCAATGGTTTCAGCAAGAAAGCTCAGTCAGGCTATTGAAATTTGCACTGACTTTGTACTGTAGAGCTGGAACACTAAAGCTCCATTAACATCTGATCCAAGTCTGTTGGACATTAGTGTTATGAAATGACTCACATACAGCCTTAAAGCTGTGATTGTGTGTGAACATTTTTTAACAAGCAATTTTGATAATAAGCGACATAAAGAAGCTAAAGTAACATTGCTTGTCTGCTTATTATGCATCACATTATTCAACATTACAACCATGTTTTGGTGGTCTAACCTGATTCCTGACTATAAATAACTTCTGGGATTTTTTGAATTGCACAGATGATGTTCAACACCAAGACAGGATTTTTTTGCTATGGAGAAAACAGAACAGAGTGGACGGCCAGCTGTGATCTCTGCTCTGTTCCCTTTAGTTTAACTTAACCAGGCTGGAAAGAGAAGCACGGCTCTTCATTACACACTGCTGCAACACACAGCAAGACTCACCATCTGGCTTCTTATCTCGTTTTCATTCTCTACCTCTGTTTGTCGCTCTCGACCTTGTCTCTACCTCTTAAAAAGATTGAGTAGGAAGAAAGGGAGAGAGAGAGAAAGGAGAAAGAAAAATGGTAGGAACAAGGCAATGCGGAAGAGAAGGTAAAGAAGGAGAATGGGGGAAAAAACAAGTGCAAAGAAAAAGCAGAGAGTGAAGAAAGGTGAGATAGACAAAGATAAAGTGTAAGACATTCCTTTTCTCTCCTGTTCTGTCTCTATCTTTTTAATTCTCCCTCGCTTTCCTTCACTCCCTAATGAAGTTATCTGTCTTCCTCTGTCACGGTTTTCTCCTGTCTGGGTTTTCTTCAGATAAACAAAGCTTGGCAGCAACAAAGCCTGAAAGTAAAATGAGAAGTTTTTGCAGAATCTGTTGGGGAAAGAGAAACATTGTTTTCATGGCTGAATTTCCATTTCCTGTTACTATCAACTACACATTTTATCATCGTGAGTGCCGCAGATGTCACTTCCACGAGCCAACCACATCAGACAGCACTGAAGAAAACACTGTACGTCTTAAGTTTTGGTGATTAAGGAGATTAAATTATAAAGTCTTTCCCACCTGTGACCTGTCTGATGATTTTAATGTTGTTACCAATATTTTAGGATTAAAGCTGCCAATAGCTGTTTGATGGTGGATAAGAATTAGCGCTCAATTAACCCTGCACCTGCGTTCAATTCCCAGCAGTCAGGCTTCAGTTTTGAATGCAGTGGTGTTACTGACACAATCAAACAAATGTGTCCAAAATGCTGACTTTAAGTCATTTGATTACATGTAATTTTGTTACATAAGTAATAAGTGTTAAATTTAAAAGGGATCTGGTTAAATGGTCTGAATGGTTAGTATACATTCAGACCATACCAACCACAATTATAAATATATGTGTAGATGGTAAATGGACTGATTCTTATATAGTGCTTTTCTACTCACTGCATGCCATATCACTGTTTTCAGTGTTTTCCGACTAACATTCATACTCCGATGGAAGCATTGGAGAGCAACTTGGGGTTAGTTTCTTGCCCAAGGATATTTGGCATACAGGCAGGGAGCTAGGGATGGACCCACCAATGTTCCAATCAGCAGATGACCTGCTCCACCAACCTCCTGAGCTACAGCCCAATAAGGCCTCCTAGATGCACTGAGGACTGAAGCAG
Source organism: Perissodus microlepis (assembly GCF_051167445.1). NCBI lineage: Eukaryota > Metazoa > Chordata > Actinopteri > Cichliformes > Cichlidae > Perissodus > Perissodus microlepis. The sequence goes on from NC_140465.1 coordinate 5,172,321, forward strand.
AACAAAGTCTCCCAGCAACTTGAAAGCTTGGCAACATACCTTACCAGCTCTGCAGTGAAATATGATGATATGACGGCTATCTGCTGGTTTGCCAGGTTGCTGTCGAGTGGATGTTGGAGCTTTGAATTACTGCATGTGGTTCCCTAAAGGAGTATTCTCAAAATTTGAGCCAATGTTTCCGGCAGCGTCAGCCCAAATGATAAATGTTTTTTCTTTTTGACTTTTTCAGTGTCCTAACACACATTCAACTAGACTCCCTCCCAACATTATTTTGACCCTCCTTTTCTCCGTTCCTGTACTTTGAATTCGTTATAACCTTTTTCTGTCCTTGTTGCCTGTGTGTGTGTGATCCTTGTCCTGGCTGCAGCTGCCTTGTGGGTGACCTGTTTGGGTAGGTCATCCTCTGAAAACTCAGCAGCATCCTATCTCGCTGAAGGTGGACTACGGTGCCACCAGACTTCACCTCATCTACTTTATGAGCTTGTGCACACACACAAACATGCTCACCCCAGCTGTCGCTTGTTATCCTTTCCCTTTTTTCAGGCACCTGGCTGAAGTCAGAGGAGACAGTGGCGATGAAAACAAAGAGAGCTGACTTTGCTGCTGCCTTCCTGCGTGGACGGATGGTGGTCGCAGGAGGACTTGGTAAGAGAGATGAACTGCAAACTAATTTCTGCTGATCAGCTTGATTGAAAAACCTACACACAAGGACTTGATGATTTGTGATCACTTTTTACTGCCTGAACACTTTGGATTGCTGGGCTTTAGATAGTCTGAATAAATTATCAGTGGCAGTTTTGTTAACTAAGCAAAATCCTGAAACTTCTCTGTAAACATGAGTTTCCCCCTGAGAAATCTCCTGCACACCAGCAAGTATAACAAGGCCTCACAAGCAAGTTCAAACATTTGATACATTTTACTGTAACAATCAAGGGAAGATTATTATCTCCATTTGCAGTAATGTATACTGTATTTTATACTGGCATGGCTCTCTTGTGGGACCTCCATGCCCTTCCACATGCATACATGAAAAGCCAAATACCAGGACAGCAGTAAGAAGATCCCAACACAGTACAGAGCAGCCATCAGTGACACAGATAAGACATTCAGTCAGAAACAGAAGGAAAGGACATGTTGGGATGGACGTGGGTTGCAGACTAAATACATTTTAGTCTTAGGTTTGTAAACTGGATGTATAGAGGACTAGAATAAAGCATAGAGATTATTAGCTGAGCTGTTCTTCTCCATTCTTTAGGTCATGAGCCTTCAGCACTAGACACTGTGGAGGCCTTTCATGCTCAGAAGAAGAAGTGGGAAAGGTTGGCTCCAATGAACTTCCCCAGATGTTCCGCTTCTTCTATCGTCATCAGAGACCGCCTCCTGGTAGTGGGAGGAGTCAACCAGGTACACATGGACTTAGTATAAGTGGAAGGGTTATGTATAGTCTGTAGAGTAAACCAGAGAATAATTGCATTACCTCACCGCTGAACAATCAGGACAGCTGTTGGTATCCATAGTGACAGATGCTGTCTCTCATAAGCAACCCACAGTTCACCTGTTTATTTGTTTCTAAACCTCAGCAAGCAGCTGTGATTTCATGCCGAGCGGCACTCTGTGGTGAAGGACTAGTGAGGAGTAATACGTTCTGAAAAGGGCCTTAACAGTCTGACTACCTGCTCACTGCACATCTGTCCCATTGAGATAGAGCCTCTGCTGATCTGAGCCTGCTTTACACAAAATAGCTGTAAGTGGGCTGAAAATAACATCCCCGCTCACACTGGTATTATTAGCAGATTCCCTATCCAGTTAAAAAGATCTTTATTTGCATTTCCATGCATTCTTCTTCTTGTCAAAACTTGGTGACTACATTACCCACAATGCAGCCATATTTCTTTTGCTTTTCCTTCTCCAGTGGCATCACCTGAGGACATTTGTCAGACTTCACGCAGCTCCCTCTGGGACCTCAAATGACTTTTTACAAAGTTTTTCCACACATGCAGTAGTACTCCTGTACATAGTGAGCTGTAAACAGACTTTGATGTGTAAAAGCTCTGGAGTTTCCCTTCAAGCGCACTTTTTAAAAAGCCTTTTTTGAAGTAATGTGAACAGAAAAACAAGCAGATCTCTGTTGTGTGTCAGGTTCTGAATTCAAATCCACAAACAGCAGCAAAAGCTCCCCTGGCAGGAACTCCACTGCTTAAATAGTGAAAGCAGAATTATACTATTTAATATCAGGTTCATAGTGAACGAGCTCACTGCCTTAGAGGCCTAGAGACCAGCCAAATAAAATCCCTCATCTGATTGCTTTGGTTGTTATAAGACTGCAGTGTTAACTTGTAGTTTGCATGAAAGATGCAGACCGGACTCACCTTTTACTCTGTAAAGCTGTATTGGAACTTGAAGATGTTTGACACACGACGGAAACAGAGCATGTAGAACTTCACTGTAAAAGTAACAAAGAAAAACCAACATTTTTCACTGCAGATCATTTATCTGAATTTCAGGAGCTCGGCTGCACTCCAAATACTCTACTTCGAATGATGCATCTATTAATTAACGTCCATTTATTTTTGTTTCACTGCTCCATCCTCCCTCCCCCTCTTCTCTGATGTCACCATCTCAGAGGTATTGGAGGATTTGTCATCCACATTTGGAGTTGGGATCCTCGGTAGTGAAAAGACTGACCCACCTCTAGGCCTGTGTGACCGGGTTTCGTTTTCAAACACCACAAATCTATTAAGCGCAGCATGCATTTAAATGTAGTTTTAGTTTAGCGGTGTTATATTACATCACGTACTCCACTAGTATTTATTTGACTTTTAAATGATCTGTCTGAGAATATATGTAGACTCCAAATCATTCAACCTCTGTTAATATGAGTAAGAAAACTGTATTAGCTGATAATAAGCAAATGTACACTGCACATTAATGGGAACCATTTGTCAGTGGAGCAGATTGTGAGATTCAGTATTCAGCATTTTTCCAATTATTTCCAATTAAACAGCAGTGCAGTGTTTTTCCTGCGTAGAGAAAGACCTAAAAGATATTTTAGCAGAACAAAAACCACCAACAGTTTTTTTAATCGCACTCTTGATGTATTCAAGTATAAAAGACAGCGAGACACATAGATAACTGTTAAATAAAGTAATACACTCACTGATCGACGCAAAATGACTGACTTGCATGTGCAGTCACGCTCCCGCCAGCCCCATCGGAAGGCTGAGTCCGATCTGGAAAAAGGCCAGAGTATTACTTCTAACTATTTACCTTTAAAATAAGTCCATCTCTTGCTTTGTCACCAGACTGTGGTCCTGAGCAGTAACCTGCTCTGTAAAAGCAGCTCCAATTCACGAGTGATAGCCTGTCAACACTGAAGTGGACCGTGCTACCAGCAGGCTAGGAGGAGCGGACATGTCCGCTGAAGGTAGTAAGTTTATTTCAGGTGAGGGAGGAGGAGGGTCGGGTAGCAGTCAATAACAAATTTATAGTCAACACAGTCGTATCTATTTCTATGCCCAGTTTCCAGGTTATGCTTGGAAAAGGGTAAACTCAGAATGGCATGGTAGTTAAAGACATTGATCAGTTTTTACCATTTGATTAAATCCTGGATGGAGGAGATAGGATCTGGAAAGAGTACATTTAATAAACATAGCATCACTAAATGGAAAAAGGGGCACATTATGTCAGTGAAGGCAGGCCGACAACAGCAGAGCCACATCATCAGCAGTTTCATACCTGCAGTCCAAGCTGCACCATCTGCTGGCAAGAACGAGCGATGCTTCAGTAGCAGCACATACACAAAGTTCAAGCCAGCATCATATATGCTTTCAACTGTTTCAACAGTCCATGTATCACCAAATCTGATGAGGAGCTTCAGTCAAAGTCAAAAAGACTTTATTTATCCCCAAGGGGCAATGTAAAGTCCTGTCCTCTTCTACGTACTGAAGGTTTAGATTTAAATGTATGCTTCCAATTCAGTTAATAGATGAAGAGATTGACAATGAAACAACACAACAGCACAAGTGCTTCATACACAGTCACAGAAATAAGCAATAAATACTCCTTAGACTGGCTGACTCAGCTCACTAAAGCAGCAGCACATATCTTAGCTAGTTTTTGTTTATTTTTCTTCATTTTTAGTGTTTTGTTTTGTTTTTAGCTACTAGCACTTAAAACTGAGGGTTTTATTGCTGTGTTGAAATTTTGGACCAGTCTAGAGATTAATTCATTCACACATTTCCAGACGCTGTCAGTCGAGTGGATTTGAGTGGTTTAAGAAAGTCAGCCTGTACATAGAAAAATGGAGCACTGTGTAAAACTGTTGGAGAGGTTTTGTGTATAAAATGTCTCTTTCCCAGTTTTGTAAGTGCAAGCTGAGCCTTAGCTAAACATTGTTTCTGTTTAGCTACCAATTACCTGAAAGTGCAAATGGTTCATCCACGTGACAGACAATATTGGACATTTTAGAAATTGTGACACATCCAAAAAGATCATATTACATTAAAATGCTGTACATATTTACTAAGAATGGGAAGAAAAGTAAATTATTGCATTGAAGTCAGGGACCAAATGTGTATTTTAATTTATTTCATATATCTGGATTTAGTTTCTATGGAGACATCTCTTCAGCCTTTGACGGCCAGTCTTTTCTTTCAGGTTCCCAGCTCGGCACACGAGATCCTCTACATTAAAGAAGAAGAGTATCTGTAGCCTGTAGTGACTGACGTCCAGATGATCGCAGATGATCGCAGATGAGCCGTGATTCCACTTCCTCCTTCCCGAACACCCGTTGTGACTGTAGTGCAATATTTAAGAACCATCACAAACACTGAGAAATGAGTGCAAGTCTGGCTGCCTGATGTAATGTATCGGATGAGACTGCCCCCTGCTGGGCGTAACTGGCACTGAGCCCCACATGTCAGCACACAGATGCACAATGGAGGAGCTGGCTCTTTCTTTTTACCGAGCTGATCCTTGATACCTTTATGTATGCAACACTTCTACATTGTACACTGTAGTGCATACTTGAGGAAGGAACTATTTTGTAGCTATCGTGTCTATTCCTGTGGACAGAAGATACGTGGAAGATGTATTTATATTGCATATATAGCGGTTTCATATCTGCATTCATTTTATTTACGTGCAGCTTGCCGACTATTGAGCAAGGGTAGATTTTAATTTAGCTAAATGACACAACTGCAATCCTTATCTCTAATTTAATATGATCTAGAAACAGTTGAGTGTTTGGTTAATAAAATATTCAGTAACAACATTTGCACTGAATCAGTCAACACTGAGTGGGAGCTTTGCCTTCAATTATTTCTAGTGTAATGTGTTGTAGTAATTACACTTAGAATGCTGTAATAAAACTCCTCTGTGCTGTAATAGTGCACATTTGTGGCCAAATGTAACACTTTGCATCCATGAAATGAGACTTGTGTTAAATAACCGTGTTTTTTGTGGTTAAACTAGTTACTGAATTGCTGTTATAAGCAAAGGAAGGAATCCTGTGGGACTTACAGGATGATTGTAGACGTTTTATTCCTGCAGCAATACACTTTCTCTGCGTTTTATAATGTTGTGTAGTGCAGTAATATTGTAGTCGTCTCACTCAGGTTATGTTCTAGGTTGACTTTTGTTTGTCTGTTCTTGTAGCTAACAACAAAATCATCTCTTTGGTTTATGTTCTGTGACAGATGATTAATCTGTGGAGTTTTTATATTAATTGTGATGACAGTTCAGCCTTTGCAAAATGTTATCTCAGTCTGCACCGTGATCATGATCAGTCATCGTTCCTACACCCGATCATGCCACACCATAGTGTAAACATGTCATATTGTTATATTCAGTGAAATAAAAGTTTGTATTACACTTTTTCCCCACAAGATGGCAGTGGTGACACATCATTCTGAGCCTACACAACACATTACAGCTGCATCACAGGCGGTCGAGGTCCATTTGTTCATAGAGACACGTTAATAGCCTCTTGACATTTAAAAAAATATTTAATTGCTGTTAAGAAATCTATTTCACTTTTGTTCAGTTAAAATGACCAGAAACACTGTTGATAACGTGGACATGCATATGTTTGCTGCACAGCCACAGTGCAGGTATCCTTAACCCCTATTGAAATGCCTTGAAATTCATTGTGTTTTGGTGGAGCTGCGTTTTTTTTATTATTATTATTGTATGATGATTCCAATTACTGTTGAGCCTCTTTGAATATTTCCATGTGTTTGTGTGAAAAGTAATAAAATAGGTAATTGTGATTATGTAACTAAAATAATGAAATACAGTTATATATTATATTGTTTACTATATTTAATAAGACTCAGGTCAAGTTTTTTGCACCACTGGACTAACAATGACAGCAGCAGTCAAGAAGTAGACAGTCTGATACGGTGATTCATGGTGAAGAAGATCTTTAGCATATGAAGTGTAAGGTGTCGACCCTAGCTTTATCCCCGACCAATCAGAGGATGTCATTTTGGTTGATTGCCAATATTTCTCCCGAGTCTTGGCAATCAGGGAACAAAGGAAATAATCAGTCTAATTAAAAACTCACAGACAAACAAGATTAAGTCTGGTTGAGTCTGTTTTGCCTGTCTTCAAATACAGTTAGGCTTTAGATTTAGAACTCAGGTTAAAGTAAAAGGTAAACCTTATATCTCGACTGTTTTCACAAGAAACAAAAAAAACAACAAAAAACCCTTATCTTAGTGTGGGGACAATGTGACTAAATAAACATTGTATGATGCCTGACATAAGCCTAGCACCGAGCTGTCCCCTGGTGAAGGGAGCCGAGCAAAGCTCACTGACTGGGACAGGTGGGAGGGGACAGCAGGGAGACCAGGTGCCTGGAAACCACCTGCAGCGATCCTAATCCATCTGGTAGACAGTATGGCCAGCAGAAGGTTGTTACCAGGGACAGCGACTTCAGGTCAGTGCCCCCCAGCAGCTCAAAGGAGGGTGCTGAAGGGCGTCAAGGACCTAGCCTAGGTCCCATGGGGAAACCGAGGCCACGGCCCGCCTCTGGCTGGGACTGCAGGAACTGCAGGATGGCATCCGCTGTAGTCTCTTGGGGGTCCACTTGTGGACCACGCACCTGAATATAACAATCCTGAGCAAGGGAGTAGGCAGCCCTGGTGGATCTGCACGGGGCTCCTGCAGCTTTAGCACATGGGCTGGCAGCCCTGAGTATGGAATTTCACCCTCTCAGGGGGTAGGCAGCTGCCAGAGCCCTGTGGGGAAGTGATAGGACAGATATCCGCTCGCCTGGGACAAATATGTCCCTCCGAACTGGGAGCTCCCACAATGTCCCGGCCAAAAGCAGCAGAATGCCGAAACAGAGAATATGTGGAGCCAGAGGGGGGGCCACTGGATAGATAGGGTCCTACAGCCATCCTGCTGATCCACCATTGCCTGTGAGGCACCCACTTTTCCCATCTTTGCCCTAGGCATGTCAGGGAAGTGGAGACCAGAGTCAGCATCCTCCTCCTGATATCCACCCTACTGTCTCCTGCCCAAGGACAGGGGCAAGGTAGGGGCTGCTGGAGGATAGGCCTGGCCTCCCAGCAGAGGGAAACTGCAGGTGGATGCCCTGGGTCATGAGCACGACGCGAGATACACCCCCAGAGCAGACCAAGCCACCCTGTGCTGCCCAGCAGAGAGGGAACGGACAGAGGAAAGCTGAGCCTCAGCTGCACATACCTCCCCGTTTCTGGTGTATGCAGGTGCTATGTCTGTAAAAGGTCTCCACCTTTGAGGTCCCCAGGGCCCTATTCTGGAACCTTAGAAGCCACCTGGTGTGTGGAAGACCTGGGATCCCTTCTAATTGCAGTGCGCCTGAGCAGGCCACTTGTTATCTCTTGTGCAACACCGTGGCTGTCTCGAGCCTGTTGCAGGAGTTGGGCTGTCCCTGGGCCAAACATGACTGCAGAGTCGACAGACAGTCTCATCAGAAAGTCCTGGTCGTCCAGCTGGAGCTGGGACTGAGAGCCAAAGATGGCACCGCAACACCCACAAAGAGGCCAAGGCGCTACCTGTAGCGATAGCAGGCTCCTTCGTGAGGGAAGCCAGGTGAGTGGAGGCGGCTGCAGATTGCCTATATCGCTGGGGTCTCCAGAACCTGCCAGGGCTAAAAGAAATCCTGCGAGACTGTTGAAACAGGCTCCCCACCACACACACTGTCACCACACACTAAACCACATACTGTACCAAACCCTGTACCGCACAAAGTACACAAACACTCACTGGAACAAGTGCAGATCAAGTGTCTTAGCCTCCTAAGACCCAAACTCTTTCATGGCATGCATTTTTAATTTCTCTTTGCTATTTCGGTTGAGTAATCATGTGGAAAACTTTTTATTTGGTGTCTGAACACAGCAGCATTTTTCCTGAGTACAAAAACAAAATGAGAAACAACAATTGTGTCCCTTTGAGCAATATGGCTCAATTGAAAGATATTTGAAAGAGCAAAACTGAGTATTGTTATCTTGACAACCCAAAATGTGATGTCCCCATATGTGGACGCCATGTCCTAGGAGGAGAAATATCCACGCGACATGACCTTGGGGGGGTCATTCCCCATACATATGAAAATGTAACAGACTGCAGAGATAGTCTCAATATGATAGAGACCAGAGAGATCATCCAGCTTGTTATCAGCGCTCAGGTCTAAATCTTCTATCTCTGATAGTATAAGAATCCATTAATGTCTATAGAATTGACAGGATCACTGCTGACAGGTTTTTAGAGCAACATATGATCCATCCAGATGATGCTTTTTCAGGTAAGGCCTTGTATATTCCAGCAAGACAATCCTAAACTGCATACTGCATCTGTTACAACAGTATGGCTTTGTAGGTAAAAGAGTCAAGCTTCTGAACTGGCCTGCCTGTAGTTCACGCCTTTCACCAACTGAAAACATTTGGAGCCTCATGAAAAGAAAAATATGACAAACAAGACGCAGAAGTGTTAAACTGTAGCCTGGATCAAAACATAAATGGGACAATTTCCTTCTACCAAAAGTCCAGAACTCAGATCTGATTTCATTTTTCAGATGTTAAAAAATCTGAAAAATGAAATCACAACCCTGTGTTTGTCCCTCTGTCAGCAATGACGCATACATTTAATTTCCATTTTCATGAAGCAGCTGTTGGTTTATAGCATTTATCCCATGAAGGACACATTTTTTTTTATTGTGGCCATTACCTTCAAATGCTCACACATCATTTGGTTGAGTTGAATTTGTGTTAAAAACAATCTGATTTCATAATAGAAGCTTGAGTGAGGGTGAGTAACTATTAAGGATGCAGACTAATAGTTCCAAAGAGTCATTGTACTGATTTACACTGTTAAACATGCTGTAGACAGCTCTTTAACAAATGATATATTACTTATAGTATAGGTATGCAGTATAAAGACACACTGTTTAGCCACACTATTAAATCACACCTTTGCTTTATATACATGTCAGCAGCTCAGACCCAAAGGAGCATGGAAAAAGATTTGATAGGTATCCGGTGTTATTCGACACCATGACTTTGTGGAACCTTTTGTTTGTTTAGGTTTGGGGCCGTGCCTCTGTGAATCAGACATGTTCCTATTCATCCAGCAGATGCAAAGTCACAGCAGAATATTACAAGTCTGAATGTCAGCATAGTGCCTTAGCTTCTTTGTTGTGCGTCCAAGATGTTCTTGAGCAGTTGCCTTCGTACACTGTCATGAGCAGTATTGTCCTGCTTGGGGAGACCACTCCTGCTGGGGGGTGTCCTTACCATGTTTTTGTTCTGTAACATATGATTTGGGTATTACATGTGGTTTTCCAATAGTATATCATAAAATAACTGTAAATAGGACTTTTATATTCTTTTCGAGAACTCAAAGGATATTTTTTCTATACTTTTTGTACATGAGTATTTTTTATGTAACATTCACATTGCAACAGATGCATCTGAGACCAATATGGGGTTAGTATCTTGAATGGAGACGGGAGCACCCAGGAATTGGATCACCAACCTTCCAATCAGTAGATGACTTGCTCCACCTCCTAAGCTACAGCTACTCAGCAGTTTACACCATGAAGCCTAAGCTACTTCCTACTATCGGTTCACCTGGTCTCCTTGGGATTTACTGGAACTATGTCATGAATTTAATATCTAATACTTTAATAATAAAAGGTAGTTTGAACACCCTAACATGAACCTTTTAACTAATGCTGCTTTAATGTTCCCATCCTTTTAGCCAATAAAATGGAGCAAACAGCTGAAATCCATACTTCTACCAGTCCTCCACCATGGCCTACCACCACACTGGTGCTCGTTTCACAGGACTTTGCAGTGGGTGGAATCAGGCTCAGGCCTGGGAATGCACTTACACTTTTAATGAATGTACATGTTACTCTGTACAACTGTGTAACTCACTAGTGTGCTTTTAATAGTCAGACAACAGCAGCGCTCTATAGAATAATCTGTATCTGATTCTGGCCACTACGTTATTTATAGTGAAAACAATACAAATCACCAGATTTACCATTTCAAGACTGGACACACGCACACACACACACACGCACACACACACACACACACACACACACACACACACACACACACACGTTCTCTCTGTCAAGCCAAGTTTTTGCTGAGCATCTATCTATTCATTGATCAAACAGGATGTTGTGGTGGCAGGCTACCAATGAAAATTTGTTGTTTTACAAAAAAGTGATTTAAAGTTTAACTACATTTGTGTGTGAATGTGTGTGTGAATGGGTGGATGATTGTGTATAGTGTAAAGCGCTTTGGGGTCCTTAGGACCAAGTAAAGCGCTATACAAATACAGACCATTTACCATTTACATTTCCGTTTTCTTTAACAAACTGTTAAATTAATGTAACACTAAAACAGACAGGCTGTGTCTAACTACTGTCTGACACATTTCTTGCATATTTTTTTTTAAATTTAACAATAATCAGACCTCACAGAATGATCACTCAGCACTGCAGTTGCACTTAGAGGTTAATAAAGTCAGTCAGCTTTTTGCACTCACGAGTATTGCATTTTAAAAAGTGGCACATTAGAGTGCTTAAAAAATGTATCAGACTGCTGCTTAATATAAGGTTTAGTGCACAGCACTGATAATTACTAAAATAGTTTGCTATGTTTCTGTAATGGCTAATCCACCAGTAAGCACAAGCTTCCTTACACAAGGAAACAAAATTATATTTTTAATGGTAAAATTTAATTATTGTTGTTAACCAAGAATCTTACAATTACAGTTATTTTATTTCAAATTACAGAAATTTTACCTTTAGTGGTTCAATGTCATGCTTCATTGCTGTGTTTATATTCCATCACTCCATCAGTCAGGGTCACAGGCTGACTGATGGAGCCCATCAGGCTGATGGAGCCCATCAGTTTTTACATTTTGAAACTCTACTGATGCAGCAAAGGAAAGTGACACTTTTTTTTATTTTAGAGAGGCGTATTAAAATATTCCAGTTCGTGATTAAAGAAAGTGATATTTTTTCTTTTCTGACACAATAAGTTGTTGAACGAATGTGTCTCATTGAAGTGACACTAGTGAAATACATGTAACCTTTGTGTTTGGTGCCCAACAAAAAGTAGAAAATCAGCTATTTTCTATTAGAATTCAGTTTTGATTCAGCATGTGAGAGTTGAAAATCAGAGCTTAGGCTTCGTTTGTTTCCTTTTACAAAATGCTCTGATGACTTATAGACATTTCTTCCGGTTTAAATCCCTTCACTTCACCAAGAGCTTGCTCACAGGGCATCATTTGAATGTTAAGGTTTTCTCTGTATTATTACCTTACAATGTAAAACACCTTGAGGCAACTGCTCTTGTGATTTGGCACTATATAAATAAAACAGAATTGAACTATAGGAGACTTCAGAAGGCATTATCACAGGCATTTTAACACAGCAACAATCTGAAAAATAATTTCATACTAGAAACAAACCAATTCAAGTTGGATCCATACAGAAGGCAGTTATTCTTGTAGGACTGACAGTTCAGACTGTGTTACTGGGAAATGTTTCTTAATGGTAAATTTGGTTTTCTGTTAAATTGATTCCTTAATTCCTTTCCTATTAACCTCCCGAAGGTTCCTGAAATTGATACTGAACTCTTATCGCTTATAGTGGAGTTGACACTGCAATGGTCTGGTGCTGCTCAGGCAGGCAGAGAGAATGGAAACTTCTTAAGAGGATTCTGGAGCTAAGAGGATTCATTCTTATATTTAGTTCACATGATGCAGTAGATTCATACAGTGAATCTAAAGATGTTTTCTAAAGAATGGCAGACTGTATATTTATGTGATTACAGTGATATGATTACAGTGAAGATGTGTAGGCCAACACATTGAGTCATGTTCGATGACTCTGCCTTGGTATTTGAAGAGAAACTGACAAAGAATCATGTGACAACAGTTATTCAACACCTGAAATTGCTCAGACAGAGATTTGTCAGAACAAATGTCTACAAATCTGAAAAACAAAAACAATCATAAATGTATCCTAATAGAACGTGCTATGCAGCCTATTATCTGTTAAACTGTAGTAACTGTGTACTTTATATTATCAGTGTTGCCATAGTGCAGTCTAAGAACAAAATGATGAAAGGCATTAAAGTTCATTTGTGTTGGTGCAGCAGCTTCAGATGCTTCTGTGAGGGAAAAGCAGATTTCAGAAACTTGTGTTGACCGTCACTGATTATCTCCACCTAAAATATGCATAGATTTACACAGAGCAACTGTCATGGTCCCTGAGTCTGGGGCCCTTGGTTTTCTGGTTTTCTCTTAGCTCATCAATTCTTTTTAGGTTTTGAGAAGTGATTAACATTCATGTTCTGTGTTATTTTATCGTTTTCTTTGGGGTGTTATTTTGTATCTTTGTGCTTGTGAGTTTTGTTATTTTCTGACGCTTGTTACTGCCTTCTTTTCATTTTTCCTGTAGTTCTTAGTTTAGCTGTAGATGACTTTATTGATCTATCTCTCAGTCAATCAAAGACACGTACTGAGATATGGTTAATGTTGTAGAATGGAGGATAAACTTTTCTTAAACTGTAGTTTTGGTACCAAACCTTACTACACTGTGACGGGAACCTGAAGAGAGGACCCAAAGGCACCTCTGCCTAAGCCCCAATACAGGAAACCACAGCACGTGTTTAGATGTGCTATATCCATGTTCTCAGGAAAGCAACTGAAACTGTAAGGCAGACCTACACAATATCTGGCAAGTGTTTAAATGCTGTGTAAGAACCGTGTAAATATATAACTTATACTATGAATAAGATGCCTTTGTGTAATGTGTAAGTGTAAAATGAATGGTGCATGGTGGTCAACTGTGAAAACTTTGTATGAATGAATAAGATCTAGGCTCACATTTTAAACAGCCACGCAGACACTATCTTTATAATCTCAGTATCAGACTCAATTAGCAACACATTTGAGCCAATCGTCTTTGACAAACTGATCCCAGTGGTATGTTAGACAGTTGGCTGTGATAGTGTCTGATTCTTTTCTTCCAGCTCTGTTGATCCTTCATACCCTGTACTTTAAAAAGTTTCAGATATCAGTATAATTAAATAATTTATTCTGCAAATGCCTACTCATGGTATAGACAGTTGACGATAACTAAAAAAGTCAAAAAGTCTTAAAAGGTGTTAGTTTACTTGATCTTGGAAGCATGATGCAGAGATAGACCGAGGATTTCGGTAAAACTTTGATTCTACGGTAATAAATTTTTTGATCTTTACACAGGTCTCCCAATAACTGTATATAAAATCTGATGGGTGACACTTTTTGCACTTTGCACCTTTCATACATAAAAACACACCACTGATTCAGTGACTAGTTAGAATGTAACAATTTTAATCGCAAAGGTATTCTGTAAACTGTAGCGATGGAGCGCACACATGGAACAGTGTGACCCTGTTTATTAACTGACGGGTGTGTGTAACTACGTCAGCTATGAACATTCTTTGCTTCAGGTTACAACCTGAGAACAAACCTGAATAGATTTTGTCTCTAGTGAAATAAGAAAAGCCACACCGCTGTTTGCCAGTGAAGAATAAAGAGCTAACAGAATGAAGTTGTGTTGGTCTGGACATACAGTATAGTATGTGGTGCCTCTGGCGGTTAATGATCCTCCAGCCTACTTCCAAACCAGGAAGTGAGGTGAGAAGGGAAGACAAAACAGCACTGGGCCCCAGCAACGTCTCGGCAAAGTGGCTGCCCTTGGCAACACCAAGGCGGTCTGTGCCAGTTTTAGCCCACTTCTGTCCCTGGGCTTCTTTGAGCCCAGAAGAATGTCAGGGGGGAGATTTGGAAAGCTTCCCTCAGTTCAGGATGAATGGCTGTCCCCCGCACTCTCTCCCATCCCCTTCAACCTTCCTCCTCTACTCTGAGGGGAGAAGCAGAAAACTGTGGCAGGCTTCAGTTGGAGTGCTGCCTTCTTCTCCTCACTACATCCAATGGTGAGGGCTCTATCACTACCATCATCCAATCATTTCATTCCATCAAAGTATTTCTCCTGAAGGACACAGTCACTACTTGTGACTCATTTTTAGGTTTTCATCATTATCCCTCTTTGTAATAGTAACACTGCACTCAGAAAGTTCATTTCTGGCATCTGGAGTAAAACTAGATGCCCTAAAAGATGACAGAACGTGTGAGAAATGCACATATTTAGGTTATCATCACACAAATCTGGATTAGTTATAAAACTGATCTCTTATATTTGTAAAATAAATATTGCCAATACAAATTACTTCACAGGATTAGTGGGCTTGGGTACTTTCTATCCAGTGGATGCATCAGAGCAACTTGGAGTTAATATTTTGCCCAAGGAATCTTGGTACGCAGACTGGAACAACCAGGAATTTAAACACCAACCTTCCACCTAATAGATGAGCTATGCTACCTCCTGAGTTATAGCCAACCCAAGTAAGACCCATCCTTCCATTGATTTTCTTTTGCTTATCTGGGTCTAGGTCTCAGCAGCAGCAGCCTAAGAACAGACTCCCAGACGTCCTATAGTCGCTTAGTTGTTCTGTCCCTTTTTGGTCACTACCCCGAGTCTGTGACCATAGGTGAGGGTAGGGACGTAGATCGACCAGAAAATCAAGAGCTTCGCTTTTGTGATCAGCTCTCTTTTCACCGTGACAGACCAATATAGTCCCCGAATCACTGCAGATGCCACCCCAAACTGTCTGTCAATCTTCCCACCCTTCTCCCCTTACTCATGGACAAGAACCTGAGATATTTAAACTCCTCCTGTAGGGGCAGCAACTCATCCCTGATCCAGCCTTTTCTGGATGAGGACCATGGCCTCAGATTTTGAGGTGCTAATTCTCATTCCCACAGCTTCACAGTCAGCTGCAAACCTCTCCAGTGCGTGCTGGAAGCCACCACCTGATGAAGCGAACAAAATCAAATCATCTGCAAAAGGGAGAGATGTGATTCTGAAGATACCACTTTGTGGTTTTTAATAAATGTGGGCAGGTTTTGGAAATGTGAGATGTTCTAAGATCTTCTGCTTAAGGGGAGATGGATGCCATCTGTCCTTATAACATCTGGTTTTTCCCATAAAATATTCCAGTTATCTGTCAAGCCCATTATTGGACACTCGGAAAGACAGCAGTTTAAGGAGAACATGTAGCTAAGTGTGTCACTATTGGTCCAGCTGGGGAGGAGACCAGCTTTAAATCTATAAAGTCACAACTCTCACTTTGGATATAAACAGAAGGATGGAGAGTGTGCTGAGCAGTAAAATAAATATGTGATTTTTTTTTACTGCTCTGTGTGCTTGTGGTGATGAAGTTACCAAATTAGCGATCATTTGGAGAAATATTGACTTATATTTGCAGCAAGAGTTCTGCAATTTATGGTTATATTTTTTGTATTCTTTATGGATCTCTGTCACCTGTTCTACTAATAAAGTCTCTGACTGGAGTTGGCAGTACTCAGTTAATCCATTTTGTGTAGAAGAAGAGTCAAAAGGCATGTCAAATAACCCCTTTCATGCATATGCACACAGAGCCTGGAGCAGAAATAATGAGTTAGGAAAGTCTATAACGACTGTTATAATAAGTAATAAATCAGTAATAAATCAGTAATAAATCAGTATCTCCAACTGGGGTTTTAGGGTTTGTCAGGGAAATTAATGCAAAGAAAGCCTGGCTATGCTGAACTTGCTTCATGGTATATCGTACCAGGTTCATCTTTGAACCTTCCTCTGGACAAGGACTGATGTTTAGCTATGTGATCCTGTTCATCACATGAGAGAAAACTTATCAACACAATGATAAAACTGAAAAAGGTATGGCCCACTGAAACATCACACACACATTTAATGGGATCAACAAAGCTGTTGTCATTCAGCTGAATGTAAAGGCTTGATTTGACTTTTCTTGGACTAATTTGGGATCAAAGTGTAAAGGGAAAGCGTGTGTCTTGATGTATGATCACCAACTCTTGTAGTAAATGAGTTCCGAACATTCAAATGATTGATCCAACAGAGAAGTGCAGGATGAAACCAGTGTTAAAAGAAGCAGTGCAATGATTAAAAAGTTAGACAGACAAAATCTGAACAACAACAAGACTTGCTATAAGTAGAAGAACAGACAGTAACAAACAGCCATACCCATTAACTGTCTTGTCCTGTGAACATGTGTGGACTTATGGGTGTGTAAAGAGTAACCTCCTGCAGGCAGCACTTGGTTCACACATTAAAGAAAACAGAAATGACATCATGGAGAGACAGAAAACTGGAAATCGCTGACGAAAATAGTTCATGTCAGGTCAGAAGATCTGTGGAACGCAAGTCCTTCCTCTTCTTAAGCGACCGTGCCAGTTTTTTCATCGCATTGCAGAGATTTAAAGCTTCTGCTTTTTTTTTTTTTTACATGAGACTGATTTGTTTGGCAGTTTTTATGTTTAGCATTTATTAATTCAACAAAATGACATTGTAAATATCTACAAAAAACGTAACAGCAGTTGATGAAAGGCTGGAGGACAGCATTAGTCATTGTCATGTTTGTACCTGCTCCGGATGATTATTCCTGCTTTAAAAGTTTGTTTTGAGGGGAGGTTTTACATTCCTAATAACATTACACTGACTGACACATGCGCTTGCTAACCAAGAAGCTTGCTAACCTAGCTACACAAAACATGTGTAGCTAAGGTCTGTATTCTAATAGCAGTAGATGTATAAAGTTATGCGAGGGTAATGACAATTAACATAACCTCATTCAGCTTTGACTTCACTGCTCTCATGCCCACTACCATCTTCTGAGAAACACACACACACACACACACACACACACACACACCCACAACAGGGACTTTTCTGTACTGCGCAAATAAAGTTGTTTCCATAAATTATGCAACAGGTCTGGAAACATTGTGCTCACATCAAATACGAGCCACAGACTAGAGGGTCCCCCCACAGAGCTGCTGCAATTTATTGCTGCAGTATAGAAATGTTTACATGGTCGTGGTGACTGAAGAGGATCTGCAGAAACAGAAAATACAAAAAATAGACACAAAGCCATCAACTGGTGGCCGGACTTGTCCAAACATAACAAGGATTAATACTTACTAGCTAATGATGGTGGTTTTTATTAAATAGCATGAAATGTTTTCATTCAGCTCAAATAACAGTGCTAATGACAGAAACTGACTGTAAGCACAGATTTATTAAAATAGTCTATGTTCACCTTTCTCTGCTGCCACTGCTTCAAATTGGAGTGATTCTTCTTTGAATCTATGTCGTGCATGTCATGTACTGTTATTCCTCCCTGTACCTGAGGCACTATTTCAGCCTAATAACTACCAATCGATGTGTCTCTGCTGCTTTGCCAGAGCAATCACTTTGACTGAGCTAATGTTGAAAAAGCACAGAGAGGAATGACTGTTCCAAACAAGCAGAAAGTCTCATTTTAGTACAATGTGCCAATTTTAGACTGGATCATGTCTAAATTGTGTGTATCTATGTTTGTGTGTGAGCAGAATTTGATCTTCGAAATCTAATCACGATGCGTGTGTGTGCATGTGGAGTAAGCAGTGAATAAGCATTTTCTGCAGAGCCATCCTTAGCATCTCCGTATCATTATGGGTGCAGCTGTTTCTGCTGTATCCCATTAACTGTGTATGAATCACTACTGATGGTCAAGGACTCTTTAGTACCTATTATCATTCAGCTTTTAAGCAGGGACAGATACATTTCACTGCAACAGAGATGGTGATGATATAGCAGTATGAAGACATGGACTTATCTATCTATCTGGTGATGATGCAGCAGTATGAAGACGTGGACTTATCTATCTATCTATCTATCTATCTATCTGTATACTTATATATATATATATATATATATATATATATATATATATATATATATATGTATAATTTTTTTTGCTATGACAAACACTGAGCATCGGCCTCAGTAAAACTGCACTAGGTTAATATAACAGAACAAGAACTGGGACATTTGTTGTCTTATCTGTTTTCTGATGATTCTGAGGAGAAAAAAAGGAGCATTTTTGTGAAACCGTGACCAGAAGCATACGAAAGGTCCTGTATGTCAAAAGAATTCTTTGACATATTAATTTTCATCATTCCGTCATCCTGTTTTCATCACCAGATTGTGGACAATGGCGATGGTGTATAATATTGGTAATCGAGGGAAATGATCGTGAAGGACCTTCCAGTTTTATGAAATCTACTGAGTAACTGCAGTATTTTCATGGACTGGCCTTCCCTTAAAAAAAACCCAACCTCCTCAGGATGGCAGTGTACATCGCTCCGAAACCAGTCAGCATTAATGGTGCCTACACAGAAGTGCAGGTTACCCGTGGAATCTGCATTAATGTGCTTCTCTAAAATAAACTGTATTCTCCATGGAATTCATGTAAACTGAAACTAACGCCTTTAAGTTTAAGTTAATTTCAGATAAAAACATAAATGCTGGAAAAACTCAGTAACAACAACAGAGGAGTGGGTCCACCTACAACGCAGATTGCAACACATGCACCAGTCATAGCAGAGACATCAAAAAATGTCAGTGTGTATGTTGCATGTACACATTAAAGCACTAGCAATGAATAGATGAAAAATGCAGAAAATATTAATGTGAATTGTGCTTAGATGCAATTTCTTTTCTGCAGAAATTGCAGAATCTCTTTTTCTGCAGCTGCCTTATTTACACTGGCACAATATTGTGGTGCAAACTGTAAAAAGTGATCTGTTCCAGGAAGCCGCTCTGCCAAGTTATCTGAAAACCCCTCATATCTAGATCACAGAGCTGTTCCTGGTTGCACTGATTTGCTTCCTGGAAACCCCCACCCCCACCCCGCCTTTAGACATCTTAAGATAATGCTCAGTAATTTCAGTCAGTTTTTTATCTTTCATATCCAGAACAAAAGCAAATACTCATTCATGTAAACAAGGTTAAATTCAGCTTTGAGCCATGAAAGGTGACAACATCTGGCCTTTTACAGACAAAAGTAAAACAAAGCAACAACAAATGACTTAATAAAATCTTAATAACATCTTTAAGTTTAAGAAAGAATTCCTGCAAGAGCTGTAAGACTAATGTCGCTCATGTATTTGTGCACTAAGTCCAAAACTAATCACACATCCTGACGCTCATGGAAAACAATATGCATTCAGTATGCATGAATGAATAAAATTGTAATTGCCAAATTGTAGCATGAGTAATCTGCCCGCGAGTGAAAGTGCGGCTTCCTGTTCACCTGCAAGCCTGCGTAAGTACACATCCACTCTGTGCGACTGTGACTCCCCTGCCTTCACTGGATGTTTCTGCTGTGTGCAAACAGACTCAGCTCAGAGGGGCAGGGTGTGGATGGATTGCAGCTTTTGCCTGCTGGGTGATCCTGGTGCTGCTGAGCTGAACTCCTGCTGTAAAGCAACAGGCAAACAGCACAACAAAGCTGCTGCTTCTCCGGGGACATTATTAGAGATGTTGTTCTACAGGAACATCAGGAGGAGGCAGATAACATAAACACACATCCACACATACTGTACAAGCACTTGTTTTGTTTTTTGTTTTTTCTTAAAGAGTATTGGTATTTCTGTAGTACATAGCATTCCAAAAACTAATAACAGTAGCAAAACAGTGCAATTAACCCTTATAAGTAGAAAAAATGCCTCCAAAGTGAGTGTAGTTTAAACTGGCAAACTAGTGTAATCCTGTTAGTACAATAGCAGCTTTCAATTTATTGTTTTGGTGTTGAGGAGCTACAGCTTTATGTTTCCTTTCTGTGTTGCAACACTTGTAAACAGCAGCTGCTGCCTTCAACAACAAGCCTGCTGTACACTACCTTCTGAATGACAGGAGGAAAGCAGAACCATTAAACATTATTTCTTAACATTTTAACTTTGTTGAACTGGCAGGTCTGTGTACTGACAAGAGACCAAAAAGGTTATCTGATATAAATTTACATTTCAGGTCACTTATAATAGCCTATTAGAGCAGTTTGGCTTCTACTAATGGGGATTAGTGTTACATAAAAGAGGCCCAAAGATGGAGCCTTGCGGAACTCCACAGGTGAGCTTAGAAACTTTGTTCAACATATCTCTGTTTCAGGGCTGTGGACCAAAGTCACAAATCTTGAAAGGACACTTGTTTTTCTTGAGACCTAACATCTTTTTTTCCCCTTTTTATTAGGCTATCAGTCATGTATGTAGATAGTTCATTACATGTGAATCTTTTCAGAATGTACATTCGTCCTCCCCACCATCACCAAGTGCTTGCTGATAACAGTGAAATTGTTGGGGTTCTCTCTCTAATGTTACACTGTTGTTGTGAAGTGATACATTAATATAACTGAACCGAAGCCCACTTGAAATGAAATTGGCCCACAAATAAAATGAGTTGTCTACCTTTTTTTTTTTTACTCATTACAGGTTTTAAAATAAATATTGTAGTAGTATCATAATAATGATGCAGTACTCTATATATTTTTAAATAATGTGGGGTTTTGTGTCATCTTTACACATTTTACAACCATATCAGTTCTAACCGTTCCTGCTTTAGGTCACATTGGTGACATTTCAAAACTTTCACTTATGCAAGCTGTCCTTTCCATGGTGGTGGATCAGTGACTAAATTTGCCCCAGATTGGTCAGACTCATACAGACCGTACTCATACCCCTGCCAGCCCATTCATTGAGAAATCAAGCTCTACTGTTAAACTAAAACTGCAGTCTCCGCGCGGTGGTAGTAAATTAGTGGCTTGTGGAAGAGACTGGCACGGCATGGGCACACACTGGGTAGAGCTTGTGGGGGGGCTTGTGCGCAATGGAAACCAGAGGGGTGGAAGGTCGGTAATGGAGGGGAGGGAGGTAAAGGTGGGGCGGGGGTCTATATCGACTATCCAGATTGTGGAAGGAGGGCCCGCCTAGTGGCTTCCTGGCCCCCTGCACCGTGCGGGTGTATTATAGATGCGCATCCAGGCAGCCGGGCGGCGTGGGGCACTGCATGTGTACAATGTAACGGGCAGACTGGAGCCGCACAGAGGGCAGGGCTTAACCATTAACTAACATTAACCATTAAATCAGCTGTGCAGAGCCGGTACCGCACATAAGGCGTGCGTACCGGCTTCCACGCCTCACAAGCCTGAGCGCGTTAACAAGAGGTGGAGGATAAATTCAGCCGGGCACACGGAGTCCCTGTACTCATACAGATCATCACTCCGGTCTGTCCGCCCCTCACACCGAGGACCGCTGGCACTCAGAGGTAAGCACCCGTGAGCTTTTTATGTATGTATTTATTTTTACATTACTTATTTTAATGTGCACATTTCTACCGGGATGTGTCATTCGAGACTCAAACTGCAAAGCCGCAACTTGTACCTCAGCTATGGTGATGGTGAAGAATGATTACTTTTTTTCTCTTTTTTAGGGGGGGACACAATTTTTCACGAGTTTAACACTCGTGGTTACAGTGGCAGTGACATGGGCTCCAGCCCGGCGATGGAACAGAGAGCCCTCTGCCCTCGTTTAAATGAGAAGCAGAACAGAATAGCAGGGCTCGTCTATTCAGCCCTGACCAGGGGAGCACTAATTTACGCCTTTGCCATGTTGGGTTCGGGTGGTGTTGGTCCTGACTACTAAGCAGAGGATTGTTTGAGCCGGGAAAGTCCGTGCGGATGTCGCAACTTGCAGTCAGAGGAAAGCTGCTTCAAGTCAGCAGCAGCAACACTGGAAGGTAAAAGAAAGGCCTTCAGAGTAAAAGCTGCTTTATTGTGTGAAGTAAAAACGGGTGGACCGTGACCTGATCTCACCAAGGATCGCGTCATAGATTGGTGATGGTATTTTTTCAACAGGCTTCATCACCACACTGAGTTGAATAATACAGCAGTTTATGTCAGTAGCTGACATTATTGTTTTAATTAAAGCAGCACTGAATGCTTTGCTTTACCTGCTGCTTATTTCTGTTGATACAAGTAGTTCATGTCGGTGTGAATGACTTACCATGTGTGTCCACGCTCGGTACTTGACTGCAGTGAGGTTGTTTCTGATGTGTGAAGGGGATCTCTGTTGTGTTACTGTTTGTTACACTCCTGTCTGCTGCAGTGAGTTTAAGAGTTGGGGGGTTTAAGCTGACGGCACTCTGGGCTCACGGGTAAAGTGAGGGGTGTTTTTTACTTTGAAAATCGTGACAGTGGTTGTTGTTGCGCTGCTGTGGTTGGAAGCTGTGCTTGCAGAGGATGTGCGCAGCGCCTCTGTTAATGGTGGAATATTTTTAGCCACCGGGAGGAAATTTGGCGCTGGATGAAACTGTTTTTAAACTCACTGTTGGGCTCTGCTCAGCACTGCTGTAATGGAGGGGAGAGCAAACAATTGTTTGGGGCTATACTAATCTATTAGTAGGGCTGACGGGGCATTTGTGGTACCCACGGTGAAGTTAGTGCCTAACAGTGATTTTCTGTCCTCTTTATTTATTTTAACATCTGAATATGACGAGCTGTAAAATCCAAGCCTAAACACCACCGCACAATGTCTCTGTCCTCCCACTAGTTAGATCTGAATGTTGGTTTGTAACTTTTTGAATTTTTTGATTTATGAATATTTTGATCAGAGCAGTAAAAGCTGCCCTGCTACTTAGAGATTTTTGGAAATAGACGTGGAGTACTGCTGGAAAATGATTTTATTTAAGACTGAATAATTAATGATATTCATTCTTTCCCCAGGTGACGGTCCACTCTGGTTGGAGAGATACTTTTCCACTGTTGGTAATTCAATCCTCATACTGAGACCTTTAAATATCACATTTGAAAACTGTCCAGCGGCCACGTGGTGTAAAGTGAGACGTTTGGAGCCCTGTGCAGCGACCAGTCTCACATGGACAGCAGACTGACAGCATGACCGGTGCCACTGCAGGTCTCTGATTTACATATTTTTCCAGCTTGTACTGAACTGCAAAGGACTGTTTGCAGCTGACTGCAGGGGATTTCTGTGGTGAGTCCCCTCCCTGTTGTTTTCTATCCTTTTCTATGTTGAACCAGTATGTCTTCTGTTTTTTGCCGGCCTAACCTGAGCACCTTGCAGTGAATGGAGAACATACTGGTTCTGCTCCCGAAGCACCGACAGGAACACAGGCTTTGCAGACGCACGGCTGCATGTGCCTCGCTGCAGGTTTTTTCTGGCAGAGTGTTTTTCTCCCAGTCTTTATGACCGACCTCCACACCTTGTCGGCCTCTTTAATGGGATAAATCAGTTGGACTGATCAGGTTCAAAACCAGATCCGGTGGTCAGTTCTGACTTTCCCACAAAACCGTTAGGCTGAGGCACGCTGACCTTTTCTTATCAAGCCCACTGTCTTCAAAGGCTTCCGCATGGTACTTTGGTCGAAAGAACAAGAAAAGCTCCCCGACATCGACATGTCCTCTGGGGCCATTGAGATGAAGAAGGAGGGAGGCCCCCTCACTTCGGCCTTCCTCAACTCCAACTGCACCGTCCACCCGGTGATCCTGACCAAGGGTCCCGAAGAAGTGAGCCCGGTGACCGGGGATGAGTTTGAGCTCACCGAGGTCACATCTTTCCCCGAGCGAGTGAATGAGACTGGGGAGAACGACGAGAGGTCGGAGATTGTGGTGGCCATGGACTGTCGGGCCAATGCCAAAGGTCAGCGAGAGGAGGATGCTTTGCTGGAGAATGCAAGCCAGAGCAACGAGAGTGATGACACCAGCACCGATCAGAGCCCCGAACCAACAGCACCCCTCAAGGAGACCTCCTTTTCCATCGGACTGCAGGTGGTCTTCCCCTTCTTGCTGGCCGGGTTCGGGACGGTGGCAGCAGGGATGGTGCTAGACATTGTCCAGGTGAGTGAGATTTCTTACACAACGTAATTGGCAACTCAGAATAAAGAACCCAGGCTGGTTAATCCTGTGTTGTCTACTCTTTAAAAAGTTTTTGTTTTGTTTTTTGCATTGACAGGGGTTTGGCTGTTGGAACTTGCAAAAAGTCTGGTGTCAATGCACAACCCCAACTTTTCCTCGCAGGCATTTACATTTCATTTCACAGCTGTTCTAAGCAGATCCACTGCACCAAGCAGGCCATGTGTAGTCACACTTACGGGATAGGCTCGCCCGTGAAACATTTGAATGACTAGTGCACCAAGGCCGGTTTGCCTTGGCGTGTGTCAGTCATCGTGCTGGTGGCCTATCTGGTTGCCTGCCTTTGAGGATGTGTGTATGGGGCGGTTATCAGACACCATGGGGGTATTTACATAAGATTTTCTCCTCAGCGGCTGGGCTGACTGTCCCTGTGGCTGGCGCATACTGGTACACACTGGTGTGTCTTCTAACGAGTCAACACACACACCTCTTTTCAAAATCTCACATAAAGTACAAGAAACAATAGACGGTATTTGCATAGCAGTGCATAGCAATGGAGCTATATGATCCACTTGGCCTTTAAAGGAGAATAGGACTTGATTTCCTGATGAGTCACTGCCTTTGCTCTGAGAGGATCCAAGTGTGCTCTGTAGAAATGTCATTTTGACAGGTCATATATTTATTTGAAGTCTGCTTGGAATGCAGATAAAGCCGGCCGTGTCAGTCCGCCAGGTCTGGGCAAACTGTGTGCACACACGCTGATGCCAACATGGTGGACCCCAGAAACTCAGAACAGACAGGAGGGGGGAGGCGGGGGAATAAGTTTACTTTCTTTGAGCACCTGAAATGGCAGCGTACTACAACTGAGCTAGAGTCGGAGTAAAAACAAAATACAATTCAGCACCAAGGCCTCTATTACCATGTGGTTAGGTATCCTCGCTAAACCAGGAATGCAGAGGTTTGAGGTCAAAAAAGTTTTCATGCTGCCTCAACTTAGGCACCATGCTGCTGCGTTCTCTTTAATTTCCAAAACACTCAGTGCACCATTCTTTCAGAGGTGTGACTGGAAACAAGCTCACACAGAAGGTAGAGGGCCGTATCCCTCCCTGCTGGTCTAGCACTCTTGTACCTGAGAGTAAATAGCTGAAAGAAATGGCTGCAGTAAGATGCGAGGCTTCTTACTGCAGTTCCATTGAGGTCGGCTGAGCATCCAGCAGGTCGTCTGGCTGCCTAATTCCCCCCGTGACACCATGAAACGCTAACTCAGCTAATCCCCCCTGTCCTTGCAGGAAGGTAGTTGTCTAACTCTATCTCACTCTCTCTCTCTCTCTCTCGTTGGGACTGCAGTTGATCCTCGGCTATAAGTGAGCATAACTTTCTGAGGTCACGTGCTTAGGGTTAGGTCGAGCCCCAAGACCTAATGTATATGAAGCTGATGAAAAAGTAGATGTAGTTTCTCGTGTTGGAAAACTCTTTTTTTTTTTTTTTTTTGTCTCCTGATTGCCAAAACGTGAATAGAACAAGTTTTAACTTGATGCTAAAACACGAGGCAGGTCTGTTTTCTTGCTGCACTGATCTTTATTTGTCTCGCTAAATAAGGAGCTAATTTATGCAGACAAGTAAAGCACAGATCTTTATTTGATTATCAGATAAGATAAAGTGATCCAGGAGAACTTAACTAGCTCGCCTGAGTTCAGAAGTTTCTCTCTATGGATAAAATTCAAAGTCATTTGGGTCTTGCTGTTCTTGTGTTTCTTGGATTGTTCTCAAATTAGACAGAATTATTTGTTTGTTCTTTTGGTTCATTTGTTTACCCCTTATTTCTCCTGGAGGTTAGAATAAAAAGGTCAGGACTCAGTAATCTCCAGTTCCAAAGATGATATATTGGTTATGAGACAAAGAAAACACTATAGCCAGTAGCAAGCTTTTCTTCTGGGATGCCTGAACCTTTAGTTAATGTGTCTGCCTGGCCTGAGTTTAAAAGCTGTGGTTTGGACACTTGTATACTCGACTTTCTGTGTCACTTTCTATATTGGCTCTTTGACCTCTTAAATCCTGGTCACTTTGACCATCTACCACACACGCACAGAGTTTTCTGGCCTTTTTCCCTCACAAGGTTGGCCCAGAAAGGATTGTCCAACTGGTATAGAGGAGTGAGACGTCTGCATAGTTGTGCTTAGTGACTTGGCAGGCAAATGACCTAAAACTGTCAGTCTCTCATAGGCAGGGCTGGGAACCCAGGACTGACCTGCTCAGTTGGACTGAAGGTTACGTGTGGTTTGGAAAGGTCACGCAGTGCTAGTTTTCTTGGGGATGTCGGAGTCCAAGGCCAAATTGGTGATTTTTGTTATTTTGAAACACACGCACACTTACTCACAGTCACATAAGATTTCATCATTTGAGCAATCAATCTACAAACAAAAAGCTGAAAAAAGACAAAAGCAAATATGCGTGTCCAGTGTTGTATGTTATGATAATCATCCGCGTGTGTTTGTCTGCCTCAGAGTTAGCTGTCTGGCCTGGTGTGCGGTGTCTGTAGACTGAAACACCAAAAAAGAGGAAAAAGAATAGAACACAGCTTCAGCCTCAAAGACACACGGTCTAAAAATACAGCAACCAGTAAACAGGAAATCATAGTCCACACAAAGGTTTAACTCTGGCCAAGCCTTCACTACCCACCAGATACCATTTTGGTCCAACCACATCCACTTGCTTGGTTTTCACACAGGAGTCACTTTCAAACCAGAACGTGGGCTTAATTCCCTCAAACTGCATCGTCTCTTCAGCTTCTAGCTTCATACCCAGACTTTGGTTTCCATAGCTTAATTAGACACTACTTAAATTCACACCACACTACGCTATTTTTCTATTTTTTCCAGAATTTGTCTGAACAAAATCACCAAAATCTTAAAAATCACAATTTAATAACCCCATGTAAGCATATGTGTCTAAACTTCTGCCCTCCCTATTGCAGTGACTGACTGCTTGTTATGAGTAGTTGTTTTATTTTGGTGACTTCTGCTTGTAATGTTGATGACGTGACGGTCATTAACAATGTTATCAGCTCGCAGCTCTTAAAACGTGACCATATCCCAGATAGCTGCTTGGTTAGGATGTGAGTGATAGGGATGGACAGGATTAGTGGGTTAGAGTGCTTTTGTGTTGCCCCATGCTCTGATTGATCTTTCACAGTGTGAAAGATCCTGAGGAACCTTTGATCCTAGGCTGCTTATTTGCTCCCCCCCTCATCACAGAGTTCAGGCTTTCCACCCCAGCCCTTCTTATCTGGTCCCAAACAATTCAGTTCAGTTCAGTTTTATTGATATGGCACCATATCCCAACATTACCAGCCTCAAGTCACTTTGTATCGTAAGGCAAAGTCTCCACAATAATAGACAGGAAACCCCAGCAATCATACAAGCCTGTATGAGCAGCAAACTCCCTTCATAACAGGAAGAAACCTCCAGCAGAACCAGGCTCAGGCCTGCGAAAGCATTATCTAGGTTGCCGACTTGAACTGTGGGGACTGTGTTTGATTTTCCTTTCAAAATTCATAGAAATCTAAAAAGAGGTAAATTGCCATGTGATGATAGCTGATGGTTTTGAGATGGAGTTTTGACTTTCTTTTGCTCCCCACTTGGACTCTTTCCATTCATGCAGCCAAAACCTGCTCGGTAAAACTACATATAGACTACAGATTCTTCTGGTAGCTTGCCCTACATATTCTTCTTATCTAAATGCAGATATTAGTTTATACAGATAAACTAGACCCTGACTGTACCATCCATGCTGCAGCAACAGAAAAACGAAACAGACACCACCTGCTGTAGTGTCTGTGACGCTGCTGGAGTTGCGTTGACATTGCATGCCATCGGGGTTCGGCGTCCCGCTCAACACAGCAAGTACAATTATCACAAATAAAATAAAAGGTCACGTTTCTCAACTGGGCATCCCGACCCTTGCGGGGCTTGCATACCAGAGCTCCTATAGGTCTGTACACAGAGGTACTGCAGTTCTCCAGTCGAGTTCTTAGAAGCGAGGAGGGAGGGTTTGTTTGGCTCCGAGCCAGCGTTCCATGGAGACAACAACATATATCACCACAGGGGAGGCAAAGAGGAAGATAGGCCAGTGAGACAGAAGGAAAGCTTGAAAACATACAGCTATGAAAGAAGAGAGAAGTGCTCACAAGGCTGTCGGGTTGGCAGAGGGCAGTGAGCCAAGCTGAGAGGCTGGTTGTTGGAAATGAGCTCTGCTTGGCTTAACGACAGCTAAAGGGATAGGCAGAAGGAGTTCAACCACCACCTCTAAAGACAACACGAGCGTACGAGTGTAGGCGACACTCCTTATCAGTGCTGTACATCTGGTGGAAGCAACCTAGCGAGCACACACATTAGACCTCTGTGTGAGAAATGCAGGCCAGCAGTGTTGTCTTGTAGCTTCAGCATCTGTTTTCCCCTCTTTCTTTTCTGCTCGGTGTCAGCCTCAGTGAATATTGATTCCACTCGGGTTAGACTGGACTGTAAGTGCTGGGGGCCAGTGGGACCGGCACCTATGATAAGCACTTTGACTGGAGATAAATCGATGGCCTTAGCTTCAGCAATAGCTTTGTTTCTGGCCACAGTAGACTGCAAATCTGCTATCGCTGCATGAAGTCTAATGGAGGGAGAAGTTCGCAGAGGGAGTTACAGGGAACCCACCTCTCGAGGACTGGCCAGCAGCCAGGGACCAGGTTATCGAAGGTCAGGCCTAATAATACTAGCTGTAAATGTAATTTCAGACCATCTACTGGATACACAGCTGAGCAGTCTTGTTCCCTTACTCGTTCCCTTATTTGTGGCTCTGTCCAGCTTGTCCACTACCTTCAAAGCTGATTTAGATAGATGAGCTGCTGGCTGACTTTCTCGGAGTAGTGTGTACAGCAAAATGTAGCTTTTTTTATGCTGCGGTAAGAGCTGAGCAAGCAAGCGCACCCCTGGCAATGAATGACCAGATGCTGAAGCACTAAAGTAGGCACAAGTAATATCAAACTATTTTTTTCTATGGTACATGATGCACTGGGCTTTGGCTTTACTCTATTAATTCAGTCGGATGTTTTGTACACTCATGTTGTGTTATGTGTCACAGAGGGTCCCCATGAGGAGGGCAGAGCACTGAGAAATATTTTGCTTTTCCTTATTTTCTATCTTATGCATACTATATAATAGATTACAGTGGTGCTCATATTAAACATGGGCAAAGTTTCAGATAATCAGAGTACCATATGTACAAGTAATCCTATAAGCCATAACAGTGTTCAGGTTTAGCATTTGCTTGATGATATCAATGAGATTGGGTATCTTTAACCAATGAGAGGAGAGTTGGCTTAGGTGTGAGGGAGCTAAAACGACTTGTTTCAGACATTGATTGAACTGGAAATTAACATAATGCTTTGCCTTTAAGAGTTGCTAATCATCTAGTTCACTTGGCTTCTAAATATTCAGTCCCATCTATCTTACTGATGCTGTTTAGCTGCGCCGTGTTTCCATTTGTGTGGCACTGGATGGTAAAACGGCCGTGTGGAGAACAAGATCTGGTTCCGCCCATCAAAAAATATTCAGTTCAATTCGGTTTTATTTATATAGCGCCAAATCACAACAACAGTCGCCTCAAGGCGCTTTATATTGCACAGTAGATTGTACAATAATAGATACAGAGAAAAACCCAACAATTATATGACCCCCTATGAGTAAGCACTTTGGCGACAGTGGGAAGGAAAAACTCTCTTTTAACAGGAAGAAACCTCCGGCAGAACCAGGCTCAGGGAGGGGCGGGGCCATCTGCTGCGACCGGTTGGGGTGAAAGAATACCGAGATTGCAGTCTGCTTTTATTCTGGAATATCTTGTACAGTACAGATTTTGATATAAATATAAATGTGTATAGTATTATGATTACACAGAGACATGAGACAGTCCCTGTGTTTACGCTACAGGAGATGGTGGGTAAAGGTGATAGAGAAGGAAAACAGAATGCAAGCTAAAGTAGGAGAGTGATCAATCATTTCAGCTTTATGTTTTACTGCCCTTGTTCTTGTTAAGAGGGAGCTGGCATGATACATAGTGTGAAAGGTCTATAGAGGCAGACTTTCTGCTCTTTAATGCAGGAGTTGTTTCACCTCTAAATCAATATTAAAGGTTGCACAGACTCAGAGACAGTCTGCTCCGAACTGCAGCTAACCTCTATCTATGCGGGTGACAGCATTCTGTGTGTCTGTGAACCTGTTTCAGTATGGCAGAGTGTGCGCTCTGTTAATGTTGTGGTGCTGATAATAATGTTTTGCTATGTCATTGCAGCACTGGACGGTGTTCACCGATGTGTCTGAGGTGTTCATCCTAGTTCCTGCACTGCTGGGGCTTAAAGGCAACTTGGAGATGACGCTGGCCTCCAGACTTTCTACAGCGGTAAGAAACTTGTTTGTTTGTTTCCACCTCAGACTACTAGCCTGTTACAGGTTGCACGTCTTCCATGACCTTTTATCTTATATTGAAAGGCTGTCATAGCAGTGATGAGTAACTGAGGTATAAATTTTGGATTTGTTTACTTTAAGTTGCATTGAATTTTCTTTAATAGTTGTTCAATCTATTGCCAGACCTATGGTCACTGTCAGACCCCTCAAAGCTGATTGTGCGTAGTTCAGAGGTCATATTGCCTATGTGACATAGGTTTCAGACAAACTGATTCCTCACATTCCTCACTAAATATTTCCACTGACCCCATCTAGCTTGTTCACCTGGGTTAGCAGGTTGTTTAAAGGTGAATGGAAGTTTTTTACCTCTGCCTGAAGACGTGAACTCCAAATATCAAGTAATTTGAACTAAAAGTGTTTTCCTTTGATCTAGTAGCTAAAAATTGATTGAATTCTCAGAATATGCTGGTATAGCTCAATCCAGTGTCACATCACTGTTGGAGCTGTGAGATAATTTATTGGACTTCATAAAACTACCAGTTGTGAGGGAAAAATTAGTATTTCCAATTGTCTGAGGAGTTATTGCTGGAGGTTGCTGCCTTTCGCTAGGTGAAATTAAGCTGAAGGCAAATGGTCTTCATTTCCTGTTTGTGTCGCAATTTTCACAGAGTCAGTACCACGGAAATCGATAGCAACTGCAAGGAAGTTTTCACCAACCGGTCAGGAATACACACTGATTGTTCTGCAACCACTTTCCAACTGGTTGCAGAACACTTATTTGCTCCTTGTAACCAGCAGTTGTCGGAGGGTGATGGGCTGCTCTCTAGGCCTGTGTGACTGCTACTTTATTTGCTCGACCCTACGTTGTCACACACCCACAATAAAAATAAGTTAACGTCACATGGTTAGGAGTCACATAACGTGAAACCTTAATAACATATTGTCATATAACATTTGGTTAACTATTAGCTGCTTATAGTGTTTCACAGATACCAAAGTTCTTAGTAGCTCTAATTTCAGCTAGTTACCCATCTAGCCATTCATAGCCAAATGTATACAGTCACATGCTTTTGTTTGTGAAGGTGCAGTGATTCTATGACTGCAGTTTGATACTAAAGGCAATTCTTACTGCTTTGCTATCTGTGAGCTGACAATACCATTTCACATTGTACATAGCTAGCAGGGTCGATGACCTGACAGCACAGGTAACCAGGGGTTAGCAACAAAACTTACATTTTTTTAATAAGTCCAGTAGTGCTCTTAATTGCACCAATCCTCACATTCTTTCCACTAGCCTGTGTGAAACCAGTGACTCCTCATCCACGCTGCAAAAAAAAGTCATATGTTTGCAAATTTGTTCTGGAAAATTGCTCCAGTGTACTAACTCATTCTGCTCCAAGCTAAAGCTAAATCTTTAAATCTTGTTTATGTCATCACCTCCTAAATACACCAGTTGGTTTAACCTGTGAATTGGTGGCTACAGCAAAGGTTTCAGATGCAGAATTGAATGCTGAATATGATTTGCAGGTGCACTACTTAAAACTGCACTTTGCAGAGGTTTTATATATGTATAATTTCCATATTTTCTCAGTAAGAGCCCAACGATAGAGGAAAACAAACGGGAAAAGTTGAATATTTGAGGAAACACCGTTGATGGTGATTTAAGGTTCAAACTTCAACAGATTTTTGTAATGATTTGCTTTACTTTCTATTTTATTTCTGTTTTAATTCAGAGCCCAGTGTATAATGGTTAATAACTGTCAGATTGGGCAGTGGAAGTAGTAATGATTTGTCAGAGCTTCAGCACTGATTGAACCAACGTTGTGTAGTTCGATTGGCTGTATTCAAAGTAATGAAAACACAAAATGCATTAGTCATAATAACGTTACATGCATCTACGTGGAAATATGGAAATAAATAAAACAGACTTTTGCATCGATTCTTTCTTTAGTCTGCAAAGTTTTCACTTTTCTCACATCCATCTTCACAAAGTAGGCCCGACCCTGGTGCTTGTCCTGAAACATTACTGTTAGCTCTCTGCTGGCTGGCCTCAGCAGGACCACGTTTCTTTCCACGCCGCCGCTAATTATGAGCAGATTAAGACCACTGTAAGTTTCCTAATGCGCTTATAACTGAAAAAAATCATGTAATCCCCAGTACTGGCTGGCTGTCGGAGTTTTCAGTTCACATGACTGTGGTTCCTTTTTGATTTTTTTCCCTTTGGACTTTTTTAACCTATTTACTGAGGCGATTAAGGAATGAGGAAATAAGCAGCTGTTTTCTCAGTTCTGTTGAATATAATTGGGCCTAATTGATTATGTATGATCGTTGATGGATTGCCAGCACCACCTGCATTGCAAAGAAAGTTGGGAAAAACTGCAAAGTGTTATCAGAGATTACAATGGCAACAACAGTCGCTGTTTCCCTGTATACTCAACTCGTGTATGTTCAGGATTCAGAGCTGGAAACTGCAGACTTGCTCTGTATTTATTAAATAAGAGTGAATGCCAGCAGCTGAAAAACATGGTGCTGCTTTTGAATTTTAGGATATCCATGTTATGTCATCTATGAATCACTTTAACAACATCTCTCTGATGATCCCAACACCATTAATCCAGCCTCCTACACACACACACACACACACACACACACACACACACACACACACACACACACACACACAGCTAAGGATTTGGCATCATTATCACACATCATCACATAACGCCAGGCTATGTTTCTGAGAATTTCTGTGTGTCGTCTGTGTACTCTGTCAGTTTACATGTTGTTCTAAAGGGAAATGTGGTTAGGAAATTCAAAAGCCTCGCAGCTTTTATTGCATCAAGATATATTCTTTGAAACTGAGGCTCTTATATTACGCTCCAAGGTTTTAAGGAAAGTCATATGTGGAGTTGCACAGCTGTTTGGCTCAGTTTTATCTGTTTGCCTTAAACCTTCTTATCAGCATTCGTGGCCATCTTCCCACTCTGAGTGACAGCACAACTGTCGTAGCAGCAGGCGTGCACGCACATACTTACTGATGGGCGTGGTGCATGTGTTTGTGACTCTAATGCTTTGTATCTGGCAGATGCATGAGTTATATTGACGTACATGGCTGCACACTTGATTGTCATGTAAGACCAGTTGTTTTAGTGCCAGATTAACTGGATGCTGCTAGACTACGTGAAATGTAAGAGGATGAGTAATGCTTCACACGTACGCACTGAGGCATAGAGACCATCCTGCTGTTTCTCAATGCTGTTTTGTTTTTTCATTTAAATACTTTGGTATGGGGGGGACTTCTGGTTGAGCTTTGATGGAGTAGGACGCGAGTCTGGGAGCTCCCGCCGATTTCAATTAAATTGTTATTTATTCGCGCGTTTTGGCCATATTTCCAGTCCTGTTTTGGTTTGTGGATTGTCTTGTTGAGAAGTTTTACTCGGACCGGCGTAAAATGGCAGCAAAAAATGTTAAAACCCGCAGTACTATTCAAACACAACTGAGGCCTAGTTTGCAAACCGCGACCACACCCTCGAGTGAGCCGTCGTCTCCTGCAAAGCCCCCCACATGTCAAGCTAATCCTGATATTGAGGCTCTCAAGGTCGAGTTGCTGGCTTCGCTGAGGAAAGATATCGCCGACATCTTTAAAAAGGAACTTCAGGATACTCTGGGTGATGCTTTGTCTACCATTAAGTTCGACCTGCAGGCGGTGAAGACGCAGCTGGCGATCGATAAAGCTGCCAATGACGCTACCATGTCTGAGCTAAAAGGTACGGTCAAGGAGATGGAGCACGCACTTACTGTCTGCTCTGATGATATAGCTGAGATGAAAAACACTATCAAGGGCCCCACAGCTCATGTAGCCAAGCTGGAAAGTAAGTGTGAAGATTTGGAGTCCAAGTCGCGGCGCAACAATGTTAGGATAGTGGGAGTACCGGAGGGCCCTGACACGTGCACCACTGCTGCCGTAGCTTCCTTGCTAAAAGAAGCATTTGATCTGGGGAAGGAGCCGCTTTTGGATCGTTCGCACAGGACCCTCCAACCCGCACCTAAGCCCGGCGACCGTCCACGAGCCATTGTATGCAGGTTTCATTACCACACTGACTGTGTTGACATTTTACAACGTGCTAGAGAACGCCGACAGATTAAAGTTGGAGATCGGACCATCTCAGTCTTCCCCGACTACACCGCCAGGGTGGCACGGGCTCGTGCTGCATTCAACACGGTCAGGCAGCAACTCCGTGGCATTGAAGGTGTTCGGTATGGCCTGCTTCATCCAGCGCGACTCCGCATCACATATAAGGGTGTCGAGAAGGACTTTGTTTCAGCAGAGGAGGCCAGTGATTATGTCAAAACTTTGATCTCTGGGTGAGCCTCAATAGCCCCTCAGTTTGATGCTGTAATGCTGCTAAGGGTTCATGCTCTCCTTAGGTTTAACGCCACCTGTGCATTGTTTTCTTAGGCCATTGTGCTAGTTATTGTACTGTTGGTGTGCTGGTTCCTTTTACTTTCATTGTTATTTATTGAAACTGAATCATATATTATACTCTTGAACTTCGGACCAGTCCGGCACAATCTTCTCCAAGCTTGCTGCATTGATTTACATAGGACTAGGTTGTTTTTTGTTTCTGTTAAATTTTTATTTATTTATTTTTTTGTTTGGTTGTTTTTGTTTTAATTGTTTATCTATTTATGTATGTATTTATTTTATTTTTTTTTAATTTTATGCACTTTCGGTGATTTGTTGGAAAGTTCTCCTTCTGAGGAAGTCATATTTTGTACTGTGAGATCTTTTTTGGTTGGTTGGTTTCCTTTTTCTTTTTTCCCTTTTTAAAAAAACATGTTTACTGTTACACGCACACTGTTATACTGTAGAGAAGTTGGCGAGAGGTTATTTTTCCCTCTCTCGCTTTTATTTTTATTTAGACTCCAATTAGTCCAGTCACTTCGGTGAATCATTTTTGCTACTTTGGGGGTACACTGCTGTCTCCTTTGTTCTGTTCTGTGGAGACTTGGGGTGTATTTGTGTTCAGGGTTGGGTTGGGGGGGCTGTCCCATTTCGGCTCTTCATGGCCACTGGCATTTTGGTTTGGTCTTTTTCTTCTTCCTTTTTATGAATGGTTAATGGCAATATAGACCCCAGCATTGCTGGGTCAGGTATGCCTCTTAGATTCATTAGTTGGAATATCAGAGGTATGGGTAACCCTGTTAAGAGATCTAAGGTTTTTACTCACTTGAAACGTCTAAATTCTGACATAGCATTTTTACAGGAGACTCATCTTCGCATTAAGGATCATTATAGGTTATATTGCCCTTGGGTAGGTCAGGTCTTTCACTCAAATTTTAATTCGAAAGCTAGAGGAGTGGCCATTCTCATTAATAAAAAAGTTCAATTCTCTTCGACCAATGTTATCGCTGATAGGAATGGTAGATACATCATTGTTGCTGGTACCCTAATGCAGAAAAAGGTTTTGTTGGTAAATGTATATGCCCCGAATTTTGATGATGCTGAATTCGCTAATAAATTGCTGAGTAACATCCCCTTTCTGAATACACATTTGCTTATCCTTGGTGGTGATCTGAATTGTGTTTTTGATCCAATTTTGGATCGATCTAGTCCTCGTAATTTGACTCCATCATCTATGTCTAAAATATTCTCAGATTTTATGAAACAGAATGATCTTGTTGATCCATGGAGATTTCGCAACCCTTCAATCAAAAAAATTTCGTTTTTCTCTCAGGTCCACCAGTCTTATTCCAGGATTGATTATTTTTTCATCGACAGAACTCTTAATTCATGTGTTAATTCTTCCGACTATTCTGGTATTGTAATATCTGATCATTCTCCTCTGCTATTGGATGTTCAGCTTTCTACCCATAAACGTAGTCCTCCACTTTGGAGATTTAACTCTCTCCTTCTGGCGGATAAAGAATTTTGTGAATTTATTTCAAGCTCTATTGAGGAGTTCTTGTCCTTCAATCAGGATGATTCTGTTTCATATTCTCTGCTATGGGAGACTCTTAAATGCTACCTGAGAGGTCAAATTATTTCTTACTCTGTCCGTGCTAATAAAAAGATTAATGCCAGGCTTAAAGAACTTATAGCTGCAATTAGTAACGTTGATCAAAGTTATACACTGAACCCTTCTCCAGAATTACTGAAGCAGCGCCTTGATTTGCAAGCAGAATTTGATCTTATGTCAACCAAAGAGGCTGAGCACTTATTACTACGCAGTCGTGGCTCATATTACGAATATGGTGACAAGGCTAGTCGCTTGTTGGCACATCAGTTACGACGTCAGGCCTCCTCGCATGTGATACCCAGTATTAAACACTCTTATGACAATATTACTACAGATCCCTTGGAAATTAATTCTACCTTTAAAACATTTTACTCTTTGTTGTACAAGTCCGAATTTCCCACGGATAAAGCTAAAATGAATGCATTTCTTCATAATCTTTCAAACCCTGTTATTGGTGCTAATGATGCGGGGCAATTGGACTCCCCATTATCTGTTGAAGAAGTATTAAAAGCTATTACAGTTATGCAGTCTAATAAAGCCCCGGGCCCGGATGGGTTTCCAATTGAATTTTATAAAACATTTATTGGTAAATTGGCACCATTGCTTTTGTCTGTGTTTAACGAATCCTTGGAAACGGGTTCATTACCACCTACTTTCACACAAGCAACCATAGCGCTCCTTCTCAAAAATGACAAGGACCCAACCTCCTGTGGTTCCTACAGGCCATTATCTCTGCTTAATGCCGATGCAAAGGTATTGGCTAAAGTAATTGCATCTCGCCTTGAGGATGTGCTTCCTCGAATTATATCTGAAGAGCAGAATGGCTTTATAAAGGGACGGCAATTGTTTTTTAATACCCGTACACTCTTTAATGTTATTTACTCAAAGCGTCTATCTGAACTTCCTGAACTTGTGATTTCTTTAGATGCTGAAAAGGCTTTCGATAGGATGGAGTGGGAGTACTTGTTTGCAGTTTTAGAGAAATTTGGTTTTGGCGATAAATTTATTTCCTGGATTCGGCTTCTTTATTCGTCCCCTAAAGCCAGTGTTCATACTAATGATGTTTACTCTGATTATTTTGCGCTGGGTCGTGGTTGTCGTCAAGGTTGCCCTTTGTCTCCCTTACTCTTTGCCATTGCCATCGAGCCTCTGTCTATTGCATTGAGATCTTCTTCTGTATTCAGGGGAATCATCCGTAATGGAATTACACATAAAGTATCATTGTATGCGGATGACTTGTTATTATATATGACTGACCCTGCATGCTCCATCCCTGCTGTTTTAAGTATTCTGGAGAACTTCAGTTCGTTTTCAGGTTATAAATTAAATTTGGGGAAAAGTGAGTGTTTTCCTGTTAATACGGCAGCACGTCAACTTCAACAGTCCGATCTACCCTTTCGTCTCAGTCCATCTGGGTTTAAGTACTTAGGGATTAACGTGACTCGCTCTCTAGCTGGCCTTAAATCAGCAAATTTGTCTCCTCTTATATCAAGGATCACATCTGATATTCAAAGATGGGGTAATCTCCCCCTTTCTTTAATCGGTAAGATTAATGTTGTTAAAATGAACATC
This sequence comes from Perissodus microlepis, assembly GCF_051167445.1. Lineage (NCBI taxonomy): Eukaryota > Metazoa > Chordata > Actinopteri > Cichliformes > Cichlidae > Perissodus > Perissodus microlepis. The sequence continues at coordinate 5,210,736 of NC_140465.1, forward strand.
TTACCAAAATTTTTATTTTTATTTCAGTCAATTCCCTTATTTTTGCCGAAACATTTTTTTGTTTCACTGGACAGGATTATTGGTTCTTTTATTTGGGGAAGGAAGCCACCTAGGGTCTCTAAAACTTTGCTGCAGCGATGCAGATTTAGTGGAGGACTTGCATTACCTAATTTTTTAGCCTACTACTGGGCCGCTCACATCCATAAACTTTGCTACTGGCTAAAATCTTCTGGTTCCTCGTGGTGTAAATTGGAGCTATCGTCATGTAAGGGCTCTTCTCTACCGGCTTTGCTCTATTCCTCTTTACCCGTAAAACCCTCTCTGTACACTGATAATCAGGTGGTTCTTAACACACTCAAAATCTGGTTTCAGTTTAGACGTCACTTTAATTTTGTAATGCCGTCTTCCTCGGGTCCTCTAAGCGACAACCATTTGTTTCCCCCTTCACTTTTGGACTCGACATTCTCAGTGTGGTGTGACAAGAGTATAAAACAGTTCAAACATTTATATGTGGATGGTGTTTTCGATAGTTTTCCCAACTTGTCTTCTCGTTATAATCTCCCTATTACCCATTTGTTTCGCTATTTTCAAATTCGAAATTTTGTTGCCAAGTGTTTCCCAAATTTCCCCTCTTTACCTCCAGAACAGCAGTGGGAAACTACGTTATCATTTATTCCTCATCACAGAGGAACCATTTCGAAACTCTATGATGCTATTCTGCCTTTTAGTAACCACTCTAATGTTAAGCTTAAGTGTACATGGGAAGGAGAACTAGGAATTCGAATACATGAGGAGTCTTGGGAACAGGCTATAGCGAGGGTACGATCTTCCACCTCTTGTGCTCGTCTTGGACTTATTCAAATTTTTTTTTTTTTTTTTTTTTTTTGTGTCCCGTTTGGATCTTTAGCCATCAGAATTGTTGTCTTAAGGCCAAGAAAGATGCCAAGCGGATTTATTTTACCAAGTGGATCATCATGGCCTTGCCATATTGGTCCATTTGATTGACCTTTATTATAATTATGAATTTATTTTATTTTCGGTTGCTACAAACGGGACAGACATGACTGGGGGATAGGACAGGGAGAAAGAATGAAAGAAAGAGAGGGAGAGAAAGAAAACCAGAGGGGAGAAGAGACGGTGAGAAGGGGGGGAAGAAAGAAAAAAACAAAACAAAAAAAAAAAAAAACGCCTGGATCACCTGTATGGAGAAAAAAAACAGAAGAGAAAGCAAACAACAAAGAGCAACATAATAAAAAAAAACAGCACCATCACAATAAACTAGCTAGCAGTAGATAACAGTAGATACTAAATAATAAACGATATTGTGCAGCACGCAAGATAGACAGCGCACAATGTGCTTTGAGGCAGCAGCCAAGAAAGGTGTAGTCCGCGTCTGTGAACACCCGTGTGTACACCTGTGTGCATACCTGTGTGGATCAGCATGCTTGTATTCCAAAGGTTTCTCCATGTAACGATCTGCTAGGGAGTGTGGGGAGCCATAGCCCCGTCCACCAGGGTATGAAGCAGGTATGGAGGAGATCCAGGCCCCAGAGTACAAGGACCCGAGGAGGACCACCAAAGGGGGGGGAACCGTGCCACCCTCCTGGGAAGAGCTGGGTAGAGCCCCAAACGAGAGGTCACCCCGCAGCTACGGAACAGAGGCCAGAGGGGGTTGCAGTGGCGTGCCCGCGGGCTCTGCCGGCAGCCAGCTGTGCCAGAGAGGACCGAGCTTCAGGCCCAGAGGCCAGAGGCCTGAGGGCATCCCATCCCCCGGAAGGAGCCCAGCCGGGCCACAGGCGCCAGGCCCCGCCAATCGGCCACCAGGAGTGAGCCGGTACATGCATGAGCGTCCAGCCCCAGACGACAAGGACCACCAACACACCAACGTCTGAGGGCATCAGCCACCGGCAGGGAGTGTGGTGAGGGGAGATAGGCCTCCGTACTTTAGAGGGCCTGAGATGTACCCAGAGAGGTTGAGTCTAAGACCCAACCTGACATATAGACACAGACGAACAGGCACACGCGGACACAGACGTGCATTCCCACCCCCATATGCACAACCAAATACTCGGCACTCACCCAACGTGTAGACAGACACAAATAGACACTGCACAGACAGTCACACTCCCCAAACATACTCTATATCCCAGGTCCAGGTACCCCCGCCCTCAGAGGGGCAAGCCGCACCTAGACCCAGGAGATGTAACCCTTCTCTCTGGGGTGGAGGCAAGCGGACCACCTCCTTATCTGCAGTAGCAGGGGGGCCCCGCATCCCAGACCCCAGTCTGACGGCCAGCACCTCCTCCCAGCCCCCCAGCCCTGACGGCTAACAGAACCGGGGTGAGTGAAGACCTCAAATCTCCCTACGCCCGCTCATATGTAGTGTTGCTGTGTGCTGTTCTAAAGTGCATTTAAAACTCAGGAGAGCATGGTACTAGCTTCCTCTCAGAGAGCAGCACGGCTCCTCCCGAAAACCCTCAGTGTCTAAATGCATTTAAAATTGAGGGTAGGGCACCAGCGCCAGAGGTGGGTTGGAGTACACCGACCATCCTCTGGATGCTGTAAAACGTGCCCACCCCCACGGCCCTATATGTATGTGTTATGTGAGAGTGTGAGTAATGTGGATGTCTAGGTTGCAGAATAAAATTGAGGCACAGGCGGCCAGAAGGGGACAGAGGGGGAGTGCCTCCCCTGCACCCTGGTGACATACCTGCACCCCAAGCCCTGCGTGTGTGGGTGGGTGTGGTAGAGCGGGAATAGGACTTATTCAATTTAAGGTCATACACAGGGTGCATTTCTCTAGGTCTAGACTTTCTGAATTGTATCCAGAAGTGGAAAATATGAAAATATGAAAAAAAAATTCATATATATATATATATATATATAAGTTTATTTACTTAGGAAAATGAAGAAAGGTTGATTGTATTTCGGTAACTGCAAGTACTGTTGTTTTCTTTTTTCAATAAAAATATTTTCAAAAAAATAAAAAATACTTTGGTATGTGGGTTTGCCTTTGATAGGCAGAGCGGGTGAATTCCAGTCTGTGTTTTGTTAGGTCAAATAATCTTGCAGCCACAAACACGTGAGTTGTTCCAGTGTTTGGAACTTTTAGTTGTCTGATCTCAACCAAAACTTGTGAGGTGTTTTGTGGATCATTAGCCAAAGACAGACACCAATTGCGCAAATGCTTTTGATAAAACAGTGCTTTGTTGTCTGCAACACCAGAATAACACCACCAGCCACTGGACAATGCTATTTTCTGTTAAACCATTTTGAGTAGCTCTTCGCAAATGTTCTTGTTTTAGATTTATTACAGCTAGCGTCTATTTAAATCTCTGAGCTCTGATTTGTTCTCACAAGTTCGCACTCGGGACACAAAGAAAGTCGAACAGATTGCACTTATAAAGGAAATACCTGACAACTAACAACCCTAAAAGTTAATCAGTCAGTTAGAAGAGTATACACAGGCGCTTTGTGAAGCCATGTTGTCTGAATCAAACCACAACAATATCAACCACACACACACGCCTACTGGTGAAAGCATCTCTGTGGGTTCGGCTGTGGATCTTCACCAATCATTTAAACTATATTCAAGTAGAAACGTTAGTACAAGTTCAGGGGAAATCACTTTAACGAGTGACTGACAAACACTCTGGCAGAGGATAAATGTTAGAGACAAAATTAAAGGTGAAAGCTATATCTCACGTGGCATTACACTAAATTCACAGATTAGGTAACACAAAATATTTAAAGCTCTGGAAGCTATCTTGAGTCATGCAGTGGGATCATGCAGTTCATACACTTTTCAATGAAGAACCAAGGATGAAGTGATATCCTCACGAGCGATTTTCATGTATCCAGCTGTCTCCCTTCCTTCTGCATATGCAAACGAGCGAGGACAAAGAGGAAGAGGAGATTGTCTGTTTGTGTCCTCTCACTGTGGATGGGCATTAGGATCATTGATCTGGGTTCACAGTAGCCCACTGTAGCCACTGTAGCCACTTGATGCACAAGACCATCAGTGTGTGTGTGTGTTTTTAAGGGTGTGTATGTGAAAGAGCAGAGATGAGATAAGTGGAGTCGGCCGCAGGGTGGGGGATCAGATCAGAGTGTCTTTGTCCAGAGAACTGACACCCTATTGTTCTGATGGGACCAAGAGGCAACAGACTGTGAACACTCTGTATCCCCCCACGCACCCACAAACACACACAGCTACTTACACACGGTCATGATAACGTTTTCGTTCTTATGTGTTTTTCAGGCTAATATTGGGCACATGGACACAGCCAAGGACATGTGGAAGATGATCATGGGGAACTTGGCCCTCATCCAGGTACAGGAAACACAATGAAGACTGCTGTCACGGAGCATCTTCAACCATGTTTACATCCATTAAACAGACCAGTCACATAATGAGACCACTGAAATGCATTATAGTACTAGTGGAATCATGTAGTAATACTCAAAGCAGCAGCAAAGTTTTAAAAAATCTCAAACTGAAATCAAAATATTTTGAAACTGAATATATAAGATGGGTTTGAAATTAGGTCAGTGCAATGCCTTAACAGCTTAACATTCATCAGGTCACTGCTGAACCACTTCGCGGTAGGACTAGGATTAGCTTGCATTTTAGCTACATGCTAAACAAGCACCAAAACTAGCTGTAACTTTTAAAATCAACCCTTTTGCATGCACCTAAACTAGGTTGTAGGATTACCACTGACTAATGCCATGCAAAATCTATATAAGCATCTAGATGAGAACAGGTCACAGGTGACTGGTAGATGTTAACAGGTTAAGCTTGCAGTGTTTCTGATGGCCACCAGGGGGTAGATTTCTCTGCTTGAAAGTCAAAAAAAAATTTTAGTTATTTTTTTATTATTATTATTTATTTATTTTTAAGAACATTATTTACAAACAACAGGATAACATACAAGGCACCATCATTAATCTGAATATGTAATATCCTCGGTTGAGCATTATAGCAAGAAAAAAAACAAACAAACAAAAAACAATAAACACAAAGCCAAAAGAGTTAGCACAAAAAGAAAGAACAGTCATTGAAGGATTTGAACCAAAGGCAAAAAATAACATGAACAAAAAAGGGCAGTCTTGATTATAAAATAGGGAGGTTTCTTTTTTAACATATATTAAACTCGTTAAATAAAACAACAAGTTTATGAGCTTTCTTGTTATTCACAAGTTTCAGCGATTTAGCCCAGAGTTTAAAGTCATTCAGCCATCTGTTTATACATGGTTTAGCGTTAAAGTATCTGCATTTGTGAATAAAATTTTTTCCCATTAACAAAAACGTCCTAATCAACAAGTCAAAATCTGCATTCTCAGCAAGTATTCCAAATTTTATTACTGTCACCGTCAAGCTTGAAAGTCAAATTATTTGGGAGTTCAGAGGAAAAAGGCTCCTTGGTACTTTGCTCTGCTACCTCAGTAAACCCTTTTCTGATGTGTTTATGGTTCCTATCACTGATTTAAAGCTTTACTGTATAAAGCAAGATGATAGTTTTGTAAATTGTGGTCCCCATAATACAGTCTGTCCTTTAACCCTCTCAGGCTCAAATTAAGTTTTTGTTGCTAATGCACAAAAGAATACCTGCAGTGGTACTTCTGAGTAAAAAAACTCATAAAATATGTATGTGGGGTAATCAGGTTGTTAGCTTTTACTTGTTGCAAATCTGCATCGCCTGCCTTTAGAGGGTTAGCCCAAATGTACGGTGTTTCACATTTATGTCACATTTCAGGAAGCCAGTTACCACCCTGTCTGGAAAAGCTTGTTGCACAAGTTATTGCACACAGTAAACACACTGACCAGTCACTACAGAGCACAGTAACATTTGTAAAAGAGTTAGGGGTTGACCTCACGTTCAAAAGGATCGAGACAGAACAGACATGTCAGTCGAATATGGTCTATTTTGTGCTTGATTTACTTGCTCTCACTGCAGCCAAGCTGCATGTACTCGGCTCTTTATATTAGTTTGCAGTGTGTTTTATTTATTGTACACAAACAAAGGCATGAAAATCTCTTTATTGCTTAAAGTCTTTGTTTGGTCTCTCGTGACACGGACCCCGACCCTAGTAGTTTGCAGTGATGTGAGCTTATAGTTATATAATACCTGGTGAGTCCATAGTTCCTGGAACACTAAGCCAGTGTTGGCCGATGCTGTCACAACTTTCTATCTAGGGTTATCTTGCACTCACATTGGGTCACAGTGGTGCTCTCCGAAGGCGGTTACACTGGAAACTGCTTCATATGATTCTGAGAACTCACACTGAAACAGATAGCGAGTGTGACATTACTCATTGATTTGTGAACTCCACACTCAAGCCTCCACTTTACCTTTATGGCAGTCACTATCTTTTTTTTTTCTTTTTTTTTGGAGCTAGAAGTGACCATATTTAGACAAGAGGGAGGCATGCTACACTAACATTAATACTAGCATTGTGAAGATACCACCTTTAGCAGCAATAACTTCAGGTAACTGTTTTCTGTGTAAATTTAACAGTCTGTCACATTGTTGTGGAGGAATTTTAAACCATTCTTCCTTACAGTCTTTGTCACCTTTCTCTTAAGGTCCCACCACAGCATCCAGTCAGGTTGAGCTCTGACTGGGTTCTTTTCAGCCGTTCTCTTGAAGATATGTTGGCTTGCTGGGATGATTTTCCTGTTGCAAGACCCGGTTTTTGACCAAGTTTTATCTGGTGGACGGACAGATAGATTTCCCAGATATAGCAATGTGTATTGTTGCTAAACATGTCCACTTTTGTCTGCTCTGTCCAAAGCACATTGCTCCAGAAGTTGTGTGGTTTGTTTGGATGCAACTTTGCAACTCTAAGCCACGCTGCCATTTTCTTTTTAGAGAGAAGATGCTTTGTCCTGGCAACTTTCCCAGACAAGCCATGCTTATTTAGTCTTTTTTTCAATTGTACCGTCATGAGCTGTAACATTTAACATGCAAACTGAGGCCTTCTAGAGCTTCTTGCTGTTTCTTCGAGCCCTGCACGGTCTGACCTTGGGATGAATTTGCAGGAACGTCCACTGCTGGGAAGGTTGTAACATTGTGAATGCCCCAAACCAGCAAACAGCCAGAGATTCTGTTTATATGGAGGTACATTTCACATTTGCTGATGGTCAGTTAATCAAGTCCATTCTGTTGGCAGTATTTGGCTGCTAGTTATTCTCTTAATTCCTATGGAAGAGTGATCTTAGATTTTCACAGACTACATAGTCCTGTGTAGTCTGTGAAAACTTTCTTTTTTTGATAACTGTACTTATTGTTCTGTAAGAATAGTAATAATACACACCTTCCTTCCCACTCAGTCCTTGGTTGAATTAGAAAGATGGTAGATAATGGACCAGCCCTTCAACAGTATTTGATGATGATGATGATGCTAAGAATCCCTCCTTGACTTTGAGAAGGAGCCTGTAATGTCACTGTATGTATCAAGAAGATGAGGTCAAAAATTGTATATAGACTGACTGAAATATGCTTATATGGGCCATAATAATATCATTCATCAGGAGTTTACATGTTAGCTGTGAGTCATAATAACAAGAACTATCTTATGGTAAATCTGTATATGTGTGTTTTCACCCAGGTCCAAGCCACAGTAGTGGGGTTCCTGGCCTCCATAGCTGCTGTGATCTTTGGCTGGATCCCAGAGGGACACTTCAAGCTGGGCCATGCAGTGCTGTTGTGTGCCTCTAGTGTGGCCACCGCCTTCATCGCTTCTCTGCTGCTAGGTATGGTCACCAGTTGGGAAGTGAGGGGTGTTCACAGGGCTACTCATCAGTCACGTCAGGATTTTATGTAACTCTCAGTGCTAATTTGCCATCATTAGCAGGTCTTTTTCACTCAAGTGCTGTTTAAGCTCTTGATAGTTACAACTAGAAGAAGAAGAAGCTACATTTAGCGGCCTCTTTGTTCACAAGTGGTCACCACAGCAGGTAGCTCCACGAGTTTGATTTGACAGATTTCTTTAGTATCAGATGCCCTTCGTGGCACCACCGTAAGGCACATGTGCCTCCTTCTTGAACCTCAGCTCTTTATTTGATAGGCAAACGTGTGAACCACTCTATAGGGTGGCTATAGCTCAGCTTGTCATCTACTGATCAGAAGGTTGGCGGTTCGATCTGTGGCTCCTCCAGTCTGCATGCCAAGTATCTTTGGGCAAGATGCTAACCCCAAATTGCTCTCCGATGCGTTCATCGGAGTATGAATGGTAGTTAGGAAACACTAAGAAACTTAGAAGACAATGCTGGTGTGATTGGGTGAATGTGGCATGTTGTATACAGCGCTTTGAGTACTCCGGGAGAGTAGAAAAGCACTATATGAGAATCAGTCCATATACCATAGTTATCTACACGAAAAAGAGTTGATAAATAAGTTAACCTCATTTTGCTATCAGTTAGATAAGTTAGCCCCTTTAGTAGTAGTTTATGGTACTTTTTATGTTATTTTCTTTAATATGATGTGCCAAAAGTTCACAAAAAAATATTGCCTTTGGCTAAGGTGTATAATATGGTACATGCATTAGTAAAGTGCAATGAAAACATGCTTTGCAAATAAATTGTGTGTAAATAAGCATGGCAGCATCCACAGAAGAAATAAGAATCTCTTATCTCTAATCAATGAAATGCCTTAAACTAAAATAAAACTGAAGTATTAGTTATCTGGATAATTCTAATAGATTGAACTGGTCGATGTTTTGCTGGCCTTTGTAGTGTGTAGGATTAAATGTGTAATATTTGGATGTAGCTGCTATAATAGTCCCAACATGCTATCATAGCTCAGTGTGTTAACATGTTATATGCAGATTAGTACTAAACACAAAGTGTGAAATGGCAAACATTTGAACATTTTGGTGAGATCAACATTTAAGTGACAGACATGACAGTTCATCCTGAGGTATCTATACCCAGGTACATGGAAGTCATATCCAGGTGTTTATTTGTTATATCTGAACAAAAACCTTTAATATGTCCAACCTCATAAGTCACCAGGGTTCATTCTGTGTGCACCACAAATCTCCATCTAGCAAATATAAGAGCATTTCAGTAAAACCCACAAACTTTAAAGTAGCACCAGCTGAAAAGTTGGGTGATGAGCGGAGTCGGTAGGTTTCTTACTCTGGGGACAGCGGATGTCAGTTGTTGTTGAGAACTTTCAGTCTGAACCACAGTGGTGGACTGATCACACATTCCTGGAACCACGCTGACAACATCAGATTGCTTTATAGGTGCAGTCATCATGTTTTTACTGGCTTTCATCAGCTCAACAACTACGTTTGAGTGAAGCTGTTTTCGAAACTGTTTTTCAGACAAAACCATTTTTTTGTTGCTGTTTTGTTTTTGCTATAAACCAACATGAGCTGTCTGTTGTTGCTGTAGGAAAGAACCTTAAACATTTTAGATATGCGGAAACATTATGCTGCCTCTGACTCCCACATGTTGTTTGTAACCAGGCTTTGTATTTGCCAAAGTCAGTTCCTTTAAGGGAAATAAAAGAATCCCAATTGAGCAATCAAGCATCAAAATAACTCTTTTTGTTTTTTTAAGTGAGTACTGTTGGACAGTTAAGAGCATTGTTGCCTTCTGTGTTGTGATGCCTCTGATCTAAAATCTCACAGGTCTCATCATGATCGGCGTGATTGTTGCATCCAGAAAAGTCGGCATCAACCCTGACAATGTGGCCACGCCCATCGCTGCTAGCCTAGGAGATCTGATCACCCTGTCCCTGCTGGCAGGCATCTCAACAGGACTCTACAAAGAGCTAGGTAACGGAAATGACGAGCATCCCCACAGATCTTATTGCTTTTTCCATTTGAAAACAGGTGTGCGATCCATTATTTTACCTGAATGTGCTCAATTAGGTGGTTTGAATAGTGGATACTTGCCGTCTCAAATTCTCGCATGTGCGTCAGTCTTAAACTGAGCCTCTGATTCGCAACTGAAGGTAACTCCCAAATTCCAACAGAATCATTTCAACATTATTTTGATAGTTGGTAGATCCATCAAACAGCTTCCAGAGTCGTCTTTACCTTTGAAGTTATTAAAGAAAAGGGAGCGGCATGAGTAGAATGTATGAAATGTTGCTCTGCTTTTGGTAAATAAGGATGAAAGCCGCCCACACCTACTCTCGCTGTGTTCCGGGGCAAGAAACTCCACAGCTGTGTGGCTGTATTGTTAGCGCTGTGATAGCATCTTCACCGGCAGCACACCCAGCTCCATCGAGCTCCCTGCTGTTCCATCATTTGCACACCACAGACAGTGACAAACACTGACACGCAGAGTGTGGAGTAATCCTGTAGCTCTTTAGTCTGTCAGAGAATCTACAGACTTTATAGTCTTACTCACTGCTGCTTGTTGAGCTTATTTGGGATATTTTGGCTTAGACACTCACAAACACGGTTGGTGTTTGGGTGTTGTAACCAGCCTGTAATCTCCTGCATTGTTAGTCAAGCTGCAGTACTGCCTTCTGCAGGAAAGGCCATGATTTAACGGCAATCCAAATGAAAACAGTCAAAATGTTGCATTTCAGTCACGTCCAAGGTGGTTTTTTATATAATTCTCAGAAAATTAAAAAATGAAAAATTTATTATGTCAAAATATGACAAAGATGTTCCTACTAAAGCATCAATATCTTTTTTCCCCCCATTCAGAGTACAATGATTATGCCAACCCTCTAGTGTGTGCAGTTTTTGTGGCGATGTGCCCACTATGGGTGCTGATAGCCAGGAAGATCCCATCCACCAGAGAGGTCCTTTACTCCGGCTGGGAGCCAGTCATCATCGCCATGGCCATCAGCAGGTAGGATGTGCTTGCTTATGTGGATTTTTAACTCAGAGTACTGCCTTTGTTTTTCTCAGTTACTATTGCTGTATTCACTGATGATGTCACAGAGCCTACCAACAACCTAGGCTCCACACCATCCCAGACCCCGATCCTCAGAACAGGAGAAAACCCCATGAGGCATCTTTTTGCACATGCAGGAGTCTCCCCCTGCTGGCCATGAGGAAGACTCTACAGTTAGGGTGCTTAGGTTTTCTTTTCAGGCTCAGGGCTGAATCCATCCTCGGGCAGAATATATAAAATTAATAAATAAAACTTTAAATATGTTTTTGAGTACATTTACAGTCTATATACTTCAATTCAGTTTTATTTATACAGTGCTAAATCACAACAAGGGTTTCCTCAAGATTCCTCCAATGTGTTCCACGGGATAACGGATTATAATGTATACGAGTTTACAGATGGTCCTTAAGTGTTTTAAATGCATGTCTGATTGTAGTTCTCTCTTCTCAGTTTACCCATGTTTTTGTATGGTAAATAGCAGTATGTTCACTTTTTGTTCACTTTTTTGCTTGTGTGTGTCTTTCAGTGTCGGTGGTCTGATCCTCGACAAAACTGTCACCAACCCAAACTTTGCTGGCATGGCTGTCTTCACTCCAGTCATCAACGGTGAGCAGTCAGAGAACAAAAGTGTACAAAAGAGGTGGAAATAACAACCCTCAATATGCCAACTAGTAAAACAACAAATGCAGAGAAATCTGTTGGAACCAATTAAATTGTGTATTTAGAACTGTTGCTGTGCTCACCCATCTGTGTCATGTAACAGTGACACACTGACTAATGCCTGCCAGAGGAAGCATATGTGCACTGCGATAATACTAACCGATGGAGCTGGCATGGCGCCGTGCTCTTGCACGGCTAAAGGCCAGCTCCACAATACTCGATTGGAGAAATGTTTTTGTTAGTACTGAGGTTGATTTGTCATGTTTTCATGTGCCAGGTGTGGGAGGTAACCTGGTAGCAGTTCAGGCAAGTCGAATCTCCACCTATCTACACATGAACGGTATACCCATGGGGGATCCCAACCCAGCCCCCAGGAAGTGTCCCACACCCTGCACTTCCTTCTTTGGTTCCAGTAAGTTATCAGGCAGCAGTGGAATAAATGTTCCACTGTCCCCGCCCACTCTTTATCTCATACAAACAGTTTTTTTCCATACGGAGGGTGTATTACAAGTGAGACTATTGGCTATATTGAGCTTAAAGTGTTTTCTGTGTGATAAGAGTCACTCTTTTTTACATTATGCTGACAATGTAACCTGGGCGGGAGCAGGCTATACGCAGAGTTTAGTTTAAAGTCAGCTGGAAGTGCTGCGATTTCACTGATTCTTTTATTTGCAGCGTATTTTAAGAGCAATACTGATTCTTTGTTGGGGAAGTGTAGAAGTTGTTAAGCCCTACATTAGTAAAAATCACTGAATGAAGTGCAAACCGTGTGTTGCATTGTCACAGGAATGTGCATGTATTCATTTGGTTATAGAGAAAATATATAAAATGATTTTAGATTTTATTCTAATGTGCGGTTAAGTCTTATTTACACCGCTGGAATTGCAGCTACTAAAATGGAAAACACACACCAGGAATACCTGCTCAATCAATAACGTTATTTCACTTTCATCTGCTCACACACTAAAGCTATTTCTTTTGTTCGGCTGTGGGACAGTAATCTTTAATCTTTAAATGGGTCCAGTTTAAAGTTTCGAAGGTCTGTCCGCTCAGAAATAAACAGCAGCACAGACAGTGCAGTCAGCCATAAAACAATTAACTTGCACTAAATCAGCAGTTTAACATTTATCTGCAGCAATGACTTCATAGATTTTACTAGATCTTACTCATGTAGGTGGCACTCATGGGGAGTAAAACCTGTAAAATGCATGTTTTCATATGGACACACAGAGCTTGAAGCAGAAACCCCGGCTTAACAGAGACAGCTGATTACCACTGTTGTGATACCCGTCATCTACAACTTGGGCTTGAGGTTTTATCAAGCCAGCAAATACAAAGAAATCCTAACTGTGTTGGACTTCTTCATAGTTTATCCTTCAAGCCAGCTCGTGCAGGGCCCAGTTTGATGTTACTATTTGACATCAGGAAATCCATTAGATAATTATAATGAGGTGCATCATGACTGCAATTAAACAACAATGAATTTAAAAATACCGCAGACATAAAATGACCACCAAAAATTGTAAGTAACTTAAAGTCAAAATAATGACAACAAAGAGGCAAAACAGTGGAAAGGTCAAAAAACCCACAAAACAACAACAGACAAAGTGAGAAAGCACGGACAGCGAGACAAAATAACTACAAACATTTAACAAACAAAGAAAACGGCAAAGCCTCAACAAAGGAAACCAACCATGAAGTCACAAATTGACAACAGAGACAGAAAACAACAACAGAGACAGAACAACCACAACAGTGTGTCAAGGAACCATTAAAAAACAAACCAACTATGAAAAACAAAACTATTTTAAAGAATTTCAAAGAAAACAAGTACAAAAATAACCTTAATGACACAGCCTTGTTGGCATGTCCTGTTCCTGCTTCACAGGAGAGTCTTTTCCAGTGTTGTCCAGCGTTTTCCATCATGCTATCTCCTCGTATGTAACTCATGTTCGTCTCTCTCCATTCCAGCTGTGAACTCCCGTTCAGCCCGTGTACTTTTCCTGCTGGTTGCCCCAGGGCACCTCGTCTTCCTCTACACCATCAACTCCCTGAGGGGGGGACACACCACCCTCACACCCATCTTCATTACCTTCTACCTGTTTGCTGCACTACTCCAGGTACAGATATGTTTGTACATCATTTTTACAACATTGTAAGGGTGTCGTTGAGAAGTTGAGGAATTCCGAAATATTGATACTTGCGTCTTGATTATGACATACAAATATTATGTAAAAATCATTGTTCGCTAAATTTGGCTATGCTTTCTTCAGGTCATGATCCTCCTCTACCTGGCAGACTGGATGGTCCACTGGATGTGGGGTCGGGGCATGGACCCTGACAACTTTTCTATCCCGTACCTGACCGCGCTGGGTGACCTGCTGGGGACTGGCTTCCTAGCCCTGTGCTTCCACTTGCGCTGGTTCATCGGGGACAGAGACACTAACGTGGGCAACTGAATGCATGCACAGATACACGCGCTCACACACACACACACACACACACACACACACACACACACACACACACACACACACACACACACATAAAAACAACTTAAATCCTTACTGTATCCTTGCACGCTCGAGCAGTGACGAACATCACTCGCATTGCCTGAACACTGAAACAGGACATCTACAACGAAAGGGCTAAACTCCTGTCAGGCTCTGACTGACGGTGCACATAGTGCACGTAGCATTTCATCTTCAGGATATCAGGACACTGTTGCTCAGCAGCAGCCCAGAAATCCACCTTAGAGAAAATGGAATGTCTTCACCTCAACCACGCAACAAAACCCCACCTGTGATGGATTCATTACTCCACCGTTATTTTACTTAATAAATGAGTCCTGCCACTTTTGTTATGATACCATTGACAATGATTGTTATTGTTCAAAAAGATGCATTTGATAGCTGATATATGAATGGATATTTGTTCTATGTGCACGGCCAGTCCTCATTATTTTCAATGGGAACATTTGCCGTCTTGTTTTTAAAAACATTTAACACTTGAAACCTTGATAGAAAAAAGACAGCAAAAAGAAAAAACATCCAAACAAGCCTAGAATGCATAATCACCAAGTGCTACTTCACGTATATAGAATGATAATTATATGAGATCTAATGGAAAATCTGATTTACTAGAACCTATAGGACTGTCCTCCTAGTAGGGAGCTGTTTTAGGGGGTTTCACTATAGGAGACTGGACCACCAACTAGCTAAATCCCCTTTTAACATTGTTTCCATGGGTGGACGGCTTCATTTGAGTCAGGGTGTGAAAATGAAGATGTGAGGCTTTGTTTTCCGTAGCTGTTCACACCCATTTCTGGCATTTAAAATAAGGACTACCAGACCTGAGGGAAGTCCAGCACTTCAGACAGTCACTATAACAATGGACTCGTCTCTTAGTTTTAACATGATGTGTTGGAAATCACATAATTAGTTTATTTAGCCGTGTTGTCCTCACAGGTTAGACTGCTTCCATTGTTGGCCAACTGTGCTCATAAAACATCCTTATTCACAGAAAAAACAAGCAAATACACTTTAGAAAAAATAAATATGTGTGTGACTGTCAGTCAGGAGTGTATCAAAACTCAACTCCCTCTGAGCTTGAGCTCCACTTGTGGTGCCAAGAAGTCAGCAAAGGTTGAAC
Organism: Perissodus microlepis; assembly: GCF_051167445.1. Taxonomy (NCBI): domain Eukaryota; kingdom Metazoa; phylum Chordata; class Actinopteri; order Cichliformes; family Cichlidae; genus Perissodus; species Perissodus microlepis. The sequence continues at coordinate 5,225,917 of NC_140465.1, forward strand.
TGTACCCTGAGTGGTTCCACGTGAGAACAGCACCAGTGCCCCTGTATGTAAGCATCTGCCAACTTTCTACTGAACAAACAAAACGTGTGTTGCTGTGTTTCCCAAGCCAGGCTTTCAGTAAGTGACAAGAGGCTCAACACGCTGTAGTGCACTGGAACAAGCCTGCAGAGTTGGGACAGAGTCTGAAAGTGTGTTAAGTTGTCTTAGCCAGGCCGCCAGGTTATGCTGACTCGTATTCAGTCTGGCACCAGATGAAAGGTAATGATGGCAGATATTTTGTGTGGATATTTGGCCGTACTAAATGTTTGGTTTCCACAGAGCAATTAGGCCACGTTAGAGTAGTGAATTAAGGGACAGCTCAAGGAACTGCGTCAGGTCATAGGAGGATATGGGGAAGAATTTTAGTCAATTCAGATTCATGCAAATGTCAACATAATTTTCCAAATTCTTTGTAATTCTAAATTCTTCTGCTTGAAAACCCGGTGAGACTACACAATGAAGTCCCACATGTAGCAGTTAAATCTCCTGCAGAATTGCAATAATCAGGTGCAGCAAATTTGAGTTCTAACCCTTGACCCAGATAGAGTCATAGCTCACTAACCAGCAATAACCCTCTGCTACTATAAATTGCTGAATAAAAATGTGGTTTGGAGATTTCTGTAGTATAGAATAGTAACAGTAGAACTGGTTTTGTACACGGATACGGCCATTGTGGAGTTTCCTGTGCTCCTTGTTCTTGGGCAAATTTCACCAGGAGACCTGGTTTTGTCCTTCCATTGAAATACATGCTAAGTTAGGTTAATACCCCCCGAGAAAAAAAAAAGAGTAATTCAAGACAAAAAAAGAGTTTAACACTACAAAAAGTTAATTAATTAAGTTAATTAATTAACTTATTGTCATGATGCTAACAGTTCACTAAGCTATCTAAGCTGTCAGTTAGCAATTGTTAGCTTAGTTTAAAAGAAAGAAAGTTCAGATTCTTTCAGACTCTCAAAAGCTTCCTATGTCAGTAATAAGTGACAGGAAATGATGGAAAGAGGCCGTGGGATGGCATGTGAGGTCATATGGCTGCATGTATGTACACTAACCTTAACCCCATCTCTGAGAACTTTTACCGCTTTCCAAGAACCTGTTTACTTACTGTCGGAAATTGTGTTTATTACTCAGTGCAAGGCACAGTATATAGGACAGAGTCACAAAGCAGATAGCTGTTTTATGAAAGTGAATATAGCTTGTAGCTTTCCTACAAATATAGGATTTGGGTGTAAAATCACATTGCCAGTAGGAAACTGCTTTTTAACAAATCCCAGAACGTTGATTCTGTTGATCTGGACGTAGTGTTTTCAGATCAACGGCGACTTCTTCAGCCTCAGCTGACTGCAGGTTTCTCCAGCCTTGTAAACAGTATATTTGCACTGACTAACTCCTTTGTAACATAGTAGCTCTGTTTCTTTTGATTTGACTGCATTGGTTTGCAAAATGCCAAACTCTTCCATCTTTTTTTTCTCGAGTACAGACTAATGTTACCATTCTACTGCTTGGTGTGATTGAGCATTGAGGCAGAATTCATTATTAGTTGTTACTTTTCCCCAGTTATGCCAAAGTGTGTATTTTCCCTTTTGTTTTTGAAATGATGTCTGATAATAAGGGAGGAAAGTGTTTCATAGGAGTAACTGAATACGATTTAACCAAATTTTAATCATCATTGACATAATGAGATAACTTTAGCGTGTGCCCCACATCTACACAACTGATCTGCCATCAGCTAACTCTGTATTCAAGGGCTCGCAGGTGAGGCGGAGAATGAAACGGGAAGTGGTGAGCCATGTTGACAGACTGTATCGAGTGCCGGTGTCAGTCCAGGAGAAACCTGCATGTGATGCTTGACTTAACTGTTTCCAAAGGGGGCCAGCAGAATGCATGTGCAGGGAACATGGTGTGAATGTGCAAAACTTGATTATTGTATCTGTTTAAAATCTTTGATCTCATGATGTTTTTTAAAGTGTCAATTATGTTAAAATTGTGATTTTTTTTTTCTTTGTTTTCCTTTAATTCTTTGCCTCCTTTCTTCTTAACGCTTCATTATTATTGTTTTTTGTCATGAATTTGATCAAACAACCACTGTAAACACTGTCTCCAAGCTGGTCAAATGCAACATTGTACTGTAATCTGCAAAACCGCCTCCAGAGGGCACTGCAGGGATTCTCCTAACTGTACATCTCCTGTGTGTGTCCTCTGGATTCACATCCACAGCTAGAGTGACATCATTGGTTTTGTCTGCTTTTCTACAGTGTTTAACTTGTAAGAGTTGCACCCCTCCACTCTCAGTCTGTACCCTCCACTCTCTTACTGACCAGGTGCCAGCATTCTGCCTCGACGTCAATGGAAAGTTGTGAATACTTCAAAAATGGGGCATGTAATGCTTTATTTATTTTTAGAAGCACACAAAGCAAATTGTACATACTATATTTATTCTATATATAAGGTTGTTTATTTTTAATTTTGGCTCAGTATCATGGTCACCATGTCTTCGTTCTATTCTTTGCTGAAGGCCAGTAGAGCTTTTTTGCACTCTCTGCGATAGAATTGCAGTGAGGCTAATGACTAGCACAGTGCCTAATACCTGTCCTTACACACCTCACACACACGCTCACGCGCCCTATCTCGCACAGGGAAAGCATACTTATGAGACATAGAATGGCCTTAACCTATCAGAGCCAAGCTCTATTCAGAATAACTAATCAGGAACTAGGTTCGCCACAGAGTAGTGTCTGTTTATTTAGCTCTGATTTTAAAAAACAAAAACAAAAAAGCAACTGTACAATATGTTGATTATGTGTAATGTAATAATGATTTTATATGACGCTGCAGTGGAGATCAGTTCTTGTTCAGTTCGGAAGCTGGTAGACCCCCCAGCAAGTTGCTTTACACGGCATCTGGGAAGTCTGGGATTAGAAATAAAGAGTCCAACACACCTAAAGAAAACACAGAGTTCTCTGGTTCTTTGTCTTCTTATGAATCCAGATGTATCCTTCCCTCTATCTTACATATCCAGCCTTTAAAACCCCCCACCCACCTGCTGCCTTGTTAACCTCAGTGCTTCGAATCGTTGAACCCCTGAACTCACAGGGAACCACGCTGACCCCCAGACTGCCATCACTGACTTTAAATATCAGCTTTTGACTCTTAATGTCAAAATTATTTTAAACACATGTACAGTCTTACTGGGTCTGAGGTCTTTGTGTTCTCTGTGTGTTCCTTTTGTAAAAGCCTCCCTCTGTGAGGCAGGAGGAAGGCTTTCTTCCTGCAGGACTTTGTAAATTGCTGGAAATAAATAAACTATATTATTTCATACCATCCCTGTGTGTGTGTGTGTGTGTGTGTGTGTGTGTGTGTGTGTGTGTGTGTGTGTGTGTGTGTGTGTGTGTGCGTGTGCGTGTGCGCGTGCGTGCATGTGTTTTTGCCCAATTCATTGTCAATATAATGGTTGCTAAACTTGGCCAAAGATCTATTTAAATTGCATAATTTTATTTTACACACTGATGTGTATCTTTACATTTTTAGCAGTTATTAATATTGCAGCATATCATTTAGTACAGTTAATTAGCCATCAAGGAACATGCATTTATTTTATACTTGCTTCAGGAGGTATTCAGACCTCCTACATCTCTCCAATTTTTGCAGACATTTGATTTGAAACGGCTAAAACTGACATTTTTCCACATTAATCCAAACTACACTGCCTACAATGATAATGTTACACAGTTCTCCTTAACAAAAACATTTAGACTCTTTGCTGCAGTGTTCTAAATTGTGGTGCTATAATTACTCTTGATCTGTTATTTGAACTGGACTGATTGGACAGTGTAGAAAGAAGCTCTTTTATATAGAAGAATTTACAAAACCTAAGCCATAAAGGCCAATGTTGTCTGCAGGTGCTATCCATAAAACTGACAAATCACACATCAGACCAGGCTCTCAAATGTTTCTAAAGCTTTCAGCGTTCCAGGAAGCACAGTTCATCAATAATTGTGAACAGTAATTGTGTTTAAACCAACAGTACTCGCGCTTTGCCTGAAACGTAACTAAGCAAGTAGAGAAGTGACCACAGAGAGTTAAGATGACTCTAACAGACATTTAGAAGTTCTCTGCAGTGTCCGGAGAACATGCCATCTCAGCTACACTACATTGCTTTGAGCTTTAACGTGAAGTAAGAGGCTGCCTGACAGCTCTCTGGTAGTTTGGCAAGCAGCATTTAAAACATCTGGAAGTCTGTTAGGTGCATAAACTCTTTAGCCATAACTTCAAGCATTATTTCTGTCCAGCCGCTACCTAAAACATCTGAACAATGACGCATGGCATCACGTGATGATGGTACTTCCTAGCAGCACATATGAGGAGGCTGATCAGACGTAAACGGTGAATGAATGCTGCCAAATAGAGGGATGTTCTTTAAATAACACCTCGTGTGTGCTGACACAACCTGAGATATGACCTGATATTCTCCGATTATCCTCAAATCATCCAAATAAAGCTTAGACTCAAAGCGGATACATTAGAAGAGACACAAGGATAGCAGTGCAGTGTAATGGGGATTTTCAGTGTTATCTGATTAGAATGAAACCTGGAAAACATTAGCTTTTCAAAAAATAAAGGTATTTGGATATATTTTAACACAACTTAATACAATAATTACACAAGAATCACTGAAGTACAGTATATTCCACCAAACGTGTCTAGTAGAAGTTTGCTATACTAGTAAATGAAAGCTGGATGAACTGATCTCTTTGAAGAGTCTCTTGGATGTGCTTTTCTTTTCAGCTTGAGTGTGTTTCAGATTAGATGGCCTTGGAATTTCTATCTTCACAGAAATGGAAGAAAAGTCCAGTAAAAACAAATAATCATTCAACCTAAACAGATGCAAAATAAAACACTAGCAGACTAAATTACATAAATTATTTCATTATTAAATACTTTAAAAATTACATGGTGCAAACAAGCTAATCATGCAATACAGCACATGTGTTACAGCTGACTCAGCAGGAGATGAGCAGTGGGTTGACACTGCTAGTTTGATATCCTGAGGGTAGAAGCAGGAGTTTCTCTCTGTCTCTCCTCCTCCTCCGTTATCCTTTCTCCTCCATCTTTGAGCAGTTGTGAATCAGTGGACGGAGAGAGAATCAGCGACCTGCAGGATCTGGGACGGTCCCGGAGAAAGGGGAATAAAAGCTATTGAAAAAGTAAAGAAATGAACAAAAATGAAAAAATAAGAGCATTTGGATAAAACTGGATAGCTCAGAGCAGACGCACCAGCTCCACCCCTGCTGCACACATCCAAAGTATCCATCACCATCTTCCTCAGACCCCTGCTGGACATGTTCTAGAAGAAAAAACAAACGTTTTCACTCATTGTAAGACTACTGCTAAGCCAAAACAGCATGATGTCATACCAGTGCTTAGCACAGTATACTGGCACATTGATTACACCCTGGTCTGAATCACTTAAATGTTAAGTAATCATAGATTCCTGATTTTTTTGTGTGTAATTTTAAACAGAATAATACACGAGTTAATGACAGGCTCATTTTGTTGGGGTGGAAGTGTAGTAATGTTATATATGAGGTCCAAAATCCTACTTCAAATGAACATAATTACACAGTGAATATAATATTTATATATAAACTATTATATACATTTTTATGAGCAGCACCTCTGTCAGCAGAGGCTTTTTAACGCAACACAAATACACATATAAATGGTAAGCAACAGAAAATGAAATGGAGGAACCACTAGATGGCGCTGATGAGGTGTAACAATGCACGAATACCTTGTTACGTAGCTGCAGCAGCAACGCGAGTGAATCAGTGAGTTTGCCCTCCAACAAAGACAGACGTGTTCTCGCATTTTCCTCCTGTGTCCTCGCTTCCTCTTCCTCAGGACTCTAGTGAACACGAAACACAAGCGCCCATTATAATCCTGTTCAAACTGGGTGGGTTTAAAAACAAAAAAAGCTCAGTGCTTCCAGGTGCATTTTTTTTATAAGCTAAAGACCTCAAAGTCAGAGGATCCTCTATGAGCAGAACTTGGCGACAGTGGGAATTAAAAACTCCCTTTCAAGAGGAAGAGACATCCAGGCTCGAGGAGCTAGATGAGTATGAGCCAGCTGAAAAGGATGTGTCTGGACATTCAAGACTTATATTGATAGGAAGATATTCTCCAACATTAAAGTGTATTTATGGCAAAAAAAAAAAAAAAAAAAAATCTAGAAACGCAAATGTCAAAAATTATGATTTATAAGAAAAAAAATGGTGGAAAAGACAATCTTTTGTTAATACATTTCTGACACTTTATATGTCAAACTGACAAAAAGCAAGAGCATCTTTTCCTCACCGCTTGTTTAAAGCCTCCCTGCGGCCGCTCTTGGTTTGGTCCTTTCCGACAGAAGTGCCCCTTGTTGTCTTTAGAAGTGCTGCTGAAACTGAAAATTTCAAATTTTCAATTTTGATTCATCATTTAATAAAACTTGTTTACAATAATTTTCAGTCCAGTTCTTGTGTAACCTGGCATACTTCAGCCTTTTCTCCCTCTTTCTCTTCCTTAAGAAAGGCTTCTTGAAACCCACCCTACCACTTAGACCACTGGAGATGCTTCAGCAAAAAGCAGATGGATGAGCTGAAGGACCAGATGCATACATGGATGGATTTTTTCCTATTCCTCAAGAATATGTTCAGAGACTGTTCATCTGCTGTAGGTTTCTAGGCTTCCCACCTCTTCGTTTGCCCTCTACTTCTCCAGTTTTCTCAGTTTTTTAAGGACCCAATGCACACCACACTGAGATATCCAAAGTTTAATCCAGCCAAAGAAACAGGCTGTGGAGGAGCAGCTCACCTACTTATGGGAATGTTTGTGGTTCAATCCCTATCTGCTCCAGTCTGCATGTTAACTATCTTTTGGCAAGTTACTACCCCAAGCTGCTCTCCGATGCATCCATCAGAGCATGAATGTGTGTGAATGTTCGATAAAAAGCACTTGCATAGAAAAAAGTGCTTGTGTGAACCAGTCCATTTACCATTAGTGTTGTCTGTGTAGAGAGTGAATGTTAAGATATGTGTTTGAGCTTATTGGTGCAAAGTAAAAAGTAAACATCTTTGGTGACTTCGGTTGCCTAACCCTAAACATAAACCAATCATTTTTGTGTCGTGAAAACTGTTTTTTGAATTCTTCAACGGTAGAACAGATGTGAGAAAGCCAGCTGTATTTTGTTTTTGCTATCAAATTGTCAGATTAACATTAGAGAAAATGCCAAGTATGAACACAAGATGTTAGCTAACCCTTTGCTACAGCCGTGCATTCGTCCAATGTGCCTCTTCACCTCCATCAGGCAGCGCTGTTCTTCCTCTCTCATCCTACTGTCCTCCTCCTCTTCATCAGATGCAGCTCTTCCCTCCACTGCCCTCTGTAGACACTCAGCATCTGCAGACAGAGCAACTGCATATTTCAGTCATCAAAGACAGCTTAGGGCCCAAGACTGCAGAATACTGACGATTTCTCTTCTGTGGCAACTGTTAAAGGAATAAGGTTTTGGTTTCTTTGTGACCAGTTTCACCTAGCGACAGCAAACAACCTCCCACAATTACAGAATACATACTTTTCCATAGCGACCAGTGATTTCCATAGAGTTACTGAGCAGTCTCTAGGCCTGTGTAACTGGAGCCTCAATAAGACCACACTAACACTCTCATACTGATCTGTGTTTTTTCAGTTACTCACCTGTTTTGCTGCAAGTGTCTTCAGGGTGGTTCTGTTGACTCCCAGGGCTGAGGACACACGTGCAGCTGGTTCTGAGGGTGGTAAAAGGCAGAGGCCATACCTTAAATGCATTTTTAAGGTAAATGTTTTTTTGTTTTGTTTTTTACCAATTACCTTTCAAATTTAATAGCATAGCAATAACTAAGTGATGCATGTACCATAATAATCAGAACTGTACATTTTATTGCTATGCTCAGGTTTTGCATAACTAAGTTAAGTTGCTTATTAAATGTTATTTTCTAGGGGTTGCGTAAGGTCTCCTAGACACAAACTTGTGTGCAGCTTAACCTGGGCACCCTGTGGCATCAAGTTTCAAATCAGCTGAGTACACAAGCAAATGATGTGTAAATAGATGCACAAACACACCCATGTACTGAATTCCTTCACCTGCTCATGACCACACATGGTACCTGTATCTGTGCAGCTCAGTCTCAAGCTGGGTGATCCTGGACTGGAGTTGGGGCACAGACCGGGCCTGCTCCTGGATCAACCGAACCTGCTGCAGCCCCGAGCTCAGAGCCTCCCTGGCCTCCTCTGCCCGCTTCCTGATGGAGATCACCAAAGATCATCTCACTAGTCTCCTACATCCACTCAAATATCATCCAGCAAGCTTTTAAAAACCTTCCACTGATGAATAGTAACTCCAACCTGATCTGAGTGTTCTCCTTCCTCAGTGCAGCCTCCACCCCCTGCAACTTGCGCACCTCCTGGTACGCCCACTGCAGCTCCTCCTCCAGATGCTTATTGAATCTGATGGCCTCCTCCAGCTGCCCATCACGTGAGGAGCGGATCAGCTTCAGCTCCCTTAGAAGTGGGTCTCTGATATCTCGTTTCCTTGCCACTCTCCTTGCTGAGTCTAGTGCAGCACTGCTTAACTGTCCTTTAATTCTTTGAGTTGGAACTAGTTTTCCCTGGATAAATGTGATGGAAGTCTTAGGCTTTGAAACCGTAGGGTTGTAGCAGGATGCAGAAGGGAGGGTGCTGCTCCTCTCCTGTCGGAGCGCCACCTCCAGGGCCAGGCAGCGGGCATCGCTCCCCTGCAGCGCTGAGCGGAGGTCCTCCACCAGCTCCCTTAGAGCTGCCACCTCATCTGGAGAAGAAGAAAGAGGAACATGTGAAGTGAAACCAGATCATGTGCATAATAATATATCCATAGTTTTACTTTAATAACCTTTATAGGTGAATTTTAAAAGTGAAATGTGTGTATTTTCATTTTATTTCTTTTCATTAGATTTTTGAGTGATTTTACTTTTTACTCCACTATACCTGTCTGGCAAAAAGGCTAAATATGTAGAAGATTTTAAATAAAGATAAACATGATAACTATTAAGACAGATTCTCTTCATCCTTTTTGATACTCAGCATCTAGTTTGAGCTGCTTGTCATGTTTTATATGCCGATAAGTGGATGACAGTTCTACTAAACTACTACTGACTTTCCCGGAGAAACCCACCCGAGGGATTAATAAAGTTTCATCTAATCTAATCTAAACTTCTCTCATAATTTCATTTTTATAACAGTTTGAGACACAAAGAAGCTGAATGTTCCAAAACTTTATCAAAAACATAAAGAGAAGAATGAAAAAAACATCCCAATGGATAAATGCTTTCATCTTATCTACAACAGTGATGACATTCTTCTGTCTTGTGGAGCCAGTACCTCAGGTTAAGAACAGATTACAGAACATAAACCATGTCTCCTACGCTAACTAAAGCCTGATTTATAATATGAACATTGTAATAATGTTACAGAGTTTTTGTGTGCAAGGTGACAATTAAGATCAGTGGAGGAAACCCTGAATGAAGCTGCAAATTAAACTTTCTTTAGGAAAACATATAAAAAGATAACAATTTTAAAACGCTTGTGTCCAAAAGCCCAGTTTGCCCGCCGCCATGACAGCTGTTACCGGGCTCTTCTAGATGTCAATTCTAAATAAGAGTCTTTGATAGTGTAATAATACATTTTGTATTAGCCTGGGATTATGCTGCACTAACAATTGGTATATGAAGTAGTGATATTATAGTGTTTGGTTGTATATAATTATAAGCTCATCCTGCACAATTTAATAAAGGTGAGACAGCAGAGCACATTCTAAACAGGGATTTGAAATGTTCTGGCTTCCATCATCGATCTACGGGGGTATTAAAATGCACATATAAGACAGACCTCCTTCTCCAGTACCTGGTTCACGGTGCTCTGAGGTCCGATCTTTCACAGATGTATTGACTGATCCATTCTGGTCCTTTGTCAGATCAAAACTGACACACTTTCTCCGCCTAACTCGCGGCCACCGAAGCCGGATCTGTTTCTCTACCAGCTCTGTATCCTCGCTAACGGGCAGACGCAAGGCACACTCCCCGGTACCTCTACGCGCACTGCGCACACGGAAATACCCACAGAGCCGTGAGTGAAATTCTTTGAAAGAGAGCTGGCTGGGAAGCCCAGAGCATATATCTCTAAACTCTTCATCTTCCTCTTCTCGTTCTCCAGCTCCCGCTGTTTCCTTTACGGTCGCAGTTTTCTTTCCTACCTCAGCTCTGTTCAGTCCCAGAACGGCACAGAGCGCAGTGAAATCTTTCGCCGACACAGTATCGTCCCGGCTGGGGAAGGCCAGGTGGTGGAAGACTTCTTGCAGATATTGGTCTATTCCAGTGGCCAAGACAACGATTTCGTTCTCCACTCCAGGATCGGAGCAGTGGTGGTGTGCCAGGGCGCTCCGGAGCCACTCGCTTTTACGCGCTGCACGCGGTGAGGGCTGTACGCGCTGCATGGCCGGTGAAGTGCACATAAATTAAAAGATATTATCAAACGGAAGCAGACTGGAGAAATTAGCACTGGATCAGATCTAAAAACGAGTGAGGCTAAGACGATTTACGGGTTGGTGTGCCCCTGCGCATTTCCCTGAAAACCCTCACTTTACATTCCTCACAGCGACGCATCAAGTCAAGATCTGATCCCCGCCGGTAAGGGGAAAAAAGTACTAAGGGAGGGCTCCACCCTTCTGTGTGCATACAGTGACCGCATGAGTGTGCGTGTGAGTGCATTAATACGTGTTTTTAACCGCTTACGGCGAAGCATTCCGGGTGTTTGATGCCTGTCATGAAAGTGGATCAAATGTCAGGTAGAAGAAATCTCAACAAAGAGCAAAAGATTTCCATATATGAATCTGTTGCACGTTTTTCAGCTAAATTGTGATCTGCAGGGTATTTTGTGACAACAACGCGTCCAGAATGAGTCATGGCGGGTTTCTCTTCTGCATCGGTCTCACTGGGCTGCCTGTATGGAAACAGTTAAAGACGAGTAACCTGACTCCTTTTGGATCTTCTGTCCACTGATCTCACAAACATACCTTCCTTTAGAAGTCAAATGTGAATTTGTTTCTGGGAAGCTGAGCAACGGCAACCGGAAATACCTTCCCACACCCTGACCTCACCACTTATCACCCACCTGACAGCCAAAACAAAGAGGGCTTCTTGAGTTTACTTACCTGGGCATGACTGCACCACAAAGCGCAGATTCCACATTAATCACACTCCACTGCTGCACTTACATGGCACACAGAAGAAATCAGTTCTTCAGAACTAGTGCCAAAACAATTTGTAAACCAACATTAATGCGTTTGACATTTAGGAAGTTTATCAGTCAGAAAAGCAAAAAAGCTTCTCAGCTGTGGTCACTGAGTTCTGTGTTTGGTTAGTTACTCACAAAGACTCATCTAAAGATGTCCTGTTTGGCTCTGAAGGCTTTTCCCGATAAATGTTGCCCTTTGTTTACATAAACGCAGCAATTAAAGCAAAGACAAAAGCAGTGCGTTTCCATGCAAGCACAGTCAGGCAGACATTATTTCAACATACGTTGTACTCAGTACTCTTTGCTGCTCGACACAGACACAGATAAAGCTGTGTTAAAAGACTTCTGATGGAGCCGACTTTGTGTTTGTGAACATTTTATTGACTCAACAGAAGCCCTTCCCCTTTTACCTCTTCAAACTACAATATGATCCATTCAGGATGGAAGCCGTTGTCATGTTCTCAGTACATTTAATCCTTACATAGATATTCAGGAGTCACTGGTGTAGAGACACATTTGCCATTATGCAATCTAACATAACAGGCCTGCCATAGCATCTGTCATTAGGAAACTCATAATGCCAAGTTGTGGTACTTTTATAACAGATATTTTTGCTTATGGTTTACCACTAAAGGTTGGGCTGTACTAGAGTGCATTTCATGTTTCACACACAATCTGGCAATGTGACCAAACGAGAACATTATGAGCCGCTTTTAACTGAAACTTTTTTCAGCCGCTTAGCAAAGCAATGCACATGCGTCCTGCATTTTGGCTATCACCTCATCTCTACCTTTGGCTTTCAGACATAACAGTGATTTTAATCTATTCTCTAACTCTCAACAAGACAGTAAATAAGTATATTGTTAAAGTGAAAGTCAACAGAAATGAGTTTTGTTGACTTTGCAGGAGAGGATTGAGACTCGTGAATGCAAATACCTTTTATGCATAACAGGAACGAAGAATACTCGGATACTTAAAGAAGGATATTTCTAAATGAATCATCATGCCCAGACCATTTAAGATAAAGGCCAGTACTTTTTCTCATTTGCAGATCACACACTAACGTACGGGCTAGTTGGTGTGTTAATAGAACTTATAAAAGCTCACACAAGAAAATCCCAGATATTGTTTAGTCTGTTTTGGTAATTCTGAAAATGCTTGACTGACAGCGCTCGGCAGTGACTCATCAGAGGCTTTTACCCTGGAAAGGTGTTCTGTTTCAGTCAGTGCTACTTAAAGGCAAAAATAAAAAGTGTCCAGAAAATATAAAAGACAATTATCCCCTGAGGCCACAGGCACAAACATGTGGAGGCATGCAGGATAATAGAAGCCAATTTAAGTCCTTTGATTGTGTCTCAAAAAAAAATTGTTTTTCCTTCCAAGGCAGTCAAGGTTGGGGCATGCACTACTGATATGGAAACAGGCACATATTACTTTTATTTGGGAGACAATGTTGGAGAAACAAGGCTGAGATGGTTTGGGCACGTACAGATGACGGATAGTGATATTAGACAAAGGATGCTGAACATGGAACTGCCAGGCAGAAACTGAAGGGTAAGACGACTGAAGGACAACATGAAGAGGGTTAATCTGCTGTGGTGACCCCTAAAGCAGCTGAAAGAAGAATGTCAAGTTTAATGCACATTACTTTTACACACCACACACGTACTTTTACAGTGGAAAAAGCAAAGTCAGTAAAGGTACTATATACCATATCTCGTTAGGTAAACCCCAAATTCTAACTCCAAGCCTGAACTATAGATGCAAAGCTTTGCTGTAGATACTAACTAACAGCACAGCTTCAGATAAAGAGAAACTAGTCACTAAAGTTAGCACTAGAGCAAGATACCTATTGAGCCAAAGACTAAATAATTTAAAAAAAACAAAAAAAAAACAAACTTCATCTTCTTATTTTTCACTAGTTTTATATCTATAAACCTAAAATGTGAAGTTTATGAAATCTTCACAACAAGCTAAAGGCCCTTAGCTGGTTTAGCAGACCGGCAGCTATAATCTCTTTGTTGGCTGGCAGACCTCCATCACAGAGTTAAATGTATTAAACTGTAAATAATGTATTTTATTGCTGTTGCTAAATAGTAACAGTTTGTCATACATTTAATCAAAAGCTAGAAACAATAAATAATAATACAACTAAAGTTGTTGTTTTCTGATAACCTAACTGTCTACGGTTATAATAACTCTAAATAAGCAGATTTTCAAAAACTAGACAATGTTGCATTCAAATCAGGTGTCACAGATTTAGAGGATACTTTATTAGGAACATGTCTTCAAGTGCTCATTAAAACAAATGTCAGCTAATCACATGGCAGCTCACTGCATTTAGTGATGTAGATATAGTCAAGATAACTTGCTGGAATTAAGTTAAGGATGGGTAAGAAAGGGACTTTAAACATGAAGTGGTTGTTGATGCCAGGCTGGCATTTTATCCACACATGCTTTTCTAGGGTTTACTGCGAATTGTATAAAAAAGAAAAGAATATCCGCCAAGTGCCAGATCTGTGGGCCAAAAAACCTCGTTGATGGAAGTTTTTAAAGTTTTCAGTGACTTAAACAAACTTTGTGGATCTTGAAACTTGAAACACATTATAATTCATTTTACACAGTGATGCACGTGTGATGCATAATGGTAACAAACTGAGGCAAATGTTAAACAGCACCGATTTTATTTACGGAATAGAAATAAATGAATTGGTTATTAGTAACCTGGTTGCTAATAACCCATTCTGGGTATTAGCTACACTAGTTACACTAGTTACACTAGTTACACTACTTAGTTCAACTGAAAGGAAAAAAGAACACTATATGCAGAAATGACTTTTTATGTGTGTTTAATAATCAGCTTAAAGGGGACCATAAAAGGGGGGGTTTAAGGGTGGGCCTTAACCCTGAGTAAACACTATTTAAATGTAAATGCATGAATGCTCTTCTCTCATGAAAAGTATATGTTAAAGTGAGCTCATATTGCACTATGCTACAAACAAAAAGCCCACACACAGAGTGTGAAAGTGTCCTTTGGTGCTAGTATTACATTTAATTGTTAGCTGTCAGCTCAAACCTGTGGCCACGCATCCAACGAGAAAAAAACAGACAACTTGTCATGAGGATTTTCACAGAGACAACTCAAGTTGTGTTGTGTGAGAAACTCACGCATTTTTTTTGTTTAATTAAATCTCGTATTTCTCCATCAAAGATGCTTCAAAAAAAAATATGAGAAGGAGCTTAAATAAATTGCATAATAGGTGTTTTGATAGAGCTAAATGCCGCATGTGTGTGTTTGTGTGGGGTAATTAGTAGTTAATATGAGACAGCAGGACTCCCCCTTGAGTCCTGCTGTCATCCTGCCCCCCTCTGACAGACAGTCCTCCAGCTGCTGCCTGCTCGGGGTGAAAGGACCTGATCTGAAAATGAAAGGATGGGAAGAAACAACAAGAGGCTATAAATAAAGGGGAGGTGGAGATCTAAAATCGTGTGTGTGTGTGTGTGTGTGTGTACGCATGTGCAAGCATCTGTGTGTGTGTGTACGCATGTGCAAGCATCTGTGTGTGTGTGTACGCATGTGCAAGCATCCGTGTGTGTGTGTGTGTGTGTGTGTACACGTGAGTGTGTGTGTGTTTGGGGGTGCATTTGTGTGACCTCCTGCTCACCAAAAAGGTCATAAAGGCAGGAAGTTTACTAAACAAGAAAACAGAACCCTCACATAGGATGTGCCTGTAATAAAACACTACAACACGGGGTTAGTATCTTGCCCAAGGACATTTGGAATGCTCCAGACTGGAGCAGATCGAACCACCAACCTTCCAACTAGTAGCTGACCTGCTCTACCACCTGAGCTACAGCCACATATGACACATGTAACTTTCAAGAGCTTCTTTTTTTTCAATTACAGTTTCCTGATTTGATGATAAATATGGTACCAAACTACAAAATACTGATGAAATAAAGCCCACATTGTAATATATTTCAGGTATGGAGAGTCACACAGCTGAACAATTGATGCACATATTTAAAGAAACAGGGATAAAATAAAGACCGTTGTTGTGGAATAAATTACATTGAAAAATAATCACTGCCCTGTTTTAGAGTGACTTATGATGAGGTATTAATTGGGTTAATTTTACCTCTAACAGCTTTTCACATAGTGCTGTGAACAGGGTGAAATCCATCATGAAGTAGCTGTAAACTGTAGACTCCTTAACATGAATGTTGTAGTTCTAAAATGATAAACAGAAACACATATCTCTGGATGTGACTTTCGTGAACTTTTCAAACAGACTTTATATGTCTGACCTATTATCTATATATTAGAGCAGTCTACGCACAGATGTTGAAAACCACTGTTACACCTCTTCTATACCTATGTACTTACTGACACCCCATACTAAGGCAGGATTCATACAAACACACTTTCATTATTTATCTTCTTAAACACTTTCTTTTTTCACATTTTGATTTTGTGTAATTTCTATAAAGAATATGTGTAATGGTTCAATAGATTGTTATTTAAATGTCCATAATAATCACATGATCATTATTGTGCATCCTACAAATCAAGATTTTGAGCTGTGTGTTTGTATGAATTCAGCTTGCTATACTTACAGACTAAAATTAGGAGGAGGCTTTAATCCACTATTTACCCAAACAAGTTAAATTGTTTGGGTAAATAGACTGGGTTTGTTCTACAAAATAATTATTCAACATTAAAAAATACAAAAAACAATATATTTGCACATTAATACAAAGTTCAGTTTCATATGTCTGATATTGTATGTATGTAGTTATCTGTGCAGTCCAGAACTGATGGATCAGGTTTGGATCAGAAGTTCATGAAGATGGTATTAAGATGGTGTTGTTTCAGCTGAGGATGGTGAAGTTTGAAGGTTTTCCCACAAAGGAGTGTGTGCCCTGTCTGAAGAAAATACATCTACAAAACATGCTACAAAGTGCTTTTAACACCACCCACCCACCTAAGTGTCAATGTAATGCTGGTATGGGGTGTCAGTTAGTAAATCTAATTAGTGCATCAGAAAGTATGGGCTACACCTAAAGCCCATGCTTTCTGATGTCTTTGTTTATTAGCAGCTATTTCCAGCTGCTCAGAAAATTCTGACTTGGCCTTTATCCACCCGAACCCAAACCCACCCGGATAAAGGCCAAGTCAGAAAATGGATACAGAAACTTTCCATTTACATCTAAATCAGTTTTTATACATATTCTTTTAGCTGTAAAATATTTTTTTCTCCACTAAATGTATTATTACAGAAATCTCTGGTAGCTTAAAGATAGTTTAAAACTTTTTTTACCTGTAAAAAATGATCAACAAAAACTCATTCACCAAAAAAACCTTTGATTCTACAAAATCTATTATAATAAAGAAAATATAATTGTCTGTATTTATGCATGTGACCCATAATAAATACCTGCATTTATCAGGGATTTATTTATTTACTATTTAATGTTTTGAAAGCCCTTTGAGGGGAAGATCTTGTTTGTTGAGATACATACATCACAGTAAAATAAAGTATCAACAAAAAGAGATGACAATTAACGTCCATGAAAAAATGCATTTTAGAAGAGTAGATTTAGTAATTTAAAACACGAGTATAAAAAATAAATGATGTTGGTTTAATAAATGTTGCAGCACATTTCAGATCAGAGGTGCATGATAACAGAAGGCAGATGTTCCCTGCTCTGCATGAAGTTCAGCCATGATTTGGTGAAATGATTAATAACATTGCAATAAGAAAGGGTCTTCTTACAGACAGAGTAGGGAAGCCAATTTTTGGGAAGCCATTCATTATCAATGAAAAATCTTTTTCATACTCTACAAACAGTAAACTCTGTAACAAACACGATCTGTAATTGTTTCAAAACTCACCGGACGACTTCATGATTGGCTCGAGGACAGGACACAAAACACAGGGTTGTGGTAACTGTAATATGTTCTCAAGACACCTGAATGGAGACTTTGCTGTGGCTGAGAAATAAAAATGAGGTCAAGCAGGGTGTTCTTGTCTGTAGTGGCAGAAGTGATCAGCTGTGAATACCCTCTCGACTGAAACTGCTCCAGAATCTGTTTTCTTCCCCTCTGTAACTGGTTTTCATTAAAAGCTCCACACACAATTATTGGGTGACAGTCCATTATTTCAAGTGAATCTAAAAGACTTACCAGGTTTTGCATAAACGGTGTCAAACTGTAGTCTGGAGGTCTGTACACAACCGCAATGAGCGCAGGGAATGGAGCCTGAACCTTCAACACTAAGAACTCAAGATCAGTGACATTATGCAGATACTGTTTTACCTGAACCTGAAAATGATTCCTCAAATACACAACAACTGTTATCAGTGTTTGCATTGATAGCATGGCTGTGGTGTCATATCAGTGTATGCTCTCGGTGTTTGCTGATATCAAACTGTGGTATGAGGACCACTGTGGGTTAATCTTTGTAGTGATACTCACTCCTTTTTTTTTTTAGACCTGGTTTAATTCTGGTATAGTTGAATATTTGTATATAATCCCCACAGCTGTCAGACTCTATAACAGGGGTCACCAGCCTTTCTTTAAACTGAGAGTTAGATAAAACTGTGAACAGTTTGGTTCATCTTTAGTTATATGGTTCTATCCAGCATATTCTATCTTGATATGCTGTCTTATCACAGGTTAATTTTTCAAAAATATTAGCAATGATTTATGCAAGGAAAGGGCTACGTACAACTCTTTATTTCTATTAATGTCTTACTTCATTCCTACCTGATGATAAAAGTATCATTATGCCGTGTTTTTTCTTCGTCTTCCTGCCACTTTTGTGCGCCTTTTTCCCTCCAGGAGTGATGATGTCATCATCACTCCATAAGCCAATGAGATTATCACATGACATTTATGAACGGGGATATTTCTTTTTAACTGTTTTCAATTTAACGTAATATTTAAGTGTTTCTTAGTTTTAGACTAGTTGGTTAGTCTATTTCAATGTTTTAAACCATATCCCAGGGTTTTTACTTCACCATTTATGGAGTTTTAACAAGCAAATAAAAGACAGAGCTTAATTCTGTAAAGATTAGATGAAAAATACTCAAACGATAAATTCAATTGGTTTATTATTTTGTTACATAAGTTGAAAAAAGTAAAGCAAGTAACTACAGAAACAACATAAAAGAAAAGTTAAACAATCAAATAAGTAAATGAAGGGGGGGGGGAGGGAGGAGGAGAGAAAACCCCAACAATCCCCTCTGAGCAAGCACTAGGCGACAGTGGGGAGGAAAAACTGCCTTTTAACGGGCAGAAGCCTCCAGCAGAACCAGGCTCAGGAGGGGGCAGTCAACTGCTGGGACTGGTTGGGGGGTGAGGGTGAAAAAAAGAAAAAAGATTAAGAAGGTAGGGAATATGTGTTAGGAGAGAAAGGGGGACAGGAGAGGTGAAAATTAAGATGGATCACAGGTGGAGGAGGACGAGGCTAAATCATCTGAATAACCAGCAGAAGCCTCTTTTCTTCGTTTCCAGGTATTTTTCCATGAGCGCTTTTTTCTCCAGGATAAGGGTTCTCAACTGATCGTTTGTTTCTGCATTTTGCTTCTCGAGTTGCTTGCATCTTTGCTCCATTTCTTTTAATCCTGCTTGTTCTTTTCTAGGCTTTTCTTTCGGGTCTTTGTATGTTGCCTGCTCCATTCGGTTTGCCTTGCACATGTCTGTATTTCTCTCTTGTTTTTTGTTGTACATCTCTTCTATCAGGTCAGTTTTTCTCTTGAATTCTTCATGCATACGCAGCAGGTATTCACATTTTTTCTCCTGTTGTTGCTTTTGTGCCTGCATTTCGGTTATTTGGCTCTTCAAGTCACTGACCCTCAACAACATCACATTCATGAGCTCTGAGAAGCTCTTTATTTTTGCACTCTGTTTCATTAAACCTGACTATCAGATCTCCGTAAGTTTCCTTCATGCCTTTCAGTTTGTGCTCCATTTGTATTTCCTGTTCAGTCTTCTGTTGGCGGATTTTTTCAATTGTTTTCTCAATTGATAATTAAATAATTAAAATATGAATTATTAAAGATATATGACTTGTAATGTACCATAAGTAGTAGAGGAGAAGCAAAAACTGCCCGTTGTAAAACCTCCCTATCGTCACAAAAGGTTAAAACACTGTGTGTGTGTGTGTGTGTGTGTGTGTGTGTGTACGCATGTGCGAGCATCCGTGTGTGTTTGTGCGTGTATGCATGTGCACGTGTGTGTGTGTGTGTGTGTGTGTGTGCGTGCGTGTGTGTGTTCGTGCGCTCATGCATGCAAACCCAAGTGTCCTGTTGTCCTTGGAGAGGAGGAGTGAGGCACTATCAGTATTGATTGCAGTTGGGTTAAGGCTTAGCGTTGCACTCCCATATGTTCCTCCAAGGGTCAACTAAAAGCCAAATAGAACCACAGACTCCTAACACCCACACACACACACACACACACACACACACACACACACACTTACATGATGCACAGCTTCTGTGTTTCAGGACTGTGACACATGTCAGGGACTAAAATGTGGGTCGCACAATGTTACCACAGTGTCACCTGTGGCTGTAAAAAGTGCAGGTTCAGATGCTGGATAAAGGAAATAGATAATGTGGCAAAGCAAGTAAAGACTTCAGCCGTAAAACTGACTAAACCCTAACCTCCTGTAGCAAAACCTCTACACTAAAGGGAAAATCCCTTTCTCAGTTTGTAAGTGAAAAATGCAAAAAAAAAAAAACTTTGAAAAGAATCTGTGATTTAGCTTTCCTTTTGTTTGAACTTCCTGATTCCATTGTCAGGCATTTTTATAATAAAAGAATAGCAACCTGACAGATGCATGAAAAAGATATCAGCAACATAAAAATGATGTGCCTAATATTGTGTGTTGGCATTCCCGCCCCTCTGTTCTGACATCATGAAGCTGAGTTTCGATCCTGAATCAGGGTTGTCACGCGGATGCTCAAATGGATTATGTAACCATTTTGAGTTCATTAGAATTTAACCATTCTGCAACATTTTCCATGGAAGGTGGGTGTTTGGTCTCCGGCAATGTTAAGGTGTAAAACCAAGGACCTGAAGTTACCCAACAAAACACCGCACTCTTGTTCACTTCATGTCCACGACTTAACTTCGCAGGCGTATAACATCTGCCTCTTTTCCACTAGTACCTTCTCAGCTCAGCTTTTCACAGTTTTCACTAGGTGGTATTACCTGGAGTACTTTTTAGTACATACTCATCCAGGGTTCCAAAGGAGCTGAGTCGATCCAAAAATGTGATGTCAGCTGACTACATGACACAAGTTGACCAAATAAAGATGTCAGTCGATGAGTTGTGAGAATGACTCCTTCACAAAATTCAAAACTGCCACCCAAATCTGCCAAACCAAGACCGAGCAGCAGGTGTACCGTCGCCTCGTCGTCCTCCATTGTTGTGTTGTGTTGTGTTTGTGTCACATGCATACGATGTCACAGACTTTGAGACGCTTTGCTATCAAGCCCCCGCACACTGAGGTGATACTCAACTGTAATGGAAAACGACCAAATGTTGAGTCAAGCTGAAGGATCAGAACTCACTCAGCTCACTTTGACAAATGAGCTGCTTGATTTGTCAGCACAGTTTTTACGTTTCTATGCAGCATGCAAAGTCACACGATGTCTCTGTGGGTGTTAATTTGATAGCCACATGCTATTAAAAAAATACGGCCTATGCAGTCTGACTGCTTGTATATGATCAAGGATCTTCTATCACTGATGACTACACTGGATTTGAATCTAAGTACATGTGCACTTGAACAGCCATATTGTGTGAGACATAACAGGTAACTTTAATTTATGACAGAACAAATAAGCTTTTGTCTGCTCAGAACGCTTTGATGATCTCGACTGTGTGTGCTCAGGTGTGGCCATCTAAAGGATGCAGAGTGGGACAATTGTTGACCTAAATCTGACAAAATAATCAACTCTAGAGAGTCAAGGAGACTTTACATGAGGCAGCTGACATGACTTTTAGAGAACAGAGAGATAAAAAGGGAGGAATGAGCAAAATGGGTAAAAGTATAGACAGAAAAGGACAAAATGGCTAAAGAAAGAATGGGCGAAAAGTTTACAGTGTATCAATACAAGAGACGCACAAAGAACTGATTCAAACAGCTGTACAGCTCTGACAACAAAAGTTGTTTTTTTTAACTAAGTTTTAAAATAGTTTCAGATTTTTACTAAAATAAATAGGTGGGACTAATGCAAGAAGTGTCTTTCACAGAGACAAACATGTCAGCTTCCTATCTTATTTAAGCTAGCTGGTTTTGTATTAAAGCACATGGAACATACTCTATACTATCTATACAGCAACAAATACAAGAAAGAGAAAATTACTAAGAAAAGTAATTTGTTACACTATTCATTACTTTTGCATTACTCCATATAAGGCCTGAAACACATTTTCATATAATTACCAGTTAACATTAAAAACCTGAGGCTGCCACACACACTAACACAAACCCCCATCCTAATGAGGACACACATGATCTTTCTTAGTGTTTGCACGTGAAAACAAAGTTAAAAAGCAGCCCAAAGAGACCAAAGAGATCACTACAGTGACTCTGCTGTGGAAACATCAACAGGTAGGAGTGGAGGCTGCAATCCTGACTACTCATCACTGACTCTGCTGAAGATCAGGCTGGGGTTGGTGTCCATTTGATTTTAACGTCACTCTGGGTTCTTTGCTAGCTTTGTGTTAGCATACTGTCTGTGCAGATGCTTGCAAAGAGCTAAAGTTGTGTTAGCAGGATAGTGCAGTTCTTTCTGTCCTGGCAGCAGTCTGCAGTTTATCATCGTGCACTTGTGCTTTTGTGTAATTACAATAAATTTAGTGTCCTCAAAAGCTGCAGACCACACCACCTTTTCTCCAACATCACACAAAGTGAAATCAGCTGGTTGCAGCACAAGTGGAACAGGAAGGAAAAAAGCACGTGTTTGATGTTTTTGTCCCTCTTTCTTCTCCACCCAGCATAAAATTAACTGAAGACCATTTGTAATGCAAGTAATGACATTATTGTAACTGTAATGTAATTACTGAATTTAGTCAAGTATGCTGTTACATTACTGCATCACTAAAAACGGAATATGATTACAGTAACATGTTATGCTGGAATGTGTTACACCTAACACGTAGCAACTTTAAATGTTGTAACGTGTCCTGGAATTGTTGTCATTTTTCTGCCTTTGAGCTAGCAAGCATCATTTGTAGAATATAGTAAACAGTTATTAATAGTTATTAATAAAATTCATGCTTTAAATGCAGTCGGTTGTGTTTATATGTGTACAGTGTTTTTAAACCTTAAGCAAACAAGCTATTTTAACAGGTTAAATGGGCACAATACTCACCAAAGTGTCACTGTTCATATAAACATTTATAGTGAACATCGAGAGATACAAAAAAAAATCCTTTTTTTTCAGTCCAGTAACTGTCAAACTGTCCAGATGGTCAGACATCCTTGAACGACTTTGCACATAATTTGTTACAGATCATAAAGTGCTGGCATTTTTCCTCCATTCAAAGA
Organism: Perissodus microlepis; assembly: GCF_051167445.1. Classification (NCBI taxonomy): domain Eukaryota; kingdom Metazoa; phylum Chordata; class Actinopteri; order Cichliformes; family Cichlidae; genus Perissodus; species Perissodus microlepis. The sequence goes on from NC_140465.1 coordinate 5,248,864, forward strand.
CGGTCAGTTTTGAAGCCAATCCACTTCCTTTGTGGGTGTGAACAAAGGTTATGAAGTTGATTGTAGAAGGATGTGGATTAGCTTTAAAACACCCCTCATGTGGACTAGCCCCTCTTCCCAAACAGCCCCCTTTCATTGTGACCATGCAGTCCGTGATAGATGAGGACAATGTCAACAAGAGCCTCGACATGAGAAATTGGGTTCGACAAGAAGCAGGCCTGGAGATTACTCTCTCAGCGGTGATGGGATTTATCTTGTGTCTCTGTGTTACTTTGTAAACAGCAGTGTGCAAACATTTCCCCATTCTTGAGATATCAAAGGAGTGGCAGTCTCTACCTTTAAGCTGTGCCACCTGTGTGCAAGGTCATGGCAGATATAGAACACACACATACACACTCAGGCACACAATTTACCAACCACATTCCTAAGTGCCCGTGATGAGAAGTTTAGAGGGAGCAGATAAGGCATGTGGCTACAGGTAGAGCTGCTACTCTGAGCTTCTACATTCCCACTGAAAGGACAGTGTCTGGGTGTGACTGCAAATCATCCCACTGTCTTGTACAACTCCAAGGCTTAGTCATTTGTAAACATAAAGTTTGCTCATAATTGTGGGTGTTAACACATTTTTACATGCGTTCCTTTTCGATTGCACATTCTTGCTTGATCTGACGTTCCCAATTAAGTCAGGTTTACTCACCATTATTTCGGTATATGAAATTTAAGAAAGTGCTTTTGACAGAGATGTCAGCTAGGTCAGTCCTTAACTTGAGAATTTAATCTTGTCAAAATCAAAATTACCACTGTGAGCAAATCAAATAATAGAAGTGTTGTTTCCTGTGTGGCTGTTAGCTGTCACTTCAGTGTTACCCTCGTCCACCCCATTCACTTCACAGTTTTCATCAGAACCAGCCATCAAACTGATCACCATAATCCTTCTTCAAACTAGTGTTCGACTGTGCAAAAAAGGCTGTACTCCACAAAATAAAAGATTTATAGTATACTACGGTCAGATGTGTTCCTTTTTAATCACCAGTCACCCCAATATCTCACCCCAGCTGAGAAACAGCTTCGTTCCAGAAGCTGTGAGACTTCTCAATGCATAATGGGCATGAACTGTTATTGTAGCACCTTAATCACTACTGACACTTACTGACACGTCACTTTATCAGTGCTGGTCATCATGCCCTTTTGCTGCTAAAGTATTTATACTTGCATTTCTATATCTACACTCCATACTGGTACTCAGGTTTATTTGTATTATTTTATTACTTGTTATTCTGTTTTTCTGGTTATTTTTGTTTGGTGTTTTTGTTTTTTATTCTGGTTCTTTTCGCTCGCGGACCGTGTGTACATATTTTGTTCCAACTCATGTAAACGTGATGCGAATGACAATAAGGCTTCCTTGAATGCTTGAATAGAATCATCCAGTTTACTGTTTCTTACTGTAAAATGTTTAAAGTACTGAAAGCTTTATGAGACTGGTTGAAATGATAAAAGTTTCCACAATGATTTATAAAATTCAGTTTTGTTATGACCAGCACATAGACCACAGCAAAAAAAAAAAAAAGTCAGTTATTGGGGAGTTTGAATGGTGTTTCTATCAGGCAGAAACACAAGGAGCAAAAAGGATTAAAAGTTTCATACACGTTGGATTCGGTCCATTTGATGGGATTGCGGCAAAGAGGAAGTGCACTGCATTGGCACTTCAGTATTAGCTTCATTTAGCAGCCTCGGAGGTTGCTGCTGGATTACAAATAGAGGGAGACTCTCTGTTAAGGTTCCCATCGCTGCACTATATCTGTTAATACCTAATAGTCCTGTGATGTAACGTTAACTTTAAACATCTCAAACAACCCATAACAGCATCTTTATTAAGGAACCTTTGACACTAAAGAGCTAGATAAAAACAATAGCAGAAGATAGTAGATCGTGGCTCAAGAGTTGGCAGTTCATCTTGTAATCGGAAGGTTGCCCGTTCGAGCCCCGGCTCGGACAATCTCTGTCATTGTGTCCTTGGGCAAGACACTTCACCTACTGCCGGTGGTCAGAGGCGCTGATGGCGCGATATGGCAGCCTTGCTTCTGTCAGTCTGACCCAGGGCAGCTGTGGCTACAACAGTGAATGAATAGTGGAATTGTAAAGCACTTTGAGGGTCTCGAAAAGTGCTATATAAATGCAATGTATTATTATTATAAGAGGAAAACACACATTAAATAGTTCTGTAGGCAGGACAATTTTACATAGCAAATATCAACATAAAATAAACAGAACTTACATTTGCATCTTTGTCTCAGACACACAAAAAAACTCGAATCCCTTTAAGGTTAGTCAAGTAAATAAAAGCTTTAAAAAATGTTTTGTCTTGGTCCATATTCTGCCTCAAAACAGCAAATAATACAAATGAGAATCCCCAAACTTCCTGTGCACTTGTTTATACTTTGTGGTTAAAAAATCTTCAGCTATACATGTAACAAGTCTGGGCAAATTTAATCTTGGCTGTTTATCTCACTGTGCTGTGGCTTTTGTTGGCACTTTATGAAACTGGATGCATATGGATGTTAATGAGATCTGCACACAGTAAGTCTGGGGTATACTGAATACTAAAGACTTGACATACTAACTACATACTAGAAAAAGAATGATGAAATTCTGTAATTCCAAAATTACAAGTGGCGGTCTTCACTGGGGAAGCTTTTTTTAGTTCTTTTTATTTTGCTCTAAGCACACAGGAATGGCTAAGACAGCTGTTTAGATTAGAAGTCTCACCATACGATCAATGTTACCTGACAGCGAGGCTTGTAACAGAAGGAGACCGAGACCTATGATGCATCAAGTAAGAGGATCTTTGGTCTGAAGTGGATCTGCACTCCTTATGAAGGGCTTTGGAAACTCTTCTGACGCAGCGGTGTACCCAGGAGATCAAAGTTTTCGTTCTTTGGATACGGTTTCCCCTGCTTATATTTATCACTATACTGCCACCATGTGGCTGAGAAATGGCAGTGACAGAGTGGAGGCTTTGTGCTCTCTTCATTTTGGTGGGACGCCGTTTGTGCATTTATTCAGTCAAACTGTACAGTACAACTCAGACACAAGTAAATTCACAGTGTTTTACAGAGAGATAGAAGGAGCGATTTAAAACAGATAATAGAAATATAAACACAGACATAAGAAGTGACGAGCTGTTTCAAAGTGACAAAGTGGGTGAGAACACTACTTGTCCATATTCTTAGTTAACATTCTTGATTTGATTTATTTTGACATTATTTGATTTATTTTGACATTATTATTATTTGATATTTCATATGTAGTCTGCAATAGGCAAACATCTACTATCCCGGGTTTGTTTATGTTTTGCACTTTTACAGATTATATAATATAACATCTTGGTTTAAATCAATTCCTACAAGTTTGTTAAGTTAACATGTTCTTTATTTCAACTGTTAATTTGTTTAAACTTACCTTACCTACCTGTCTTCCAGAAACAACAGGAGGAAATGTAGTTTTACTTCCTGCTTTATAGTTTCTTGGTTAATTTGAGGTCACAGGAAGAGACCAAGTGCAGAAGGGGAAGAATTCTTGTAATTTAATAAAGTTGATTTTAGAGTGTTTATGGAGAAATTGATTTATTGTTGTAATATGTATTGATTACACCAGTAACCAGTTATGTTGCCAGTAAAGAGTAGCAGTAGAGGTTCGAGTATGATAATGTTCATCTTACCTACTGAATGGAATAGGCCAGAGGAGAAATTGTTTGGTTAAGTGGACTATTTAAGCAGAAGAACTCAGGTGTTTGGGGAGAAAGGACCAGGTCAGTGTAGCTGTGCGCAGTTGAGTTGAGTTGAGTTGAGTTGAGTTGAGTTGAGTTGAGTTGAGTTTACTTGAACTGATTTAATTATGGAGCTGAGTTTCTTATTTATTTTTTGTAAATATTGTTTGGTCACAAACACTGGACAGCATCAGTCTCCTGCACTTCTTTGGCCTCTTAAGTCAAGTCTTACCACACTCACAGATGTCCATGTTTATATGGTAAAATAAAAGTACCTTCACTTTGCTTTGTTCTAATTCTGGGCACACAGAGAACACCTGTCACTGCTGATCTGAGAGTTCTGCATGTTTTGTAAGGCACAAGTAGATTTGAAAACGTAACTGACTGATAATGATTTGTCACTTAAAAATTATTATGCATACATTTTAAACAACTTTGTTGGACTTATCTGGACATTTAACAAGAATATCGTATTTTTACACCAACAAGATTAAATTTTTGTGTGATTTTCATACATGGCTGCTTTTATATTTCACATTTATGTAGATACACTTTATAGAACTTATTTAATGTATTTTTTACTGTGTTGTTCACCCTGTTCTGTTTTTGATATGTCAGTCTAACATGCATTCTTTAGTCTTACATTGAGTACAAATTATTATTCCTAATATAATGATAATAAAAATAATGCTCTCGGTGTGGTTGTGGTATTTTGAATTTAGCTGCAGAATAATCACATCAAAACCAAAGTATCATAAACCTGTATTTTATTCACAGTATAATACAGAAAATATATTAAATGTTTAAAGAGAGTCATTTTATTATTTCATTAAAAACTGTGAGTTCATTTTGAATGTGAATGCAGAAAGATATCTTTAAAAACAGACAGATGCTGCAATGGTATGAATTTCAAAATCCTACATCACCTTGTTCTTCAACTTATTGCATTCACAAGATTTTTAAAAACACTTCACCTCTGACCTTGACCTTAAGGCCGAGGTCACTGAGATGTGATGTCATCCAAGATTTTAGTAGATAGAGTTTGAAACTCAGGTGTCGCTGGCCTACCCGTCCGGCAGGGTCCTGACAATACCCCATCTGCCTTTTATGGCTGACGGTAAAAAGTGTTAGTTTTGAGAGCAAATTTTAATTTCGTTTTAGCCGTATCTTTTGACTGAAATGTGATTTAGTTGTCAGAATTTAGACATCTTAATTCATGTGATTACTAAATATCATAAGATTATTTTTGACTAAATCTAAAATGATACAGTTTCCTGGGCGTGTCTTACTGCCATGGTCCTTGGTGTTGGACCCAGCATTCAGAATTTTTTAAATTTCAAATTCTGTTTATTGGAATTATTGATTTGGTTTCTGGTTTATAGGGTTCACATTTTAGCATACTTGGTTTTATTCCTTGTTCCTCTCTGCTTTAGAGTTAATTCCTCACTCAGTGTTTATCATCATGTTTAGTCACCTGCATTAGCTTCATTTGTGTGTCTGTGTATCACGTTAAACTCTCAGCTTGCGTGTGTTCCTTGTCCAATCCTCTTTTATGCACTGTAAAATCGAATTAGCTGAGAGAACTTTAAAAAATTATACAGACTCATTGGCTCAAAAAGCAAAGTAAAGCTTGCTTACAATAATTAAGTTAGGACATCTTACTCATTCTGATGCTGTGTGTCTCCGGGAGTCAAGGTTTCAGTCTGTTTACTCCTCCCGTACGCCGTGACTGCAGATAAAGCTTTTTTTTTCATTTATTTCTGCCTCCTGACTTCTGCATTTGGGTCGACTCTCTGCGTACCACACAGTGGTCCATCACACATGCTAACTGGAGCTCATTTTCAAGCCATTTTTATATTTTGATGAAAGTGTTGGTCCATTTCTTCATCATTTGTTTTCATGCTGTGACCCAGTATTTGTGTTTCAACATCTGGAATTATATTCTTTGATTACTGGTGTTCATGTTTTTGAGTTTTTTATTTAGTTCTCTCTCCCTTACCGTTTATCTCAGCCTGCAGTTAGTCTCTGTTCCCGTGTTTTCCCTGTTCTTTATATCCCTGTGTGCCACATCTAGTGCTTTTGTATTTCTTCTGTTCCAAAGTCTGTCGTGTTTCCATGTCAAGTCGTGATGTCATTCTTCCTGTTTTATTTTGATAGTCCTTGTCTTATGTCAGTGTATTATGATTTTCTTTCTTTGTCTTGTTACGTCTGATTTGTCCCAGCTGTCCTCCCACCTGTTCCCCTTCCTCATGTTGTCTTGCCTGTGCATTTAAACCCTGTGTTTTCCTTTACTATGTCGTACCCTCACCGTGCTGTGTTTCTCCCTTTGTGTTTGTGGCTGGTTCTCATTCTCAGTTCCTGTTTTGTTTTTTTTGTTTTTTCATTTCTAGTTTCCAGTTTAGTTCTAGTTCATGTTTGAGGTTCGGGATATTTTTGTGGAAAGTCTTCCCAGCAATAAAGCTGCTGCTTTAAGTTTTCATTCTGTGTACGAATCCTGCATTTGGGTCTTTCATCCTGCCTGTCACAGCACATATCCTGACACATGCCTTTGTTTTTATTTAGTTATTATCTTGTTTTTGTCAGGAAGGGGGAAAAAAAGATCATTGGCAAAAAAGGCTAAAAAGTAAGTGGTACTAAAAAGAAACAGGTCGAGAAACATTTGGCAACTAATTAGATTAGTTGGCAAAAACTTGATTTAAACTTGCTTTAATTTGCTAATGCAAACAGGCCAAAACTGACATAATCCCTACATCAAATAACTGAATGTAAATGAGGTGTTTTTGAATTAAAGTTCTCTTTAAAGTTATGTAGTAACTGTAGAAATGGGTTGGCATCACTTTCCTTTCCAGACTATATGACCCAAAGGTGCATTGTTTTATTATTTTCATTACTAAGATTATATTACAAGTGTTTGGATAATTAATTGTGCATTTTTAATTCAGGTGTGGTTGCATGTTTCAGTATTCTCATTCTAATTCTGATGGCAAAGAAAATAGCCTACAGTGTAAGATATGTAAAATAATGACAAAATAATGATATTTTCATGTCATTATTTTGTCCTAAGGTAAATGGCCTGTATTTGTATAGCGCTTTACACATTACTATGAAGTAGTCCTGTAGTAGTGCAGTAGTACATTATTTATTAATACTTCATACACACCTGTAATGAAAAGGTCAGTCCCTTTAACACAAAATAAAAATAAAGATCACCACATTTTAATTGCTAATTAATAATTCACTAATTTTAATTAAGGGACTGATACAAAGGATCAGCCAGAAAGTGTAAATGGGGAAAAATGCATTTTCTTGCCAACAGAAGTGATGTGGAGAGAAGGATCAGTTGCTACAAGTGTTGGATTGTCAAAGTTAATGGTGATGGCTAGTCATTGAAATCAATTTTTATCCACTGCTGCACTAAACTAAACTAATACCATCATTATGCTGAAATTCATACTAAATTTAATCTGCAAATGTCACACCTCCACGTGTAGCCAACACTTGCAGCGCAGACATGTCGGGGGATCTGTGGGCACATACACTTTATGCCTGGATTTCTCTATGTTATTGAAGTTATTGTGTGTGTGTGTGTGTGTGTGTGTGTGTGTGTGTGTGTGTGTGTGTGTGTGTGTGTGTGTGTGTGTGTGTATGGTGGCTGAGCTAATCTACCTGAATCATCGTCATATGTGAATATTTCTGTCTGACAAAAATTGCTCGAGTAGAAGGGCAGGACATACTCAACAGGTTACTGGGATATCCACCAATTACAGTTTGTAATTGCAGAGAAATAGTAAGTTGATTTTCAATTTAATTCAATTCAATCTTATTTATACAGCGCCAAATCACAACAACAGTCGCATCAAGGCGCTTTATATTGTAAGGTAGACCCTACAATAATACATACAGAGAAAAACCCAACAATCATATGACCTCCTATGAGTAAGCACTTTGGCGACAGTGGGAAGGAAAAACTCCCTTTTAACAGGAAGAAACCTCCGGCAGAACCAGGCTCAGGGAGGGGCGGGGCCATCTGCTGCGACCGGTTGGGGTGAGAGAAGGAAGACAGGATAAAAGACATGCTGTGGAAGAGAGACAGAGGTTAATAACAGATATGATTCAATGCAGAGAGGTCTATTAATACATAGTGAGTGAGAAAGGTGACTGAAAAGGAAAAATTCAATGCATCATGGGAATCCCCCGGCAGCCTACGTCTATTGCAGCATAACTAAGGGAGGATTCAGGGTCACCTGGTCCAGCCCTAACTATATGCTTTAGCAAAAAGGAAAGTTTTAAGCCTAATCTTAAAAGTAGAGATAGTGTCTGTCTCCCGAATCCAAACTGGAAGCTGGTTCCACAGAAGAGGGGCCTGAAAACTGAAGGCTCTGCCTCCCATTCTACTTTTAAATACTCCAGGAACAACAAGTAGGCCTGCAGAGCGAGAGCGAAGTGCTCTAATAGGCTGATTTGGTACTACAAGGTCATTAAGATAAGATGGGGCCTGATTATTTAAGACCTTGTATGTGAGGAGCAGGATTTTGAATTCAATTCTGGATTTAACAGGAAGCCAATGAAGGGAAGCCAAAACAGGAGAAATCTGCTCTCTCTTTCTAGTCCCTGTCAGGACTCTTGCTGCAGCATTTTGGATTAGCTGAAGGCTTTTCAGTGAGTTTTTTGGACATCCTGATAATAATGAATTACAGTCGTCCAGCCTGGAAGTAATAAATGCATAAGCTAGTTTTTCAGCATCACTCTGAGACAGGATATTTCTAACTTTAGAGATGTTGTGCAAATGGAAGAAAGCAGTCTTACATATTTGTTTAATATGTGCGTTGAAGGACATGTCCTGGTCAAAAATGACTCCAAGGTTCCTCACAGCGTTACTGGAGGCCAAGGTAATGCCATCCAGAGTAAGAATCTGGTTAGATACCATATTTCTAAGATTTTCAGGGCCGAGTACAATAACCTCAGTTTTATCTGAATTAAGAAGCAGAAAGTTAGCGGCCATCCAGGTCTTTATGTCTTTAAGACATTCCTGCAGTTTAACTAATTGGTGTGTGTTATCTGGCTTCATGGACAGATAGAGCTGGGTGTCATCAGCAGTGTAAATGTATGCTATGTCTTCTAATGATGCTGCCTAAGGGAAGCATGTATAATGTAAACAGAATTGGTCCTAGCACTGAACCCTGTGGAACTCCATAATTGACCTTAGTGGGTGAAGAGGACTCTCCATTTACATGTACAAATTGGAGTCTATTAGATAGATATGATACAAACCACTGCAGTGCAGTACCTGTAATACCTACAGCATGTTCTAATCGCTCTAATAGGATATTATGGTCAACAGTATCGAACGCTGCACTGAGGTCTAACAGGACAAGCACAGAGATGAGTCCACTGTCAGAGGCCATAAGAAGATCATTTGTAACCTTCACTAAAGCTGTTTCTGTGCTGTGATGAGCTCTGAAACCTGACTGAAACTCTTCAAATAAACCATTCCTCTGCAGATGATCTGTTAGCTGTTTGACAACTACTCTTTCAAGGATGTTTGATATGAAAGGAAGGTTGGAGATTGGCCTATAATTAGCTAAGACTGCTGGGTCTAGAGATGGCTTTTTGAGTAAAGGTTTAACTACAGCCAGCTTGAAGGCCTGTGGTACATAGCCGATTATTAGAGATAGGTTGATCATATTTAAGATCGAAGAATTAATTAATGGCAGGACTTCTTTGTGCAGTTTTGTAGGAATGGGGTCTAAAAGACACGTTGATGGTTTGGAGGAAGTAATTATTGAAGTTAACTCAGAAAGATCGATTGGAGAAAAAGAGTCTAAATGAATATCAATGGTACTGAAAGTAGCTGTAGATAATATTACATCTGTGAGATTATTTTGAGTCATTTTTACTCTAATGGTTAAAATTTTATTTGTAAAGAAATTCATGAAGTTATTACTAGTTAACGTTAAAGGGATGGTTGGCTCAACAGAGCTCAGACTTTTTGTCAGCCTGGCTACAGAGCTGAAGAGAAACCTGGGGTTGTTCTTATTTTCTTCAATGCATTTCGTCACATCATTTGCAAGCAGGAATATCAGAAGGACCCCTGATGCTAACGAGGTAATAAACTTTTTTTTAAATTGCTTTAAACATTTTTGGAACGCAGTTTTTCTTTTTCTGTTTCTTCCTTTTAGTTTCACCATTAGGAACTGTGGACTTGCTACCCATGAATTATATCAAATCACTTTTATTGTCAAATCACATGTGCAAGTACACTGGTACAGTACATGCAAGTGAAATTCTTGTGTGCGAGCTTCACAAGCAACAGAGGTGTGCAAAATACAATAAAAGAAGAACAAGCAAAATATAAGAATGAGTAAATCTGAGAATTATAACAATAAATATATGTACAAATATTAGAGTGTATGCGCATTACTGAATATGTATGTGTGTGTGTGTGTGTGTGTGTGTGTGTGTGTGTGTGTGTGTGTGTGTGTGTCACGCGGCGACACTAAAGCGGTCGCGCCAGAATGTCACGCTAAAAAGAAAGATTCTTTAAAATACAAGGGGGAGCAAGCGAGCCAGATACCACGGGCACAGAGAGGAAGCAGGTCTGATCAGAAACAGTTTATTACTAGGCCAGGGAGCACAAATAAAAACACCCTTAAAATGTACGTAATAAAATGTTGTCAATCTACTAAAACTAAATAAAACAATTCTAAAACCCGGAAAACTACCATTTTCTACATTCACTAAACCACCCCCCCTGCTATAATTATGCCACATGTTCATTATGGGTCCATCAGCAGGCCAGGAATTCCTTCTTTAGAGCAGAGTCCACGCCAGCCTCGTCTTCGGCAGACAAGAAAGAGCCTCCCATCTTCTTGTCCTTCTGCTGGCCCATCACTTCCCAGCCCGGCTTGCGTTCTGCACCCAAATCCATCATGCGACCAGAGCCACAGCTCCCCTTGCGTCGGTGTCCTGTAAAATAACAAATAGGGGCCAGAACAATGGTCCCAGAAGCGGCCCTGGCTCATGGCCATGGCGACCCTCTCCCAATCCAGCTGCACCCAGTAAACAACAGTAGAGACCCTACTCACAAATGCAGGCAGAGGTAAACCTCTGCCCTGCTGCCAATCACACGCGTTGTCTCTTACTGTTGCCGTTCCATGAGGTCAGGACTGGGTCGCTGCGTCACGCTGGCCATCGCGCATTAACCTTCCAGTCTGGGGCCTCTCTCCTTCAGTGCTCAGCTAGCCTGTTTTTAAAAGGTCTTTACACAGCTGATAGGCCACCTCTGGACACACCCCTGCCTCAGCAGGTGGTCCCTATCAGCTAATTTGTCCCATGTGCAGCCAGTCCACAGTGGATAAAAACCATGTCACATAAAACACTAAAAACCATGCAATAGAAACAGAATAAAACCATGCAAATAAAACGACACTCATAAATAAACACTAAAAAAATCAGAATAAAACAATATACAAGATAAATACAAATTTCCACTGTGTGACATATACATATGTATAAAATTAAATAAAAACAAAATATACAGAGGTCGGCAGTTGGAAATGTGCAAAACAAGTGGCATTTATCTACTGTCTGGAGTGCATAATGTTGAAGTTCTGGTAAGTGAAGGTGAGGTGTCTATGAAGTGTTCAGCAGTCTGATGGCCTGATGGAAAAAGCTGTCTCTCAGTCTGCTGGTTCGGGACCGGATACTGCAGAACCTCCTGCCGGATGGAAGTAGTCTGAACAGTCTTTGATGAACAGTTTCATCAAAGACTGGAGTCTTTGATGATCCTCCCCACTTTCCTCAGGCACCGCTTCCTGTAGATGTCCTGGAGGAAGGGAAGCTCACCTCCAATTATCCACACTGCACCACTCTCTGGAGAGCTTTGCGGTTGTAAGCGGTGCTGTTGCCATACCAGGTAGTGATGCATCCAGTGAGGATGCTCTCAATGGCACAGCGGTAGAAGGTCCTGAGGATGCGGGGGCTCATGCAGAATCTTTTCAGTCTCCTGAGAAAGAAGAGGAGCTGCTGCGCCTTCTTCACTGTTTTATTTATGTGTACTGACCATGTGAGATCCTCTGCCAGGTGAACACCAAGGAAATGGAAGCTGCTCACTCTCTCCACAGCAGCTCTGTTGATGGTGATGGGGGTGTGTACTTCTCTGCACCTCCGGAAGTCCACTATCAGCTCCTTTGTCTTTGCGACGTTGAGGATGAGATGGTTGTCTCAGCACCAGTGGGTCAGGGCGCTGACCTCCCCCCTGTGAGCCGTCTCATCACCTTTGGTGATAAGAGCCACCACTGTAGTGTCGTCCGTATATTTCACAATGATGTTGGAGTTGCTAGTGGCCGTGCAGTTGTAGGTGTAGAGTGAGTACAGGAGAGGGCTCAATACACACCCCTGTGGAGCACCAGTGTTCATTATGTTGTCATCTGCTTCTTCCTCTGAGATATTCAAAGGGCTCTTAGGATCCTCTGTAATGGCAAAATCCCACAGAATGTCATCTCTTCTGTGTTCCTCCTGTCCAGAGTGCTGAAGAAGCAGGTGAGATACTTTACAGGAAAAAACAAAACTGGCTGTTAGGTAAAAGACCAATCACATTATTATCAGAGACTGTCAACATCCAGGTCACAGAGAGACGCAGCAGAGCAGACAGACTGATGGCAAAAACAACATAAGGACTAACTACAAAACACAGAGCATCCAATTTATTCATTGCAATATACATTTGAATTTGAAATTTTTTTCTAAAACACACCTGAAATTACTTTACATTTTCTTAAATTTGTTTTCAAAATTATTTGTTTTTAATTGACCCAGAAACTATCATTAGCTCTATATAATGCCTCTCTGCCTGCCATAGAAGTTTTTGTTCCCACTGTTATCATGGCTCTAATGAGCATTAGCAGCTATGCTAATACTTATTCTTAAGTGACCTTACAGGTTGTAAAGGGAAAAAGTTTACTCTCCTTCTTTTATTGACTACTGTCTTAATGTGGGCGACTTCTTCACAGTTTATTTTTCTTTCATTAGAAAATGCAGGTAGTGTTGGCCAGATGAAGCCTCACCACCCCCTGGTGGTCAAAACCTTTATTGCCATGTCATCTATTTATTATTCATCTTGGCTGTCTTACAACAGTGTCAGCGTGGGAGTAATAGCTAGCAAGAAATTAAAACACCTTAACCTGAATTTTTGTGGTTTATTCTTTTGTTTATCTAATTTGTTTTTTAATAATGTTGAGGCAATAGTAATAGAAGGATATCAATGTCAAATAATTGCCAGTATGCTTTCAGTCAGCGTGTAAACAGGTGAGATGGTTATTTTAAAACCTTTGAAGTGTGAATATGAATACTGCAGTGAGGGTGACTTTATTTATTTGTATTAAAAAAATCATTGGTTTTCCACTATGCTTGACTCAGCCAGTTTCTCTTTTTGGTAATAACCTCTCCAACTTTAGAAAAAAAAAAAACCCTCTTATGTAGTGCAGGAGGAAGCAGGGGTGTACAAGCATCCCACAGCAAGCCTGGTTTGTATATTTGCATCTCAGCCTAGATGATACTATAGAACAGGTGTTGTTGTTGTACCCCGGTTGCTTGGCATACAACAAATGCTTCACCTTGGAATGGAAAAAAAAACACCCCAAAACAACAAAAACTAAAAAGAACGACTTGCGACTTATGTGTATTCAACAACAACAACAACAATCTTTATTTATAGAGCACATTTAAAAACCAGCGGAATACCAAAGTGCTTAACATAAGAGACAGAGAAGTAACACGAGTATTATAAGGCCTTAGCAAAGTATCAAATATACTCACAGGTCAATGCCACTAGTACACAGGGGTAATATAAAATGCATATCAAAATAAAAACATAATAAAAGCACAAGCCATAAAAAATATGTATAAGAAAAAAACAGAGTAAGTCTAAGAGTCAGGTGCACTGCAAGCATTAACAAGCAGGAAAGGCGAGATTAAACAAATAGGTTTTTAACCGTGATTTAAAAGATTGGATAGAATCGGACGCCCGGATCACAATCGGAAGGTTATTCCACAACTCTGGTGCAGCCAGGGCGAACGCCCGGTCACCTCTAGACTTCAGCCGAGATCTAGGCTGCACCAAGAGTAACTGAGTAGATGATCTTAATGCTCTGGCAGGAACATACGATTTAAGGAGTTCCTTAAGGTAGCTCGGTGGTGTGTGTTGGTAATTTTAAACGTAAGCAGCAGTATTTTAAATTGGATGCGGTATTTTATGGGTAGCCGATGCAGGTCAGCTAGAACAGGAGTGATACAGGCAAACTTCCCAGTTCTGGTCAGAATGCGCGCCGCAGCATTTTGGACTGTCTGCAGTCTATGAAGGAGGGTAGAATGAAGACCAAAATAAAGTGAGTTGCAGTAATCCAGCCTTGAGGTCACAAAGGCGTGGATGAGCTTTTCCAGGCCCTTATGCAGAACATATGTCTAGCCTTAGAGATGAGACGGAGTTGGTAGAAACTAGATCTAACTACAGCAGACACTTGTTTATCGAGTTTGAACGAGCTGTCAAGCAACACGCCCAGATTGCTAACAGTGTCAGAAAGGGAGCTGGTAAGGGAACGAGGAACGTTGCTGTCAAATACCACGATTTCAGTTTTCTTATCATTTAGGATAAGAGAGTTTGCCAGTAAATGAATACTCTCCCAGTATTCATTTACTGGGAGAAAGTGTTGTTATATAGGGGGAAGCCCTTCTCCTTTTAGCATGCTCCATGGTAACAAGCGCGTCTATGTCAGATGTGAAACTCCAACAGGAAGACTATAAATATCTATAAATCATAAATCACACCAACGCTCGAACCACCTGCTAAAACAGCGAGGCTTCAGACGTCATTAGTGACGTCACTCGCCCTTAAAGAAACAAGCCTCGGCACGCGCTTGATAAAAGCCTTCCTGAATTTCTCGACGGCGCAGCGCGTCCCATCACTAATTCCAGGCTTCACTTTCAAAATGAATTTTTCCATTTTATCAGCTATCATTCGGCTGAACCCGGCACTGCTCGGGCATCTTCGGAAGTAATGGGCGTGCTCGAATGCAGTGCGTCTCAACCGGCGGTACAATCGGATGATCCCGGGCGGGCGGAGCCAATTAGGAGGAAATGGTACAGTTGGCTGACTCCTCCTAAGAAAACCGGCGACGAGCATCAGTACCCGGCAGTTTCATCGTACATCTGTACCGCTTTCAACTCAACGTTACATCAGCGTGTTAAATCTCTTGAACCAGTCTTAGGTCACTCACAAAAACCACACCAACACTTACTTCTAAACCAAGCGGCACTCGTATGGTGCAATTTTTTTTAGAAATATACGCCAAGGGCTTGGAGATTAACGTTTCAGAGAAATTGCTGCAGGATGGAGACTCAAATACATGTACCCGTGGGCTCGCCGGTAATTAGAAAAATCCCAGTTTTCGTGGACGAGCGCAACGTAACGGAGGGAGCGATGAAGCTCATTAAAGAGCTGAGACCGGCGTGGGACTCGAGCGACGTCAAGACCAAGGTAACGTTAGCCGCAAAGCTAGCTGTACTGATTATGCTAGGCTGGGAAAGGATTGACAGCTTTGCAGCATCACCGGCAAGCTAGTAGGAGGGTCGTGGCAACCTGACATGTCGCCTAGCTGAATTTATTTTATTGCACCGCATATAATTGACTATTTCTATTTTCTTTACCAACTAAGACGTTTAAATTGGTTTTGCTTTAGAGAAAATTTACATTTATAGGTTACCGTAGCTATCAAGGTGTTCTAATTAATTAGCAAACTTGCACCAGGATGTCCCAAAACTTGGTACGGTTCTTATCTGTAGTGTATGCCTAAAGTGCACATCGCGTAGGGCACTTAAAGACGGTGTGAAAGCTGGTATAAGTCGCGCTGTCATCTTGGTGTCGGAGGACAGCTGATGGTGGCGCGATGGTCAATTTGATAGAGGAACACGGTGATTGGTAATAATTACTAGTTCAAAGGGACAGACTGCGTTACAGCATTTCCCTGAGCTCTGTGTTCATTATAGCCTGCAGCTGATTGTTGTGTCTCGTTTCTTCCCAAATACATGTGTGTGTGAATCCTAATGATATTAGACACACTTGCTTTTGGACTTCAATGGAGTGTACATGTTGGAGGCCAAGATATACAGTCTCTTCTTTTAAACCGTTTAAATGTTTTCTTAAAAAATAGTACTAAAGAAGTGTGTGTGTGTGTGTGTGTGTGTGTGTTTTAATAAACAAAGAACCGTTGGGAAAAAACATCTTCCAGTTTTACTATGTCCACTACAGAGGATATAGCAAATAGGCTGAGTCCCAGGATAATATTGTTGTTGTTCCCATTTTATACAAGTAAAATAAAAAACTTTTTTTTAAAGTGTTTTAAAGTCTTTCGTCTCTTTGAACATTTCCTCAGCTACAAAAGCAGAGATTAAACATCAGCCCCAGTCATATGTATCTCATCACTGATGGGCATTAGCAAGCCAACATGTCTCTCTAGCTTTCAGGTGATGTCAGATTACTGGGACACGCCCACCTGAATGGCAAAAACAGTACTGCTTGCCCTCCAGCAATCATTTGAACTTTGAGTTTAATTTAGCGTAATAGTTACTGTGCTACTAGATGTACTAATCAACATTTATTTATAGCTGCTGTAGATCGGGCACCAACACGTGAGCACACCTCTGCCAACCCTGCCTTACAGGTCAAATCCCACCAATCATTGCTTCTCACCAGCAGCCCAGGCTGTTAGTGGCAGCTCATTTAAACTGTACGAATGATTTACCTGCCAATGGAAATATGTCATAACATTATTGTCACAAATTATTACTACTGGAATTTTAGTGACCCTGCACTGTAAAAGTCTCAGTCAGCAAACCTTAAGATTTACATGTGGTAGTTTGTTTAAGCATGTTCTCCATCTCTCACAAGGCGGCATTATTTACTAATGCAGATCGAAAATACATGTAGCTGTCGACCTTTGAAAACTTTTATTCTTTTATCCATACAAAAGCCATCTACTGTTATGGTATGTGGGCTGATGGTGGTTCTTTTAAAGGGGAAAGAATGAGATTGCAGATGCATGCTTTGCAAATGAGCTTTCTCCAAACTGTAGATAAGCTCTCCATTAGCATAGGAAGAGGAATTGAGTCATTTGGGAGGGGTTCAGAGTAGAGCCGCTGTTCCTCCACATCGAAAGGAGTCAGTTGAGGTATTGCCTCCTGGGTAAGGTGTTTCAGTTGGGTACGTCCTACCTGGAGGAGGCATGGGGCAAACCAAGGACACGCTGGAGAGATTCTGTCTCTCGGCTGGCCTGGAAACACCCCAATAAGTCCCCGGATAAACCGGAGGGCTCGCTGGTTGGTGAGAGGGAGATCTGGGCTCCCTGCTTAGCCTGGTGCCCCTGCATCCCATTATCAGATACTGGACGATTTATTCATTCGTTATGTTAGAGCTGAACTTTTATTGAGTAGTTGTCATGAATTTTTAAACAGTGGAAATCATTTTGTCTTGATGGACAAGGCCTGAGAGTCAACAGGAGAAAAATTGTATGAATTGTATTGGTCTTAATTTTTAGCAGGTTTATCTTTTTTTTTTTAGAACCTTATTTGTTTATTTTTATTGTTTTTGAATACATCTATAATTCCCTTTTTTTCGGACCCTCATGCTCCTGTAACAAGTGAATTTCCCTACTGTGGGATTAAAATCTATATCTAATATTTGCAAATTAACTTTGCATTAAACAGGGGATCAAAAGGTTGGAAGTAAAGCCTTGATGTTGTTTTACAAAGTTGAAGGAAACTCTTATATGGAATTCATCGTCATAGGCCTACCTCAGGTTTGTGCTTTTGCTTATACTTTGATGTGGGACGATAATAACAATGTGCTTTAATAATACAGGCCAAGAGCTAAACATCCACCCCTATAACAACGTCATGACATACTGTACCATTGGGTATGTAGACAATGGTGCTTATCAGCACGTTTATTCATTGTAATATAATAACAGTTGGTGGCAGATATGGTTCCAAGAAGTCTTTTTAAAAGATTTTCCTAGAAGTGTGGTGGTGTTAGGTAATCCACAGAGACTTGACTCGTCAGGGAAAGGAAAATGCATAATTGATTCCAGGTAAAAGGATCTAGTAACTGTTGTGTCGTAGCTGGGTCAAAGTTTTTGGAGCAGTGAGCACTACAGAACTGTTAAAAGTCCCCAGTGGCACAGTCTAAGCCCAGCTGCTTCAGCCCTGTATTTACATCCTGGTTACTCCTCTCCCTGGGCCTCGCACAACAGCCACCTGCAGCTGAGGATGTGACTGTGTTTACCTCGACTTTTCCAGGCCAGACTGGCAAAACTTCTCTCAACGACTACCACTCTGACAGTAGATTTATACACCTGCACTGCTGACAGGAAGACCTGACCGGCCCTGCCACCTGGACAGGGAGATTTTTATTGTCTATTGCCAAACATCCACTCACTTCCTGAAAATGGCAGAGTGCCTGCAGCGACAGAGAAATGGTCTCCTCTTACAAGTTTCACATAACGAAGACTCAAAGATTCATGTCAATCAAAGGAAACCTATTCCAGCCTGTACAGTGAGGTCACCCTACAGGGACCCGGTTATTGGTAGTGGGGTGGTTGAGGGGGGGGGGAGGAGGGGGAGGAGGGGGGGGGGGAGGATGCCACCATCAATGTCCCATGCAAGCAGTATATGGCAGAATGTTTACCTCTGTCTGGGTCCAAGCTTATCGCTGTCTGTCGATGTATTGATCGTAGTCTTAGCAGCGTATTGTGTGGCGGGCAGAAGGGATCAGTCACGTTTTGGCAAAGGCGTGTATGCTTGTGTATGAATGGTCATAACAGGGATGTCTGTCGCCCATCTTTGTGGTGAGCCACGTGCGGAATGCCAGATATGCGTGAGTGAGCGTCTGGTCCTTGGGGGGAGATGCAGGCAGTGTGTATGTTGTTATTGTGTCCGCTGCAGCGGGACGGACCGGCCCACCACTGTCCACTGGAGCCACGCTGTCACTCCGAGTTTTTGTTTTTTAAGGCCAAGTTTCAGACACACAAGGCTTTTTGCTAACTTTTCATTTTAGAAAACTCTTCATTTTAGAAAAAGCATTTGACTCAGCTTGTTGACAGCATCACTCTTTAAGACTGATCAGGCGACGTGCAAGAAGTCTTCACCAGTGATATGAAGGAACACTCAGGGTGTTTTTACACCTACGCTGTTTAGTCCGTTTTAATTGAACTCTGGTTCGTTTTCCCAACTGGTGCGGTTTGTTTGTGTAGATGTGAACATAGTAACTGCACTCACATGTGGACCAAAACAACCACACCAAGAACCAACAGTCCAAAGTCCAAACGAACTCCAGAGAGGTTCATTTACAGTTCGTTTACAGTGTGAACGTGAGCCGATACTGGGTGTACATTACAAGCTTAAAAAACATCCTGTAGCCAGATAGATAAAATCACCAGTTAACCTTTGGACTGTGGGAGGAAGTCAGAATACATGGGGAGCACCCACGCAGGCACTAGCGTGGGTGCTCCCACACAGTTGATGGATCCACACAGTTGATGGATTTGAACCCTGGACCTTCTTGCTGTGGCGTGACAGTTATAACTACTGCACCACCGTACCGTCCAGGATGATATGATCAAGATAAAAATGTTTCCTCTTAGACTAAATGGAGTAACTCAGTATAATGTTGGTATGTCATCATCGTCATCAGCGTAAGGGGACAAGTGGGCTTGGTGGATGCCACAAACACTCAACCACTTGTCGAGAACATGGTGGCAGATGACTCTATCTGAGGACTATATCTGTGTAGACCGCTGCAGAGGGCTGTTGAACCACTACACTCTGTAGTGTGCATTCATTTTTGATGAGAGTTTTATGCCCTATTGTAATATCCCTCTTCATGTCACTGTCCATACACTGCTCTTGCTAACACAGACTGACCATGCCCTGTTCTCATGTTCTTGTACAACTATTATTCAAACAAAATCTTAGTAAGATGACTTAAAAACCACTTCAACATTTAGCTCAAGTCTTCTGTGAACCCTGCGGAGGCGTTCTGACACATTCATCTCATGTAGGTCAAAGCTGTATGGTGTCTTCAGTGTTGATGTTGACTTAGAGGTAACTAATAGCTTTAAGGAAAACAGTCCTGAAGCACCATGGTGCTGTACAATCAGAGGCTCTGTTTGAGACGAGATGTGGTTTCATCTTTTTCCAGCTCTTCACCGATGGAACCACCAACAAGCTAGTGGGCTGCTACGTGGACGACAGTCCAGATGACGTAGTCCTGGTCCGAGTATATGGAAACAAAACAGAGCTAATTGTGGACCGAGACAATGAGCTTAAGAGCTTTCAGGTAGTGTTGCAGCGTTGCAGAGTCCTAAATTAATTAACATAAACAGTTGTTTGCTCCTACCTCATTGTCATCTTTTTGTGTCTCCTAGGTGCTGCATGCTAATGGTTGTGCTCCTCGCCTCTACTGCACCTTTCTAAATGGCATCTGCTATGAGTTCATGCAGGGAGATGCACTTGGAACGCAGGATGTCAGAGATCCTACTCTGCTCAGGTGTGAATTTGTCACAGCAATGTTTGAATGGGTTTTTTGAGTTTACTCAAAGATGGTGAAAATTTTAACATCAGTGCTTTTCTGCCTCATACAACAAAGATTAGACACATGGAGAAATGCACAGGACACACAAAAAAAGAACTGTATAATGAAGAAAACGGACAATTCCACAAGGTTCTGAGCTGAAACGCAACATTTAGAGGGAATGCTTCATCTGGTAACACAATGTTTTGACTGTGAAACAGTCTTCCCATTGTGGACGTCAGCTCTGTGTAGTGGACATTATGTATTTGCTTGTTTTAATTCAACTATCTCCAGGAACTCTGTAACCAAAATTTGTCCTTGTAGATAAATGAAGTAGGACACTCTGCCACTGTACTGTGGGGATTCTTTACAACTAGATACTAATGGTCTGTAGTTGAAATCTTGCCACGACTGTAACCTTGTTCTGTCTGTCTCCGCTCAGGCTGATAGCCAGGGAAATGGCTCGTATCCACGCCATCCATGCACACAACGGCTGCATCCCCAAACCCAACCTCTGGATCAAGATGCGGAAATATTTCTCGCTTGTAGCCACAGAATTCACAGAGCAAGCCTCCAACATCAGGTGAGCTCCTGCTTATCTACTTTCACTTTCAAAGCTCAAAGTTAAGGTTATCATTATCACCGTGATAATGATGCAAATAGTCCATAAAGCCCAGCATGAGTTTCCTGTTAAATGAGAACATAAGCTGTTTGCATAGAGCCTGAAATATTCTGCAAGTTCTCCGTGATGAAGCAGTGGGGTAGTTGGGCTTTGTTTGCATAAAAAATGACAGCGATAACTGCAAAAAGCGTACGACTGTATCCTGTGCGGTTCATGTATTGATGTCCAAATATAAACTTTAACATTATTTCTGGGTTTGAAGGCTAACAAATGTCACTGTTGGCACAGCACTGTCCATTTGAGAATGCGTTAGCAATTAAGACTGTCACGCAGCTGAAATACTCGGCACAGACTCAAGTTCTCTTTATTTTTTCCAGATTTGTTTAAAAAGCACGTAGGACTAAATAAGCAATACACCTTAGCTAGTCTCAGTAGAAGAGAGTTAGAGGTGCTCTGCTGCAAATACAAGGTCTCCTGTTCCATTGCAAGCACACATACTGCAAAGTCACATGATTTGACAGCATATGGGATATAGCCCAAATCAAGTCTGTAGAGAGAAGTAAACATGTGCTAAGGTCAGACGCTGGGCAGAATTAACCAATGACACAATAATGTTATTGCTATGCTAATTAGCTCATTACAACAATGGAGCAAGCTTTATATTTCTACTGAAATATGTCAAAGCAGCATGGAGACAGTAAACTTTTTAATCTTATCTTTGTGTTTTATATGAGTAAAATATCGTTGACTTGTAGCTTTAGCATAAAACTGAACACTTGGCTTGCAGCATAGAAAACACCAAGATATTTGTCAGCCAAAAGATGAGATGTAATAGAGGTGTAATTTCCCAGCGTTACCTAGAAGTGTGTTTAATGAAAATGTAAATTCATCTCTATATAATAAGGAGGATAGCATGGCAGAGACATGTGGAGCAGATAAAGTATACCATTTTATAACCTGGCCAGCTGCCCAGTCCCAGCTAATATCTTTGTTCTCTTCCCTGTTAGATTAAGTCCAGCATGTGGCTTATATAACTGTAACAATAATAGCAGACTGGATTAGGGAGTGTTTGGCATTCAGTGGGCCAGCAGATGTTTGCTTAGCCCGGTCTATCAGATCACTTTATCCCGTCCTTGGTAACACAGACAGCTAGAGTCCCTGGTCCTGGACAGCAGACACTTGTTGCACACTGCTATCTGAGAAGCCCTCATGTTGCGCTTCATTTTAATAGGCCGGTGTTATTTGTAGCATTTAGTCTAAATCAGAATCATTTCAGTAACATTTCCTCTGTGGATGACATGTTAGATGAGTTAAGTTTGAGTGAGTGTCAGAGAGAGAGCTAGCTAGATGGAAATCTGAGAGGAGAGGGTGCATCCTGTGTGCACACTGGTTTTCTCTGAGCTCAGACTGTCTTCAGGCTGATACTGGAGTAATCCACATAAGCCCATTACATTTAACAAAGGGGTTTCTACTCAGCACTCTTAGCTTTTGCTTGGATGAGACTACCTTAGCTCTTTCTCTGCTATCTAGTAAGACCACCTTTGGACTACCATCAAGCCAAATCTGCTGCTCGTCTGATTAGATCAGACTACACAATCTTAGCTGGGCTGAACCCTTTGTGATGCGTTAATCCTCAGTAGGTTTGTGTCATGTGCACACAGTTGAAAAGAGCAAAGATTTATATAAATACTGGTGCAGGATATGCATGAATGTTTATTTCAAGTACAGTGTGGAATAAATCGCAGATCAGATGTTGGTAGTCGGGTCTGAAAACTCAGGAAATGAGGTGTAATGTAGCCGTAATAACAGTGACTCCAGCACCAGGAGGGTCCACTGAGAACTTGTTTCTCTGCAACTGTGTTCCCAGGAGTCAGCAGGCCAGAGCCCCACTGAGCTTGTGTGCTGCCTGTGCATGTCGCACTCAGTTGTTTTCATTTCACATATGTTCCCATGTGGCATGATACCAAAATAATGAAAGGCGTTTTATTTAGGTGAAAAACAGCCAGTGAAAGTATTCCTGTCATGCTTACTTAACAGGTGGACACAGTGTTGTGTGTGCAGCTATTCTGAATGGTTGTCACAACACAACAATGTGCGCGACTACACTGACCTTCTCTCCATTTCCTTCCCTGTCCAGAATACAGCAGGAAGTTCCCAGCAAGGTGGTGCTGGAGCAGGAGATGGTTTGGATGAAGGAGCATCTTTCCACACTGGGCTCACCTGTGGTGCTCTGTCACAATGACCTGCTCTGCAAGAACATTATCCACAACAGCAAAGAGGGTAAGTGTCTGAGCCTTAATCTGAGCTTCTCGTCTCACGGCTGTGATTCCATTTTACAACCAGAATGATCAGCAGCACTTCTAACTTCACTCCCCACACTGCCCCCATTCCAGTGGATCATTGACAGCTGGATCACTAGAAGTGAGGCATGTTATACTAGCTGCCTGCACCAGCACAAAACCATCTTTTGGTGTTAACATGCAAAGGTTGGGAGTTACTAAAGTAATGCTTTATTTGCATAATATTTCCCTTTTAGTATAACTTTCTGTTTGTGCATCTATAACAACCAGCATGCATACATACAGCTCTCCAATATCATATGCTGACTTTTACAGTTGTTCCCTTTTATTCTTTAGGCAGTCTGTGCTAACATTTATAGAAATGGCCTTGGGCTTTGAGGAGTTTCAAAACAGACAGATAGTTGTCACATGTGTTCGCCAAGCTGTAGTACAAAATACTAAGAATTCTAATATTTTGTACCACAGCTTGGCTAATGCAAACAGCTGGACAAATTAGCATGAATCCACAATAGCTGACTACGTTAGCATTAGCCATGATGCACAGTGCAGCATGCTGATAACCATCAGTGACCGGAAAAAAGGATTTGTGTGCTCTACAAATGAAGAAGAAGCACCCATAAACAAATATTATATATGTTAGTTTGGTTTCTGGGGGGAAAAGCATTTGCCTGTTAGCAAATTAATTCAGCCGTAATGTTAGCATTCCCAATAACTAGGATTTATCTGGCGGTTACTAGGTTTTAAGGAAAACAGAAATATGATCTTTGCAACAGCACCTCTTGTACTACAATTCAAAAAGTTCTCTATTGTAGGATCAAGAAACACATGCGGCGTGAAACAAGAAGCAAAACAGGAAAAAAATGAATGAGTGTGATGTGTGTATTTATGCTTGTGCACCAGTTGCAGTGGTTTCATTAACACTGCATTCATCGGGATCTTCCAAAATGCTGCTTGGTCAGGTCTGCTGATATATATTTTGGGTTTATATAGTGCAACTGCTTGTAATAAAACAGACTTTATGTAAAGACTCAGCTCAGGATTCATATAAAGGACTACTCCCTGCTCCGTCCCCATCAGTTTGAGAAATAAAAAACCTTTGCTTAGATTATAAGCAACAAGCTGTGCATATGTTGTTAGTAAGTTATTGGTGGCAGCATTTACTGTCATACATATTGTTACTAAATCACCTCTGGAGCCACAAGCATTATTCATTTTTTGTGGATTCATGCTAATTTGCCCAGCTAAGTCTGTCTATCTGGTCTTTGTATATCTGCTCCTTGTCTATAGTAACAACAGACTGTTGTTACTATAGACAAAGATCAAAGATTTGCAGTTTTTCAGTGCATTCATGTAAATTTCCATGAATGTTGCACAGGCGTTGTTCACTGGCTCTTGTTCCAGTCATCCAGGTGTAGATGACTGGTGTGCAGTTTGACCAACAGGTCCCTCCAGTGCGTCTAATAGTCACATAATCCTTCTTCTTCCTGCTGTCTCAAGCTGACCATCAAAAACAATCCCTGCCCCAACAAAGGAACATTAACTGAAGCACACAGCGGTTCCATGTAAAGATGCTCTTCAGGTTCAGTCAGTAGCACTTGAGTGAAGAGGCAGCACAGCTAGCAGGCTTTTTAACTGTCTCTGACTTTGTCTGTCATGTGACCGTGCACTGCATGTGGCAGCAGTACCTGAAGAGTGCTTCATATTGCTTCCCTTCAGCTTTGCTGTAAATGACCATGTGCATAATAATGTAACGTATGTGTTTTCCTTTCTCTGGTCTCCTTAAGGTCATGTGCGCTTCATCGACTATGAGTACTCCAGCTACAACTACCAGGCCTTTGACATCGGCAACCACTTCAATGAATTTGCAGGTCAGCAAAAGCACAGTGTGATTTACATGAGTTAGTTATGTGTTGGTGGTGCACAGCTTATCCTTCAACTGCACGTCCATGTGTTTGTTCAGGCATGACTGAGCCGAACTATGGACTCTATCCTAGTCGGGAGATGCAAATGGAGTGGCTCAAGGTGTATCTGCAGGCTTACAAACTCTTCACCAAGAACACAGAGGAGGTCAGCCAGCGAGAGCTAGAGACGCTCTACGTTCAGGTCAACAAGTTTGCTCTGGTGAGACAGATGTTGACAGATGCACACAGTATCTCTTGCAAGCTCAACCCTGCTGTTTCATGGTACACATCTGATATCTCATTTGTTTTCTCTCAAGGCTTCTCACTTCTTTTGGGGTTTCTGGGCTCTCATCCAAGCCAAATACTCCTCCATCGATTTTGACTTCCTGGGGTAAGTGTGCGTGTGTGAAAAGGTTAGCACTAAGCATCATGACTGTACACGCACACATACACACCACCACATCCGTGCAGATGAGTTAAGCAAGTCATGGTTGAATGTGTTTGGGAATGTGGCAAAGGTTCACCAATCTGCCAAAAAATGTGTCCACAAACTTTTTTATCTTATCTAAAGAACACAATTTGTAACATTCCAAGAAGAAATCTTAGAGAAGAGACATCTCTGTGCAAGCGACAAAGTCAAAAATCAGTCTTTTCTGTCTCTCCGTCTGCAGGTACGCCGTGCTACGTTTCAACCAGTACTTCAAGACTAAACCTGCAGTGATGGCCCTGCAGATCCCAGAGTGAGAGGAGGCGGCGGAAGCCAGAAGGACGAGGAGAGGAGCCCAGAAGGAGGTGTGTTTGAAGGTTAAATGCTGGGACTTCCTCTCCCATGAAGACGCTTCTGTGAGCCAGCTGTTGATGGACCACTCCTCGGTCAGCCTGGCATCCTTTTCCTGCAACAAGCGCAATTACTCTTTGATTCCTCCAAACTTTAGCTCCACGTACGTCACCACTGTAGCCCGAGAATGACAAAACTTTCACGTGTGTATGTGTGCAAGTGCATTTGTCTGCGTTTCTAATATATGTTGAAAAAGCGTCACGCTTTTCCTCTTAGAGCAGCTGAACCAGGCGTAGAGAGGTCTGTGTTTGGGATAGGACACCAAAATGTTCCACAACGCTGGTAATGATGTCACAAGAGGAAGGAGAGGGTTGAAGAGTGTCAGGATGATGGTTTGTTTTCTGAAACTGACTACAGGTGCAGCCTGGTGTTAGTCACATTGTATGTGTGTGTCTTGTGTGTGTTCCTTCCTCTGTCTCTACATATTTTAACACATTGTGACCTTTTCTCATTTTTTTTCCCATCACCTTTGGTGCTAAGTGCCCGTAGCTTTCTGCACTGAGCTTTCCTCGGGGTGTCCTTTCCTGTGCCCCCTGTTTTTCCTGTTGAAGCACTTTCAGCTTCTTTCACCACATCTTCCACTTATTCACAGCAAACTGCTGCTGCTTATGCTGCTAGAATTGTAAGACTTGTCTGCGTGTTAGTTGGTGTTTCATGCCAAACGCCACGTGTTTGGAACAGCAAATGGAAAGGTTTAGGTTGACTCGCTGTTAAAGCTAAATGTGCATTTATTTATTTGTATTTAACATCTCAGGTTAACAACTCTTTGGAAAGTGGTACTGAAGGAGGTGGAGGGGATGGCTACAAAGACGAGACCTCTGTGTGTGTTCCTGTCCTCGAGCATTATTTCCACCTTTTTGACTTTTATGGTTACACAGCGCATCGCTCTGTTAAATTTTCCATTTAAGGTTTCCAGACATTTTGGAAAGTCACCACCTCTGTCACCCTCTCTGTGCCATGTCCTCCTCTCCCTTTATACCCTTTCATCTTTGATCGCCCACCAGTTCCCAGTTTTGGTCTTTGGTTGCTTCTCCCTTTACTCTGCGGAGGTTTATGCATCTGTTTTTCAAACCGTCCTGAAATCATAGCCCAGTCTCAGTCCCATGCTGTAATCCACTCTATTCATCTCAGATTTAGAGTCAAAACTTCTTACATAATTACATATTGCATAAGTTTTATCTGGGGTCAAATCAAGTGGAGCTTTCAAAAAGAATCTGGCGTGGGTTAGCTGGGGGGGGGGGGGGGGGGTCTGTCACGAGATCAGCTACTGTTTTCCTGGGAAAAAGATCTGACTCTGAAAGACGGAGAAATCATTAACGCACAAAAGTACTTACACCTTAGAAAGCAGGCTTCTTTGAAATCTAGCTTGTCTGTTTGTTATTAATTAATTTTTCAGCTTAACTTTTGACTGAACACCTATCTGTTCAAGGCTGTCACCTTTTTCAAAAGATCAGACAGATTGAGTGTAATGTGAAACATAGACTGTATAGAAAAGATGGATGTAATGCACTGTGATGTCAGCCATTGGTGAGCAGAGTCTCATTTTCAAGCCTCGAGTTCTTTCTGAGATGTGGCTCACAGATTTTGTCAGTCATATGCAAAATCGTACAGTACTGTAGTTAACTTCTGACTCAATAATAACTAGTAATAAGTTAATAATAATAATAATAATAATAATAATAATAACAACAACGTACAAAAATTACATATTGGAAAGTGTAAGACTTGAAACTAGTAACTATTCAGACAATAAAGTCATCAATGATATGTTTACAGAGTTCAAAAACTAAGTTTTTCCAGAGGCTTCTAAGCAGTTGGATGTCTTTTTGTGACCTCCCCCCTGGACATCCCAGTCACTGCAGGGCATCCCAGTGCAAAACTAGAGGGTAGAGCTGGTGGGGTGGAACCTTTCGTTTCCATCACCGTTGGCCAAACTTGGCTAAAAGCGGAGCAGAACTGGCAGCTTTCTAAAGAAGTCATGGGGTATTACTCCTCCTTGGCACCAAAGAGGGAGCTCTGACCTTTGTCCTCTACTGCTGGTGTCGTGTAACTGGAAGGCTTAATAATTCACCAGCTGAGCTGCAGGAGAGAGGGACTAAAGCATGTTAATGGCTTTCATTCAGAACATTTAACCCGAGAGGGATTTTCTGAGGAGTGCTGTTAACATCTGAAGTCTTTAATCGTTCTTAACTTTAGGTAAAATAATTCTCTTCTCCTCAGTGTGAATAAGAACTGATTGTAACAGTACAAAACTCACTGGGTTTAAAAGTTATTGATGCATACACTGGCACATATTCAGGAGTCTTTTACTTCACTTAGTGAATTTTATTATTTAAATGTTATCAAAAGACTTATTTTATGCCACTAACAGTGAAGTAATCAGCTTGGTGCATTTGCAAAGGCCAAATTGGTGAATTTGCTGCTTGAACACACAATTCTAATACCCAGGTAGGACATCAGCCGGGATAAAGAGGGCATTCGCACTCCATGAGCACCGAGTGAATATCTCCATTCCCTTCAGAGGACACTTATACAGGCTGCTGACAGCTTTTTGAAGGGAAGGCATTTTAGGTTCCTGTAACATTGTATCTTATACGCTAACAGAAGATGAAGCTGAGTGTGTGGGAGATGAATTGAAGACACATTCCAACAAATCTTTGCATTTATTTAGCAGCTGTTTGGATCTTTGGTCACCTTACCCACTGCTGTAGTATCATCCGTTAAAGATGCAGTGTTCAGATTTCATGTGGCCAAATAGAACAAATTTAAAAAAACCAACTAGCCCGGACAAATAGACCAAATAAAACATGTTTGGCTTTATTTATTTGCACAAGTCTTTCACTGCTCTCAGTCTGTGAGTGCACTTCCTCAAACAGGGAGTGGACATAGAGATGGCTAATGTGAGATAAGACACCATTAACTGAGCTCAAAGGAGCTTGCAAAGAAAAGCGTCTGGACTTCTTTAAGTTTACTTGAAGACGTTTCACCTCTCATCCGAGAAGCTTCTTCAGTTCTAAGGTCAAATGGTGGAGACTCCCAGATATAAACCTAGTGGGAGTATCCCCCCACAGAGGGACAAAAGGACCCCCTGATGATCTTCTAATCGCCTGAGCCAAGGTGTGAAACTGGGTGTGGGTCCCAATCAGCCAGAGTTTCGGGTGTGTTCATTGTGAAACCTGGCCCCACCTTATCATGCGAATTCCTGAGGTCAGATGGCCCAGGATGTGAGTGGGCATTAAGGCGTCTGGGCCATCTGACCTCAGGAATTCGCATGATAAGGTGGGGCCAGGTTTCACAATGAACACACCCGAAACTCTGGCTGATTGGGACCCACACCCAGTTTCACACCTTGGCTCAGGCGATTAGAAGATCATCAGGGGGTCCTTTTGTCCCTCTGTGGGGGGATACTCCCACTAGGTTTATATCTGGGACTCTCCACCATTTGACCTTAGAACTGAAGAAGCTTCTCGGATGAGAGGTGAAACGTCTTCAAGTAAACTTAAAGAAGTCCAGACGCTTTTCTTTGCAAGCTCCTTTGACTACGATGACCTGGATGACTGAGAACCTTCACAGACATTAACTGAGCTGTCAACACATCATCTCAACTGTGATAAATCCATCCAACCAGTGTTAAAACGAACGTGACAAGAAAGCGAAACCTGATATTTGATCCACGATATTGACACAATATTGCATCTGTATTCACAATGCTGCAACAACTTTTTCTCTTTAGACTGGGCGCTGGGTAAGGTGACAGCAAACAGAAAATGAGCTTGACTCTGATTCCCATTTCCAGACAAATGCATCCATTTCATGTGTTTTTGTGTCGACTGCTGAGACCGGCTGTCTGAATTTGCTGTTCCACGCTGGCCATTGAAACGGTTCACTGTCATCATGTCGTCACTTTATACGGTTGTTTTAAAATCAGTTTGTTTATTATTGATTCTAAAGTTGCACTCCACACTTGGTTTGTTGCAGTCCAGTCATACCAAAACAGTTAGCTTCAGTTTGCATTGCATTTAATTTGAGATTAACTATGTTTGTGTGCGTGAATGTACTAACTTAATTATACAAAATACTGTTCAGAAAACTGACTTTTTTTTTTCTTTGTATGCTGACATATACTTTTTGTAAGTGCTTTGACTTGAAAGGTAGAGCGCTGTGTAAAAGGACACAGCGCTTGGTTTGCAGATGTGACTTTGTAAATGTACTCATCCACTGCTAAAGGAGATGATGATGGGGGATGTAAATATTGTAAGAAATACTGTGAAAAGCTTACTGTACAGTGATCCTTCACACCTCTGTAGGAGTGGCAAGATTATTTAACTGTTGTTAGTAAATATTTCCATTAAAAAGAATGAAATGGTATTAAAAGACCTTGTTTGGCTTTTGATTTGTCCTGTTATGTACTAGCATGTGACTTGTTGATTTGTCGGTTGCCTCAGCTGACTCTGTGAATTTGGCCCTGATGGGAGGAAGGAACTACAAAACTTGTGCTGGGGGACATCCTGCCAAAACACACAGACTATTTTAATGATCCCTAACTTCCCTAGGAGTGGAACCTTTCACACCTTTTTTGTTTTACCCACATGAGAAAGAAAATGCATCCTCCTAAGGTTTTATGTATCAGGACATATTAAAAATCTTATGGTTCGTAGCGGGTCTGAAAAATAAGTGTAAACAAGTTTGGATGAATAATACATGACATGTAACACTGTGTTATTAGTGATTTAAGAAAAAACAAGCCAAAATCCAGGAGTAGTGTTTGAGAAAAGTTCAACCTTACTGCTTCTGTGGGAATGAAGAGGCCAAGAAGTAGCCTGCTGTGATCACCTTAGTAAAACCTTAACTGTGGGCAGTTTTTGTGCCAAATAAAAACCACAATCTTCCCAGAATTGGACATCCCAACAATTTAACTCCAAATTCAGACTGTGCCATTCTCCGAGGAACTGCCAAAAGTATTCACTCAGCCATCCAAACCACTGAATTCAGGCGTTCCAGTCATTTCTGTGGCCGCAGGATAAAACCAAGCAGCTCGGCATTGGGACTGCTTCAACAAACATTTGTGAAAGAACGGGTCGCTCTCAGAAACTCAGTGAATTCCAGCGTGGTACCGTGATAGTATGCCACCTGTGCAACGATTCCAATTGTGAAATTTCCTCGTTACTAAATATTCCACAGACAACTGTTGTAAACAAAGAGGAAGCCACTGGGGATGAAAGCAACTCAGCCAAAAAGTAGTAGGCCATGTGAAATCACAGAGCAGGGTCACCAGATGATGAGGTGTAAAAGTGCAGAGATCACTAAGTTTCTGCAGAGTTAATCGCTACAGATCTCCAAACTTCACGTGTCCTTCAGATCATCGGTCCCCAACCCCCGGGCCATGGCGGCTCGGGTGTGAAATGTATGGTTTTATCGTTTTTTAGCGTTAACTCGGTTTTCCTGGGTCTTTTTCCGTGTGTTATGAATAAATCTTCTGGGGTTTTTTGGTACCGGTACTGGTTTTATTGGGCCGGTCCATGAAATTATTGTCAGACATAAACCAGTCCGTGGGGCAAAAAAGGTTTGGGACCGCTACTCTACACGATGTTTATGCAAAGTTTCATCTGCTCATCCAGGCCGAAATGAAGAACATAGATACACTTTGAATAGTATAGTATGATGACACACAGGCCTAATTTAACTGAAAAGATTGTATATAAATAGAAAATGATATAAGATGCTTAGTCTAGTCGTGCTTAACAACAGTAGGTCCACAAGTTTCGTCATTAAAATACAGCCAGAGTAAAAAGAGCGCACACCCTGTACCACCTAAAAGGTTTTGCTTATCATCAGGACATAATAAAAAAAGATCTAGTCTGTACCAGGTCATAAAAGTCGGTAAAAACAGTCTGAGGTGAACAACAGCAACTCATTATATATTATGCCCTGTCTTTATTTATTTAGCAAAAATAAAGCAGAAATGCAGAAACAGCGTGTAAAAAATTAATTAATTAATTAAAGAATAAAAAAAATGCTCCCACGATTCAACAGCTTGTCAAAGCAGCAACGACTCGATGTAAATGTTTTTTTTGTCTCAGTCTCTCGAGTCCTTACGAAGGAATTTTGGCCCACTTCCACTAAAAGAGAAAAAGTTACAGTTTAAACCTGCAAATTTACTTGTATACAAAGAAATCCCCCCCAGATCGGCTTTTATATAAAACGTATACTTTTTAAGTAACAATTTGTGTTGTTTTTTTTTTGTTTTTTTTAGAAAGGAAAATAACAATCTGATTTCCATTTGTGACATTGTGAAAAGAAAATCTTTTTTGAAAATATAAAGCGCCTTGAGGCAACTGATGTTGGGATTTGGTGCTGTATAAATAAAACTGAATTGAACTGAATTGAATTGAAGACTTGAGACGTCTGAAGGATCTTGCAGGAACACTGATGCTGTTTTCCAACATACTGAACAGTAGACAGTGATTTCATAGCTGTTGGTGTCTGGATGAATGTCAGGCATGCAGGCTGACTGAACACTAAGGCTGGAACTCATGAGTGAGCATTGACACTGCCAAGAAAGAGACAGACACAGCAACAAGAAAATCAGAGGAAACAATGCGAGAGCCCAAAAGGGGCTTTCTTGTGTTCTCAG